>NC_073229.2:49470750-49772333 GCF_029281585.2 Gorilla gorilla gorilla | reverse complement strand
CCACCCTGGGATAATTTGTCTTATCCTCCCATCATAGGAGTATCTGTGAAGGAACAGACCAGGAGACACCCTGAGACAGGGCTCTTCACACTGCAGTCGGAGCTAATGGTGACCCCAGCCCGGGGAGGAGATCCCCATCCCACCTTCTCCTGTAGCTTCAGCCCAGGCCTTCCCCGACACCGGGCCTTGCGCACAGCCCCCATCCAGCCCCGTGTCTGGGGTGAGCATAGGTGGGGAGGGCCCCAAGCTCACATGAGCACGTTCTGGAAGTCTGACCCTTAGGGAAAGAGGGAGTCAAGCCCATGGCCACTGGGATCACTCACAAGTGTAACTCTCCACCTCAAAACCCTTCCAACTCCCAGAGCCTGTGCCTCTGGAGGAGGTCCAATTGGTGGTGGAGCCAGAAGGTGGAGCAGTAGCTCCTGGTGGAACCGTAACCCTGACCTGTGAAGTCCCTGCCCAGCCCTCTCCTCAAATCCACTGGATGAAGGATGTGAGTGACCTGGAGAGAGGGGCTGGGAGGTAGGGTGAACCATAACTAGCAACAGGGAGGGCAGAGGGCTAACGAGGGAAAAGCAGGCTAGGAGCTGAGGAGGAAGAGAGGGTATCTGAAGATATGGAGACAAAAAGACAAGGGTTTTGAAATAGTCTTCTCTCCCCTTCTCCCACCAGGGTGTGCCCTTGCCCCTTCCCCCCAGCCCTATGCTGATCCTCCCTGAGATAGGGCCTCAGGACCAGGGAACCTACAGCTGTGTGGCCACCCATCCCAGCCACGGGCCCCAGGAAAGCCGTGCTGTCAGCATCAGCATCATCGGTGAGACCTCTCCCCAAGCCCTACAGACCCTGGGACTAGGGTGCAGGACAGCACAGGCTCTAATTTCCTGCCCCATTCTGGCCTTATCCCTAACCGCCACCCCACCTCTCCCTCCATGCACCCACACCCAAGCCTCCCCTGCCCCACCCAAATTCTGCCAAGAGAGCAGCCAAGCCTCTCCCTTCTTCCCTCTGAGCTAAAAAAAGGGAAAGACGGCTGGGCGCGGTGGCTCACGCCTGTAATCCCAACACTTTGGGAGACTGAGGCGGGCAGATCACCTGAGGTAGGGAGTTCGAGACCAGCCTGACCAACATGGAGAAACCCCATTTCTACTAAAAATACAAAATTAGCGAGGCATGGTGGCGCATGCCTGTAATCCCAGCTACCTGGGAGGCCAGCTACTTGAGAGGCTGAGGCAGGAGAATTGCTTGAACCCAGGAGGCGTAGATTGCGGTGAGCCAAGATCGCACCATTGCATGCCAGCCCAGGCAACAAAAGTGAAACTCCATCTCAAAAAAAAAAGAAAGGGAAAGACTCCACTGGGGCTCCCACTAAATAACCCTCTCTCAACCTGAAGTCTTCCTTTCTGACTGGATCCAACTTTGTCTTCCAGAACCAGGCGAGGAGGGGCCAACTGCAGGTGAGGGGTTTGATAAAGTCAGGGAAGCAGAAGATAGCCCCCAACACATGTGACTGGGGGGATGGTCAACAAGAAAGGAATGGTGAGTGGTGGTGGCTGTGCTCTCAATTTTCCCTGTCTCCGTACAGGCTCTGTGGGAGGATCAGGGCTGGGAACTCTAGCCCTGGCCCTGGGGATCCTGGGAGGCCTGGGGACAGCCGCCCTGCTCATTGGGGTCATCTTGTGGCAAAGGCGGCAACGCCAAGGAGAGGAGAGGTGAGTGGAGAAAGCCAGACCCCTCAGACCTAGGGCTTCCAGGCAGCAAGCAAAGAGGGGTTGGGGGGTGGAACGACAACGTGCCGCATTCCCCCCAATCTTTCTCCTCAGGAAGGCCCCAGAAAACCAGGAGGAAGAGGAGGAGCGTGCAGAACTGAATCAGTCGGAGGAACCTCAGGCAGGCGAGAGTAGTACTGGAGGGCCTTGAGGGGCCCACAGACAGATCCCATCCATCAGCTCCCTTTTCTCTTTCCCTTGAACTGTTCTGGCCTCAGACCAACTCTCTCCTGTATAATCTCTCTCCTGTATAACCCCACCTTGCCAAGCTTTCTTCTACAACCAGAGCCCCCCACAATGATGATTAAACACCTGACACATCTTGCTCTTGTGTGTCTGTGTGTGTGTATGAGACACAACCTCACCCCTATACCCTTGAGGGCCCTGAAGGAAAGGGACTCACCCCCATACTTCACCATACTATACCAAACATCTACTCAAGTTGGGGAGAAGATGCTTCTGTCGGGGGTGGGGGCGAACTTGGGAAGAGATCCCATCAATATATTTCACCTTTTTTATTGAATTTGTATTAAAGGAGGTAGTGAGGGGGAGGAAGCACTTAAGAGTCAGAATCCATATTAGACTCTGGGGAGTGAAAAATTAAATTAAATCAGTAAGATGGGGAGTGGGGGAAGAGTCAGAGGGAACTTTGCCCACCTTTGAAGATCAAATCAAGAAATCAGGGAAAGCAAAGACTTAGGAGAGGAGAAAGACATTCTCTCAATCCATCCTCCTTCCCCAGGGCAGAGAATTAAACAATGTTACTGAGTGAGCCTCTGAGCAGAAGGCTCTCCCATCTATGCACAGACTTCACTCCTCCTCCCCAGGCCTTCCTGGAGAATGTCCAGGGCTGGCCTTAGCCAACAGAAATACAGGGGTCAAGGGGGTCCAGGAGTAAGGAAGGGTCAGCAGGGACCCTCAATACTGATTCTCCTCTGGCTGGAGGTGGGCAGGAAACAGACATAGCTCAAATACTGAGCAGCCAAAAAAAGAAGAAGATGGCGAGAAACAGGAAGAGGGAATCCTGCCAGCTGGAGGCCGGGTGACCCTGTCCCAGATCCACACCTGTGGGAGAGAGGAAAGCTGTGGAAGCATATGCTCCTAGGCTGCGAGGGGGCCTGAGGGGATTCACAGGGCTCCCTGATGGGAGCTGAGTGTGACTCTTACCTGTACCCCGGCGGAAAGGCTCATGGGCATTGAAGACGGTGGTGAAAAAGCCAAAGGGAAAAGCACCAACACCAAATGAGAAGTGGAAGCCCCCGGTATCACCAAATGGCTGGAATCCCTAGGGAGGCGGAAAAAGTCAGACGGGAAGCCGGCAAATCTGTCAAGGAAGGGACACAACTGGACAAGAAGACTCACCCCTCTGCTCTCTGGAGCTGGTCTCTGGCCCTGGGGGCGGGGTGGAGTTTTTAATCTGAGGAAGTGGAGAGAGAAAGTTAACAGGGAATTTTCTCCTTTCATCTTCCACACCGTTTTCCAAGGGCAGAAGCCTTCAATCTTCCCTAAGCAACACCTCCAGTCTCTCACCTGGGATCCTGGGGCTTCTGGCTCCCTCGCCCATAAAGCGGGACAACCTTCTCTCTGCTGATCCCAGCTTTACATACTGGACACTCTTGCCGTTCTGGCCGTGTCTCCAGCCACTGGGGAGAAAAAAAGTGGTTTCCAGTATACAAGAGGGTCTTACAGCTCCTCAGACCTCCCCATTTCCCTCTTCATCTCCTGAGTACGCACCTGATGAAGACATGGCCAACTGGATGGGGGAGAGAAAAAAAAAAAGGTCAAACTAGCTACAGAAAAGAGAGACACAGACCTTAGACTTCGCAGAATCCCATCTAACCCCTCTTCCCAAGCAACCTGCTGTTGCTTTTCAGATTTTCTGCAACCTCTACCATGCCAGCCAACTTAGCCTTCCTGCTTGTGTGATCTTCCAACACCTAAAGCTCTGTCCATCCTCAACACACTCAACCCTCTCCTTTCTCCTCTCCCCAATAAACACATACAAATTTTCGTGCCCTCTCTTTTCTGCCTGTCAAGTTAATTTCTAATTTCCTTCAGCCACCTCTTTCCGGGTCTCCTCTTTTCAACCCCAACCCCATCACTCCAAACCAAACCCCTTTACTAGCACATTCCCCCATTACTCACTTTCAAACTCAATAATGTCCCTATCTTTACGACCCTTTAACCTTTCAAGTCTGCCTCTCCACAGTGCCCTTATACCAGCCCCCTCCCAGATCTCATCTGAATGTGATCCATATTTCCTGGTTCTCCCCGACTCAATTGATGCGTGCCTCCCTTAACCTTTGTGTCTCACTTGTTTCCACCTGCACAGCTAAGACCCCTCACTTCTCTGGGGTAAGGTGGCTCGGGTCTCACATTGTCCTGCCACTCCCCGCCCCACCTTCTCTTCTCAGCACATCACATGCCTCCGCTCCTGGTTCCTAAGACCTTTCTTCCCACAGATCTCGACCGTTATACTCCCACCCACACATACCAGCAAAGTCTTATGTCTCCTGTCGGGCTTCACCTATGGGAACGTGCCCTCCGATTATCTGTATGACTGTATGATTATTCGCTCCTAGCCTCTCCAGTATATAAGCGAGACCCACCACCTCCCGTCCCCCTCCTCGATTCTCACCAGTACAGGTGGCCACACACACTGACCACAGCTTCCCGAGCAGTCTCCAAACATATATTACATTCGAAGGTCGCGCCCGCCCCGCCCCGCTCGCGATTTGGCCCTTCGGGGCCCCCGTCCTCCTCCTCCGCTGCTGCCATGGCCGGTTTTGTTTCGCCCCACGTACCCTTCAGTCCCCCCAAATACACATACACACGCCCCAACAAACCAGAAACCACCTCCTGCCCACGATCGTTGGGCAGCCTTCAAGGTTTCCTAATCACTATTGGTCTGAATGCCTGCCAGTCACAAAGAATTCAAAAGAAAGGATTGGCCCAAAGGGTAGGGGCGGGAAAAGGTTAGTGCAGTCCTGCCTTCGCACAATGGCTATTGGCTGATACGGTCTAAGTCAATGTGCAATGCCAAGGGATTGGTAATAACTCGCTACACCCTGTCGCCTGGCCAAGGAGGGCTTTATTCGTCTGAGTAGTTGTCAGTCATAACCAAAGCCATAAGCAATTTGCTCGGGACTACCTATAGGCCTCGCCCACTATAAGCCCCTTTCTTTCCTTCGCTTCCTCTTTTAGAGAATGTCCGGATTGCTATTGGACTTTGGAGCGTATGGCTCCAAATCAACTCATTGGCTAGAACTTGACGGAAAATGGTTGTTAGGTAAAACGCGCCTGCGCAGCACGCGGCGGGACGGGGGTGGGCCAATCCTGTGAGGGTTGAACCTTCTCTTGTTCCACCTCTTCACCCCTATCTTGTCGCCATGGTGACTGCTCTACAATTGGCGAGGCTTGCACTTCAAAGTCCTAGGCTCGCTTCATCCGGGTCCTTCAGCTGTGACTTTCTGCTG
Organism: Gorilla gorilla gorilla; assembly: GCF_029281585.2. Taxonomy (NCBI): domain Eukaryota; kingdom Metazoa; phylum Chordata; class Mammalia; order Primates; family Hominidae; genus Gorilla; species Gorilla gorilla. The sequence goes on along the minus strand of NC_073229.2, from coordinate 49,767,091 downwards.
ATTGGGCCTTTTCCTTTTCCCCTGATTGGCCGACATCGGGAAAGACGGCGAAGAGCTAGGAAAAGAGGGAAAACACTAGGGTCGCAGGGTTCAAAATGGCTCCAACCTCCTTTGGTGACGTAGAGAGCAGAACTTGGGTCTGCCCCTCCCTTTTAGTTAAGGGAGCAGAACTGGGATTAGCCCGACGTTTGGATAGTGCGAACATCGATCTGCGGCGCTGGTGTTAACCCAACTCATTCGGCTGGACGATTCAGCCCTCCCCATATTAGGTGATTTACAGAGCAAAACTGAACTAAAGGCCCACCCCTTTCTTAATGTTGTACACAGAGTAGAACAGGATTGACTTCAACTCCGTTTTAAACCTTCAGAGCAGGAAAGCTCTGGGCTCAACCCTTTTGTGAGTGGTGCAAAAGGGGCAAAGCCCGCCCCTTTTAAGGAGACCCGCGGAGGCTAGACCCGCCCTTTCCTCCTTATAATTTGCCCATCAGAAATAGGGTCTTCTTCCCGGGTTGGACCCCGGGGAGTTTGGGCTTTTCCTACAATCACTGACCCTCACTGTGACTAAAGGAGCAGAATTAGGTAACAGTCCTCCCACTACCAATCCTCTTCCCGAGGGCATGTACACTAATGCAGGGTAAAGGTGTGGCTAGAGGTGGGACCTTCATAAAAGATCCCATGTGACTCAAGAGTAAGGAAAGATGAGAAGTTAGCAGTTGCGTCAAGAAGGACTGGGGCAGATGAGGATTCAGGAAGCTTGAGGTTTAGGAAGGAAGATATTGAGAGGGAAAGGTGGAAATGAAGGAGAGTGAAGTGATGGAATGATCCTAGTAAAGGGATAATGGGAGTGGAGGAAGAGAAGAGGGGGTGGAAAACTAGATACATGGCTACCAAATTAAGGAGGCACCCGCATTCCAGAGGAATCGGCATTCTTCCTCACTTTTTATTTTTCTAGAAAGCACCCCTGAAGCCAAATTTCCATTGGAAGAAAAGATGTACCCATATTGTATGTTGTGAGAAAGGGTTGTCTCAGCTTGGGCAAGTAAGGAGACTGATAGGAAGGAAGTAGGAAAGAAAAGGTACAGAGGTAAAAGAGCTTGGAAAAGGAAAGGGTCAGGGATAAGGCCAAAGAGATCTCTTCTCTTTAAAGGCCAGAGAAGGCAGGTGGAGGGGGGAGCTGGACTGCTGGGAGATAGTGAGGGACAAAGGGCAAAGGAAACCAGACCAGAGGACTGGAGAGTGAGATGGAGTCCTGGAGAGAAAAAGAAGAGAGGTGAACTTAATGCTTGTCATATGGTAGGTAGATGCTTGATAAATGTTTAGAATTGAATGGGTACGGGAAAAGGGGTCCTTAAGAATAGTTGGGGGGAATAAGCAGCAGATAACCGGAGTTGAGAAAAAAAGAGACCAAGTAAAAGTGGCAGTTAAAAGAGAGCTGATGGAGAATAAAGGAAGGAATGTGCGGAAGGAGGAATACAGCACCAGGGGATCCAGAGCTGAAAGGGAGTTAGAGAAAAAAAAGATGCAGCTGGAGCCAGAGATGGGGGCAAAGACCGAGGGAGAGCCCTGGGGCGGGGCTCGCAAGAGGACACTGGTAGATGTGGGGAGGAGATGCCTGAGTTTCTGGGAGACGATTGGCAAAACAGGCTGCCCATCACCGCCCTCCACTTCCTGGCCGGCCCCGGAAACCAGCAGGCGTTGGGGAGGGGTGGCGGGGGAATAGCGGCAGCAGCAGCCCCAGCCCTCAGAGAGACAGCAGAAAGGGAGGGAGGGAGGGAGGGTGCTGGGGGGACAGCCCCCCACCATTCCTACCGCTATGGGCCCAACCTCCCACTCCCACCTCCCCTCCATCGGCCGGGGCTAGGACACCCCCAAATCCCGTCGCCCCCTTGGCACCGACACCCCGACAGAGACAGAGACACAGCCATCCGCCACCACCGCTGCCGCAGCCTGGCTGGGGAGGGGGCCAGCCCCCCAGGCCCCCTACCCCTCTGAGGTGTGGGCGGGAAAGGGATGGGAGGAGGAGGGAAGAGGGTGCTGAAAGCGACTAGGATGAGGGGAAGGGGAGAGATTGGGTCTGGGAGGGCCGACTGGGGGAGAGGGTTGCTGGGGAAAGGAGAGGGGCCGACTGGGAAGAGGGTTGCTGGGGATAGGAGAGGGGACCTGAGAGGGAGGAAGGATGGAAGAGACCCGGGAGGGAGGAGAAATGGAAACCCTTGTGAATTTGGGACTGGGAGTGTGCACAGGGAATCCTGGAAAGGGAATTCCCTACACCTTCCCCAATTCCTTTTCTTGCCCTTTGACCCCACATGACTCTTGAAGTGTCATGAGGGGAGAAGGCCAGCAGAATTTGCCTCTTAGGAATACCCTTAGGTGCCTCTGTTTCCATCTAGGCACAGGACCTCTTGTTTCTCAGTGGCCTTCCACACTGCTAGACCCTTACTGACACACAAATGCCTTATGGGAGCCATGTTTTCTACATTGAGTCTGTGTGCCTTTGACATGTTTAATGGCTTGTGTGCAACTAGGTTGTCCCAATGCTATCCGTAGGCTGTGTAGAAATGGTGTGTTATTTTCTATCAGAATTGCCCATTCTCCATTCTTGTGTCCATGTCTCACATCCAGTTTTGACATGTTTAAGTACCGCATGTGTGTGAGTTTTCATATATTGCACCTGTTCTATAGTTTCATGTTACTTGCACGTTTTATGTTTTGGCATGTTTATTTCAGCATGTGAAGGTTATATACCTTATTTTGCTTTGGCTGACATGTCCGTGGTCCTACCATTTGCAGTAGTCTTCATGTGTGGGATCCCATGGCTTGGCTGAATACCCCACATTCTCATGTCTGACTGAATTGGCCTGTTTGCTGTGTTTTCCCAGTCACAGTTCACAGAACACATGTGTATGCGCCTTTGCACGATACACTGATGTAACAGGACCATAGAATGTGTGTTATAAATTTGTCATCAGTATATTTTGTGAGCCGTATGCTCATTAAATTTGGCCCTCCATTGCATTTCTAAATCCTTGGACTTTTGTTCTCCAAAGAGGGTCACTTAATATCAAGTGTTAAGAGAAGAAGGTAACTGGGTCTCCAGGTCTGCAAAGAACCATCCCTGCATGCCTTACCTTGGTGACCTCCCTGGCCCATACCTCTCTACACAAACATTATCTTTCCAGTGGCTGTGTACAGTCTGTGTCCATGAGCTCAATGCATGTCACAGGGTCAACCCTGCTGTGAACCCCATTGTTGGTATTTATTTATGGACATTATCCTCCATTCTTTGCACTCTTGGCACACATTTGATGAGAGCAGCATCTTTCCCTGTGGCATCTTGATCCCATTCGGTACATTTCTCTTGTGAGATGACCTCTTCCTGATTATTGTTACTCTGCCTTCATTATGGCTATGTATTGCATGTATCTATTCAGAGTCGGTTACCATTAGGCTTGGTGTGTTCATTACTTTCTCAGTGACTTCTTTTAGTAGTCACTTCTACTCAAGAGGATAACTATCTAATTTGTGATCAGAACTGCCATCTCTGTCATTAACTGTGGCTCTATGGGTGGGTATACAGCCTTAGAATCTGTTCAGCAAGTGTTTATTGAGCACCTACTCCATCTCCTATTGTCCTGGCACTGGAGATAAGACAGAGTCCCTGTCCTTAAGCTGCTTACAGCCTAAGGAGGGAAACAAAAACGCCAGTCAACACATAGTGTGTTGTCAAGATCAGTGGTTCTTAAATTCAGGCGCACATCAGACTCACCAGAGGGCTTGTTGAAATACAGATTGCTAGCCAGCCACGATGGCTCACACCTGTAATCCCAACAGTTTGGAAGCCTGAAGCAGGAGGATCGCGTGAGTCCAGGAGTTCAAAACCAGCCTGAGTGACAGAGTGAGAAAAAGAAAAATAGATTGCTGGACCTAATGCCCAGAATTTCTGATTCAGTAGATCTGGGGTGAAGTCTAATAATTTGCATTTCTATACTTCGAGACCCGCTGATCAAGATAAAAGTGTAAGGAAAGCACAGGCCTGGAGGGGTTCAGGCAGCCCTCCAAAAGGTGACACTGAGCTGTGTGAGGCAGGAGAAGAGACGGGCATTCCAGCCAAAGGGAACAGCATGTTCAAGGTGGGGAAGCATGAAAGATCATGGTGTCTGAGGAACTGAAGTGAATCAGTTTGACTGGAACAAGAAGAGTTTTGTGAGGATGTGGTCGAAGATGTAAGCAGAAGTCAACTTGTCAAGAAGAGCCTTTAGGCAAGACAGGGAAATGCTCTGTGTTTCAGAAAAATTTGTGCTAACAGAAAAATCTCTGTGGTTGCTACGTGGAAGATGGATTGGAGGGAGTTGGGAGCCTACTCCACATAGTTCAGGGGAGAAATGATGCTGTTCTGAACTTGTAGGGGCAGTGGGATGGAGCAGCTCAGAAAGCCTACGGTATTCCATCTGGCAGGGTCTCCTGTTTCCTCTATTGCCTGTTACCTTCTCGCTTGGCAATAGGCTTACCTTTGAGCATAGCCCTTCCCGTCATGGGAAGACAGTGCCTGTGGCCTCAGTAGGAATGACAGGTATTTGCCTGAACACCCTTTTTGTGAATTGTTACCCTGCCCCCAACAGTGGGGCAGAGTGGAGGAAGGAGGAAGAACCTAGAACACAGGTTCTGTGTTCCTGCCTCTCTTCCTCTTGAGCCCTTTCCTCTCCCAGGGCAAGTGCTGTTAGGTCACCTTTACTCCATTCCCTCCTTTTTTCACTTGGTGAGGCCTCACACACTGTACCTGCCCACGCAAAGTGTCACTAGAAGGAAGGGAAAGGGTAGTAGGATTCATTTGCCTGTCTGGAGGTAGGATTGGTCTTTGTAGCTATTCCAGGTATGTCCATAAGTTTACCTAGGAATGGGGGAGCTGCCTGGGTGGAGAGGGATTTTTCTAGTTATGCATTTACATTCTTTTATCTGTCACTGGGTGTAATTATAAATTTGTGTCTATGTGTGAACATGTTAGTCTTTGTATGACTGTGTGTCTGTTGGCATTAGTGACATGAACTTTTAATCTTGCCATTTGGCCCTTGGGTATATGGCTGTGAGTGTTCTGTCACAATCACCATATATGCTGTGTGCTGTGTTCGTATATGTATATGCGATACATACCAGTGTCAGCGTAACGGAGTGGTTAGGAACACAGGTGGCTTAGATTTAACCTAGAAACTGCTGTTTAGGAGCTGTATGACCTCAGGTAAGTTATTTAGCCTCCCTGGGCCTATTTCCTATAAAATGTAAATAGTAATAGTACTTTCTAGACTATCATATGCATCATTTTAAGAGTTTAACTTAATGTATAGACCAGTACTGTTCTACAGAAATATAATGCAAGCCACAATGTAATTTTTTTATGGTAGCCACATTTTTACAAGGCAAAAAGAGTGAAATTAATTTTAGTAATATATTTTCTTGAATCTGATAACATCCAAAAGATTATAATTCCTTTTTTTTTTTTTTTGAAACGGAGTCTCACTCCGTTGCCCAGGCTGGAGTGCAGTGGCGTGATCTTGGCTCACTGCAACCTCCGCCTCCCGGATTCAAGCGATTCTCCTGCCTCAGCCTCCCGAGTAGCTGGGATTAAAGGCATGTGCCAACAGGCCCGGCTAATTTTTGTATTTTTAGTAGAGACAGGGTTTCACCATGTGGGTCAGACTGGTCCTGAACTCCTGACCTCGTGATCCGCCTACCTCGGCTTCCCAAAGTGCTGGGATTACAGGCGTGAGCCACTGCACCCGGCCCAAGATTATAATTTCAAAATGTAGTCAGCATAAAAGATTAATAATGGATATCTTACATTTTGTTTTTTATTCAGTCTTTGAAATCTGATGTGTATTTTACATTTCCAGCACATCTCAGTTCAGACTAGCTGCATTTCAAGTAGCTAGTATTAGCTGCATTCAAAGTAGCCACATGTAGGTGGTGACTACTTTCTCGGACAGCACAAGTATAGACCATTATAAGACCCTTACCAGCTACAAGTGTTAGCTATTATTCTTGCTGTCATTTATTATCAGGTATCTGTGAATTGTAGATGTCCGTGTCTTGTGTCTCTTGTCTGAATATATCCGGAGCCTTTGGGAAGAGTGGTGGGAGAGCAGTCCTGAGCTCTATCTCCACCACCCTCATCCTAGAGAGCCTTCCTGGGAAGGTTTCAATGAGACCCCTGCCCCAGTTTGTGTCTCAGGCCCTTGTCCTCATAGCACCAGCTCCCAACCCTGCCTTCTGTGCCTTGCCTACCCCACTCTCCTCCAGAAACCAGGCTGATTGTCCCTTGCCCCATCCCCTGCAGGTGGCCAGAATGGATTTGTGGCCAGGGGCATGGATGCTGCTGCTGCTGCTCTTCCTGCTGCTGCTCTTCCTGCTGCCCACCCTGTGGTTCTGCAGCCCCAGTGCCAAGTACTTCTTCAAGATGGCCTTCTACAATGGCTGGATCCTCTTCCTGGCTGTGCTCGCCATCCCTGTGTGTGCCGTGCGAGGACGCAACGTCGAGAACATGAAGTGAGGGGCAAGGGGTCTTGGGCAATGAGGGAACCTAAGGGTACAAAGTGAGTAGTGGATTGGGGGAAGGGGGCATGGTGTGTGTAGAAAAGACTGAGAGAGACCAGAGACAGGGAATGGGGAGAGGACTGCAAAGGTGATCAGAAAGACTGTACGGTGGGGGGAGCTGAGGCATGCAGATGGACATCAATGGATCCCACTGGGACCCCTTGCCATGACCCCACAGGATCTTGCGTCTAATGCTGCTCCACATCAAATACCTGTACGGGATCCGAGTGGAGGTGCGAGGGGCTCACCACTTCCCTCCCTCGCAGCCCTATGTTGTTGTCTCCAACCACCAGAGCTCTCTCGATCTGCTTGGTGAGACCCCACCACAGGGCACACCTCCCCCAGCCATGCCTCCCCTCCTGGAACCTTCCCTAGAATATCTTCTCCTAGAGATCCTCAATTCCCCTTCCTCTGGGACATTGCCCCCTTGCCTCTCACTCAGGCCTTCATTCCCTGGGTAGAACTGCCCTCATAAGCAGGGTACATATACTTTTGCTCACCCTTTCCTTCACTTGGGGCCCCCCCTCCCTGCCTAGTCTCCTTCACCTCCAGTCCCTCCCAGAGTGGGTGATGAGCTGGGTGAGGTGGTTTGCCTTCTGTGACACTCTGCCTCCACCCCGATCTTCACCCACTCCCACCCTGCCCAAGGGATGATGGAGGTACTGCCAGGCCGCTGTGTGCCCATTGCCAAGCGCGAGCTACTGTGGGCTGGCTCTGCCGGGCTGGCCTGCTGGCTGGCAGGAGTCATCTTCATCGACCGGAAGCGCACGGGGGATGCCATCAGTGTCATGTCTGAGGTCGCCCAGACCCTGCTCACCCAGGACGTGAGTCATCCTGGGGAAATGGGGGATTGGAGGGATACAGAGTAGAACAGTTGTAAATAAACTGATATGCAGGGCCAGTGGGCCTCAAAGGTCCCATTATAACATCACACCTACTCTGACTCCTCCATATGTATTTGTCTTCCTTGACCCTCTTTCTCCCCCAGGTGAGGGTCTGGGTGTTTCCTGAGGGAACGAGAAACCACAATGGCTCCATGCTGCCCTTCAAACGTGGCGCTTTCCATCTTGCAGTGCAGGCCCAGGTGACTACTGCTCTTCGTTCTGCTACTCAGCTGCCAACCCCCACCATTCCCTCATCTCTGGGCAGGGGCTTATTGTAGGAGTCTCTGAAGAGAGCTGTGGACTGACCTGCTTTACCCCTTCCCCAGGTTCCCATTGTCCCCATAGTCATGTCCTCCTACCAAGACTTCTACTGCAAGAAGGAGCGTCGCTTCACCTCGGGTGAGGGCTTTGAGCAGTTCTGGGGTAGGGTGTGTCCGGAGAGGCTGGGAGGACATCCCTGTGAGGCAGGGGGATCATTCAGTGTCAGAGCTATGAGATGTCTACACAGTCATCTAGTCTAACCCCACATCAGCCAATAAGTCTTTACTAAGCACCCACCATACCCTGCCAGATGGGTAGCACTTGGTCCCACCAAGAGAGGCTGTTACTAATCTTAACAGGAAAGATAAGGCCTTTGTGCACAAAGCTGTAATGAATAACACTCATTCAGCAGTAAATGCCAAACCCAGAGGAGGGGGGCTGGAGGGGTGCTGAGGAGATGTCTGAACTGGGGACTGGAGAAGGCTTTGTATAGAAGGGCCTCAGAAGTGGCAGCTGGCAAGCCCAGGGATGGTTGTCCAGGGTTGGGGGAAGAGAACTGAAAGGTTGAGGAAGAGTATCACTCGGAAGCTGGGCCCCACCTGTGGGCAAAGACCTGGGTGGACAGGCCATGATGGTGCTCCCCTTGCCCCAGGACAATGTCAGGTGCGGGTGCTGCCCCCAGTGCCCACGGAAGGGCTGACACCAGATGACGTCCCAGCTCTGGCTGACAGAGTCCGGCACTCCATGCTCACTGTTTTCCGGGAAATCTCCACTGATGGCCGGGGTGGTGGTGACTATCTGAAGAAGCCTGGGGGGGGTGGGTGAACTCTGGCTCTGAGCTCTCCTCCCATCTGTCCCCATCTTCCTCCCCACACCTACCCACCCAGTGGGCCCTGAAGCAGGGCCAAACCCTCTTCCTTGTCTCCCCTCTCCCCACTTATTCTCCTCTTTGGAATCTTCAACTTCTGAAGTGAATGTGGATACAGCGCCACTCCTGCCCCCTCTTGGCCCCATCCATGGACTCTTGCCTCGGTGCAGTCTCCACTCTTGACCCCCACCTCCTACTGTCTTGTCTGTGAGACAGTTGCCTCCCCCTCATCTCCAGTGACTCAGCCTACACAAGGGTGGGGAACATTCCATCCCCAGTGGAGTCTCTTCCTATGTGGTCTTCTCTACCCCTCTACCCCACATTGGCCAGTGGACTCATCCATTCTTTGGAACAAATCCCCCCGACTCCAAAGTCCATGGATTCAATGGACTCATCCATTTGTGAGGAGGACTTCTCGCCCTCTGGCTGGAAGCTGATACCTGAAGCACTCCCAGGCTCATCCTGGGAGCTTTCCTCAGCACCTTCGCCTTCCCTCCCAGTGTAGCCTCCTGTCAGTGGGGGCTGGACCCTTCTAATTCAGAGGTCTCATGCCTGCCGTTGCCCAGATGCCCAGGGTCGTGCACTCTCTGGGATACCAGTTCAGTCTCCACATTTCTGGTTTTCTGTCCCCATAGTACAGTTCTTCAGTGGACATGACCCCACCCAGCCCCCTGCAGCCCTGCTGCACCATCTCACCAGACACAAGGGGAAGAAGCAGACATCAGGTGCTGCACTCACTTCTGCCCCCTGGGGAGCTGGGGAAAGGAACGAACCCTGGCTGGAGGGGATAGGAGGGCTTTTAATTTATTTCTTTTTCTGTTGAGGCTTCCCCCTCTCTGAGCCAGTTTTCATTTCTTCCTGGTGGCATTAGCCACTCCCTGCCTTTCACTCCAGACCTGTTCCCACAACTGGGGAGGTAGGCTGGGAGCAAAAGGAGAGGGTGGGACCCAGTTTTGCGTGGTTGGTTTTTATTAATTATCTGGATAACAGCAAAAAACTGAAAATAAAGAGAGAGAGAGATCTGGGTGCTTGGTGGTTGCATTTGTTAAGGAATTGAAGAAGCAGTTCTTGCCCAGGCAACCTGCCCCCAGCCAGAAGACTCAGGGGCAGGCCAAGAACACAGGCCTCCCCCTTTCTTCAGCTCTCTGAAGTTTCCATTGTTCATTGCTCTTTGGTGGCTGATAGCCTTATCTGCAGCTCACAGTCGGCCAATCCCAGAGGATTAGTGGGTCCGGTTTCTGTATAAATTAGGGGGCAGGGGTGCTGTAGAGGCTTCTTATCGATGATTGACGCCGAGGCCCAGGCTGTTGTCCTCACAGGAGCCTGGTTAATGACATGGCAGACACAGTGGCTGTGGTCAGCCTGGAGTGGACTACACTGCCACTCTCACCAAACAATAAGTGAAACTGTTGGGCTGGGGACAGGATTTCAGAAGAGAACGATGGTAAAGTGGAGAGGCATGAGGATAGTGAATGTTGGAGAGGGGCTTGGAGAAAAGAGGGAATGCCTGAATGGAGAGGGGTCTTGGGGAAAGTTGGGGAATAGAAGTCAAGGCGGGAGGAGCGTGAGGACTCACAGGCACCTAGCCTCTCCTCCAGCAGCAGCACCTGGTCGCTGAGAGATTCGATCCGGTCACCCCGGCCCCACAGCTCAGCCACCTGTTCTGGCTGCAGCTCTTCAGGCGGCACAGGCAGCACCGCTCTGACCCAGGCCCCAGCCTGACCGGCCCACTAGAAAGGAAGAGATGCCTCAGGGTATTGACAGTGACGTCTGGCCTCGCCCCACCCAGCAGGCTTGGCTCACCTGTTCCAGCCGCTCCAGGCGCCCTCGCAGCTCGTGAATCTCCTGCTTCAGAGCGCGCTCATCTTTTTCCGCTTCCCGAACTAGGGACAAAGGAGACCAAGAGCGTGACCACTACCCGAGCCCGGACGCCCGTCCCGAGTCCCCCCGGTGGCCCGTACTCCTGCCCACTCACCGGCCACGCTGAGTATGCTGGCACTGGTTGGGGGCTCTGGGGACCCCTCCGTGCAGGTGCGCCCGTCCACGCCTAGCACTAGGTCATGGGGGCAGCCGCAGGTGAAGCTGCCTGCCGTATTAAAACAACGGTGCGAGCAGAGGGTGATGCTGGTCCTACATTCATCCACGTCTAGTTACCGAAAAAAGGAAGGAGCTGAGAGAGGGGGCGGGGGCAAGCACCTGGGTAGATGGGGAGGACAAGCTGACTCACCCACATGACAGTGCTTCCCTCCCCAGCCGGGAGCGCACTCGCACTGGTCAGGCCTAACGCAGACGCCTCCGTTCAGGCAAGGCTTGGCGCAGATGGCTGAGGACAGAGGAAGTGGGGTTCAGACTCGAACCGACGACCCAGCTCCCCAGCTCCGTGGGGCGCGCCTCCCGCAAGGCCCGGAAGACCCAGCCTCACCTTCACAGGTGAGCGCCCCCGGGTGCCGCTTCTTCCAGCCCTGGCAGCACACTGCATGGGTCTGCTGAACCTCCCGCCTCACCTCCCGCCACATAACGCGGTACATGGTCCTGGAACACAGCGCCCGGCTCAGGACCCTGAGTACGGGTCCTAGTCGGGGTTCTTGGGGTCCCATCTCCCCATCCCTCACCTGTAAGTGCTGCAGATGCGCCTCCCAGCGCACAAGGTCAGGTAGGGCTTGTACACTGGTTGGCTGTAGGACTCGTTGTAGCGGAGCGGGACCACCAGTGTCTGCTTGGAGCAGACTCCCTGACTGCGTCCATGCCAGAGGATGAGGTGGGAGAGATTGAGTAGGCCAGGCCCTGGGGAGCCAGGAGTCCCACTTCCCTCAAGAGGCTACTGAGGCCCCCCGCTCTCTCTCCAGATGACAGCCTCTCACCCCCATTCTAAACTTACAGTTATGTTTTGCCTCCTGTGAAGCCCCACCCCCAGCAGAAGGCTCCCGAGAAGAGCTCACCCCGGGCCCTACCCCCTCTGTTTGTTGTCACCTCTCTCTGAGGGATCCACCCTTGGCCCCCTCGCCTGATATCAGTAGCAGGAGGAAGGAGAATCCGCCTAAGAGAGTGCACAGCTCAGCCCTGGACCCCATGATTCGCTTTGACGCTGGACCCTACAGGCTGCAGGCAAGAAAAGGTTAATGGATGCCCGTCCCCTCTCCTATTAATTTCTCCAGCACTAGTCCCTCCAAGGGCACTCTGCAGGAACCCTCTAAGGGAGTCAGGACATTCACTTTTACATACTAGCCACCAGGATTGCCTACACCTGTGTGTACAACCCAACACTATCCTGTCCTTAGCATATCATGATCCTTTCAGCATCATAAAAGCTCACACCCCAGCACACTCCCTCCACCTCCCCTCTAACCTACTTACTTCTAATCCCCTCTGCACAACCTGGAGGGACACACAGTCAACCCTCCCCTTATGACCCTCCTGTCTTTTTTGGGTTTTTTTTTTTTTTGGTTTTTTTTGTTTGTTTTTGAGGAGTTTCGCTCTTACTGCCCAGGCTGGAATGCAATGGCATGTTCTTGCCTCACCGCAACCTCCGCCCCCCAGGTTCAAGTGATTCTCCTGCCTCAGCCTCCCAAATAGCTGGGATTACAGGTATGCGCCACCACGCCTGGCTAATTTTGTTTTGTTTTGTTTTGTACGGTGTGAGGGTATATAGCTAGGGTGTTTTTTTTTTTATTTTTTTTTTTTTGTTTTTTGAGACGGAGTCTCGCTGTCACCCTGGCTGGAGTGCAGTGGTACGATCTCGGCTTGCTGCAAGCTCCGCCTCCCGGGTTCATGCCATTCTCCTGCCTCAGCCTCCTGAGTAGCTGGGACTACAGGCGCCTGCCACCACACCCGGCTAATTTTGTTTTGTATTTTTAGTAGAGACGGGGTTTCTCCATGTTGGTCAGGCTGGTCTCGAACTCCCGACTTCAGGTGATCCGCCCACCTTGGCCTCCCAAAGTGCTGGGATTACAGGTGTGAGCCACCGTGCCTGGCCAACCCTCCTGTCTTTAACATGCCCTCTTATAACTTCATACCTTCAAAACCCTAGCTGGTTGGGCGCGGTGGCTCACACCTGTAATCCCAGCACTTTGGGAGGCTGAGGTGGGTGGATCATGAGGTCAGGAGTTCGAGACCAGCCTGGCCAAGATGGTGAAACCCCATCTCTACTAAAAAATACAAAAAATTAGCCAGGCGCAGTGGTAGACGCCTGTAATCCCAGCTACTCGGGAGGCTGAGGCAGGAGAATCCCTTGAACCCTGGAGGCAGAGGTTGCAGTGAACCAAGATCGTGCCACTGCACTCTAGCCTGGGCGACAGAGCAAGACTCCGTCTCAAAAAAAAAAAAAAAACAAGACAAACAAACCAAAAAAAACCCTAGCTATATACCCTCACACCGTACACACAAACCAAGCCCTGGAAACTCCACACCTTTCACACACTGCTACTCCCCTCATATACCCACACCGTCACATAACGCCCTAAATGCACATCCCTTGCTCCAACAAAACACCCCTCAACTCATGCCCACCCTAAGTCTCTGAGTAAACCCCACTCTTTCCCCATTTGAAATTCTCTCCCCACCTGCCTTCCTCTCTCTCTCCATTCCCACCTGGCTTCTTTCTCCTGGGAGGCTTCAGGCAGACCAGCCTCAGCAGAAGCAGCTCAGACTGGTGGGTGGGCCTGGCAGGCTAAGAAGGAGAGGAGGGGCTGGGCCAGAGAGTCCTCCCATTCCTGCCCCCTCCCACAAGCCTCCTCCTTAGCTCCAGCAGGGTCAGCTCAGTAGGGTCAAGTCCCACTACCCTCATCCCCACCCCAGCAAAGGGCTCCCTAGAAGTATCTTTCCAACCCTCTGAGGCCCCTATTTCTGGACTCCCCAGATCAGAAGCTATGAGCTCTGTAACACCACCAGTACCCCCTTGAACCCAAAACAGACTAGGGGAGAGTTAGGGGGCAGGGAGAGAACCAGCTGCAGGGAACAAAGCAGTTCAGGTTATGGGAGAAAAAGCAAGATCAGCTGAGGAAAGCTAGAAGGGCAAGTCGTCACAAAGGGGCAGGGGGGCAGCCCAGGGCACCAAGGGGAAAACTGCCCCCCTTTCTTCATGACATTTGTTAGGGCTTCGGGGGAACAGAATTGAGTCAGCCACCACCCCCCATGCCAGAACAGACAGGGCCCTATTGTCTCAGCCAAAATTCCTTCTTTCAAGGAAGAGGAGGCTCATTGTCCAGCCCTACACCCAGCTCTGGCCCACAAAGCTCAAAAGCGGCACAACGAATGCCCACCCTGACCCTCTGCCCCCTCGTCTAGCCTGGGGGTGGCAGGCGCATTCCACCCATGAGGCTGAGGCCCAAACCACTGGAGCCCTGAGCTTAACCCCCCAGTCTTGGGGACTGGGAGAGGAAGAGAATTGTCTTCAGCAGGAAAGAACCCGCAGAGAACCAGGAACCCACAAAGAATGGGCATTGAGAGAAAGCGGAAACACCAAGGGGGTCCCCACCCTAGACCAGGCATCTGGGCACCCAGGCCTCAGGCTCCGCCCCCACCCTCCTTGGGGAGCCAGGTCCCCTCCACCTGGAAATGAGCCAAGTCACACTGAGGAAATGGAACTTTATTTCCATAAATACAGGGATAACACCTATTCAAAGGTAGTTAAAAGAGGGCCTGGGGCCTCAAAGAAACTAGGCTTTCCCAGGGGGGTACTCCAACACTGATCATAGGGACTGGGGGATCCCCAAACCTGAGATGGGCCTCATAGGCCACAGATATTCCCCAACACTGACACTTCAAGAACGGAACTGTCCCCATAGGGGAGCCTCAGAACCCCACTCTCATGGGTAGTCCCTCTTAGGAGTTGGGAGGGCTGATGTCAGGGGACTTTAGAGAAAAAAGGGAACATGGGGAGAAGAGAAGCTAAAAATGTCCTGAGTGGCCTGGAAGGAGACCCCTATGGTGGGCAGGGGGTGGGTTCTCCACCCATACAGCCAGATACGGAGGAGCAGCAGCAGCAAAAGCAGCCACAAGTTAAAAACATGGTTTCTCACTTCCCAACTTCGGCCTTGAGAGAAAGGGACAGCACGGAGCAATCCCCCAAATGAGAGGACATGAGGTAGGGGAGGCCTGGAATTGTCATTCATGGAGGAGCAGAGGAAGGGGGTTCTGGGAGGCCAAGTCTCTACTAAAACCCCGTCTCTACTAAAAACGGGGGATAATATGGGAGCAATGAGGTGGTCACAGGCACACCAAAGCCTGACATCTGCTTTCCAAGGCCACCACTTGGTCTCTGGACCGAGGAGTTCCTGGGGACCCCTGAATATATCCTCAGGAGAGCCAAGGTTCAATGCAGGTCTCATAAAGGGTACGGTTGGAGTGCCAGGCTGTGTGGGAGATCCCGGCCATTGGACACCTCACTATGGCCCCCCGGGCCAATAGAGTCTTCAACCCAAAAGAATCCCGCAGATAAACCTTCAAGGTGGTCGAGGGGGCGTGGAAGCATGGAAGAGAGACACAAGGAGAGACAAAGTGAGTTACTGCTGGGATCCTGGACCTCCTCCCCACAGGGTGAACCCTTCAGCTCAGGAGTCACAGAGAGGGCTCTGGAATAAGGTGGGACAGCGGCTAGAAGGGGAAGTAATCCCAGGGGGCTCACCAGTTGCTCCTCCATCTCCAGGACGGTCTCATTTGCATCATAGAAACCAAAGAAGCTGCAAAGAGATTTGGGGGGAGGTTATCAGAAGAGCTGGAGAAAATCTGGCCAGGCGCAGTGGCACACGCCTGTAATTGCAGCACTTTGGGAGGCCAAGGCGGGCAAATCACCTGAGGCCAGGAGTTCAAGACCAGCCTGACCAAAATGGTGAAACCCCATCTCTACTAAAAATACAAAAATTAGCTGGGCATGGTGGCAGATGCCTGCAAGCCCAGCTACCCAAGAGGCTGAGACAGGATAATTACTTGAACCCGGGAGGTGGAGGTTGCATTGAGTCGAGATCGCACCACTGCACTTCAGCCTGGGTGACAGAGCGGGACCCCATCTCAAAAAGGAAAGGAAAGGAAAAAGGAAAGAAAAAAGAAAAGGAAAAAGGAAAGGAAGAAATCAAGGTGGGCTAAGGTCCCAAAGGAACCCAAGGCCTACTGGGGAGACAGGTAGCAGGGAGGACACTCAAAAATACCTTACTGGATATAATATAATGTACTTCATGAGGTGATACACTGAAGATACGACCTCACTTCTGTAGAAACCCCATCAAAAATGCATTACTGGCCGGGCGAGGTGGCTCACACCTGTAATCCCAGCACTTTGGGAGGCCAAGGCCGGCGGATCACCTGAGGTCGGGAGTTCAAGACCAGCCTGGCCAACGTGGTAAAACCCCATCTCTACTAAAAATACAAAATTAGCTGGGCGTGGTGGCTCAAGCCTGTAATCCCAGCACTTTGGGAGGCCGAGGAGGGTGGATCACCTGAGGTCAGGAATTCGAGACCAGCCTGGCCAACATGGAGAAACCCTGTCTCTACTAAAAATACAAAATTAGCTGGGCGTGGTGGGCGCCTGTAATCCCAGCTACTCAGGAGGCAGAGGCAGGAGAATTGCTTGATTCTGGGACGCAAAGGTTGCAGTGAGCCGGGATGGCGCCACTGCACTCCTGCCTGGATAACAGAGTGAGACTCCATCTCAAAAAAAAAAAAAAAAATTTATTACCTAAGCATGAGAAAATATCCAACCCACACTGAGGGAAATTCTACACAACAGCTGATCCATATGCTTCGAAAATATCAATGTCATGGACAAAGACTAAAAACTATTCCAGATTAAAAGATACTAAAGAGGGCTGGCACAGTGGCTCCTGCCTGTAATCCCAGCACTTTGGGAGGCCGAGGTGGGCAGATCACCTACGGTCAGCAGTTCGAGACCAGCCTGGCCAACATGGTGAAACCCCATCTCTACTAAAAATACAAAAATTAGCTGGGTGTGGTGGCATATACCTGTAATCCCAGCTACTCGGGAGGCTGAGGCACACTTGAACTTGGGAGGCAGAGGTTGCAGTGAGCCGATATCACGCCACTGCACTCCAGCCTGGCGACAGAGTGAGACTTTGTCTCAAAAAAAAAAAAAAAGGCCAGGTGTGGTGGCTCATGCCTGTAATCCCAGCACTTTGGGAGACCAAGGAGGGTGGATCACCTGAGGTCAGGAGTTCGAGACCAGCCTGGCCAACATGGAGAAACCCCGTCTCTACTAAAAATACAAAATTAGTTGGGCATGGTGGCGGGCGCCTATAATCCCAGCTACTCAGGAGGCTAAGACAGGAGAATCACTTGAACCTGGCAGGCGGAGGTTGCAGTGGGCCAAGATTTGCCATTGCACTCCAGCCTGGGCAACAAGAGTGAAACTCCAACTCAAAAAAAAAAAAAAAAAAAAGATACTAAAGAGACGTAACAAGATCATGCAACTCAAGATCCTGATTTGGATCTTCCACTGTATATTTTTTTCTATAAGGACAGTTGGAAAAATTTGAATAATCTGTGAGCGCATATTCAGGAAAATTTGAATCTATGTTTATATTTAAATATAACATTAACATATATAAATAAATGTATATATATTTAGAGAAAAAAGATATTAATGTAAACATGACAAAATGTTAACATTTGCGAAATCTAGGTGAGGAGTATAAATGACTGCTTTTTGCTATTTTGGTAACTTTTTTTTTTTTTTTTGAGACAGGGTCTTACTCTATCACCCAGGCAGGAGTGCAATGGTGAGATCTCGGCTCACTGCAGCCTTGACCTCCTAGGCTCAAGCAATTCTCGTACCTCAGCCTCCCAAGTAGCTGGGACTACAAGGGCACACCACCACGCCCAGCTAATTTTTGTATTTTAGGTAAAGACAGGGTTTTGCCATGTTGCCCAGGCTGGTCTCAAACCCCTGGGCTCATGCCTTGGCCTCCCAAAGTGCTAGGATTACAGGCGCAAACTTTTCTTAAGTATCAAATTATTTCAAAATAAAAAGGTCTTAAAATCCTTTTTTTCTTTTTTTTTTGAGACAGAGCCTTGCTCTGTCGCCCAGGCTGGAGTGCAGTGGCACCCTGTCGGCTCACTGCAACCTCTGCCTCCTGGTTTCAAGCAGTTCTCCTGCCTCAGCCTCCTGAGTAGCTGGAACTACAGGCGTGCGCCACCAGGCCCGCTAATTTTTGTATTTTTAGTAGAGATGGGGTTTCTCAATGTTAGCCAGCTGTTCTCGAACTCCTGACCTCAGGTGATCCACCCGCCTCGGCTTCCCAAAGTGCTGGGATTATAGGCGTGAGCCACCGCACCCAGCCAGATGGAGTTAAAATCTTTTAATTAAAAAATATTGGCCAGGCAAGGCCGGGTGCGTGGGCTCACGCCTATAATCCTAGCACTTTGGGAGGCCGAGGCAGGTGGATCACGAGGTCAGGAGATCGAAACCATCCTGGCTAACACAGTGAAACCCCATCTCTACTAAAAATACAAAAAAATTAGCCGGGCGTGGTGGCGGGTGCCTGTAGTCCCAGCGACTCAGGAAGCTAAGGCAGGAGAATGGCGTGAACCTGGGAGGCAGAGCTTGCAGTGAGCTGAGATCACGCCACTGCACTCCAGCCTGGGCGACCGAGCGAAGACTCCAACTCAAAAAATATATATCTATATATATAGATATATATCTATATATATATATAGGCCAGGCGCGGTGGCTCACGCCTGTAATCCCAACACTTTGGGAGGCCGAAGCAGGCGGATCACAAGGTCAGGAGATCGAGACCATCCTGGCTAACACAGTGAAACCCCGTCTCTACCAGAAATACTAAAAATTAGCCAGGCA
Source organism: Gorilla gorilla gorilla (assembly GCF_029281585.2). Lineage (NCBI taxonomy): Eukaryota > Metazoa > Chordata > Mammalia > Primates > Hominidae > Gorilla > Gorilla gorilla. The sequence goes on along the minus strand of NC_073229.2, from coordinate 49,748,688 downwards.
TGGTGGTGGGCACCTGTAGTCCCAGCCACTTGGGAGGTGAGGCAGGAGAATGGCTTGAACCCAGGAGGCGGAGGTTGCAGTGAGCCGAGATTGTGCTATTACACTCTAGCCTGGGCGACAAGAACAAAACTCTGTCTCAAAAAAAAAAAAAAAAAAAGGAAGAAACAGTGACTTGGAACATTAAAAATGTTATATAACCATGAGCTATCACTGTCATTCATAGGGTTGTGGTAGATGTGAAATGACATGATGTACATAAAACTCATCACTTACTATTATATTATTACAATATTGTAAGGGATGTCCTGCCTTCACTGAAAACTGTCCAGTGCCTTCCCATCTCACTCAGAATTTAAAAAAAAAAATCAAAAGCCTGGTTACCGGGACTGTCGGGAAATAGGGATGAGGATATATATATATATATATATTTTTTTTTTTTTTTTTTTGAGATGGAGTTTCGCTCTTGTTGCCCAGGCTGGAGTGCAATGGCGCAATCTCAGCTCACTGCAACCTCTGCCTCCCAGGTTCAAGCGATTCTCCTGCCTCAGCCTCCCAAGTAGCTGGGATTACATGCATGCATCACCACACCCAGCTAGTTTTGTATTTTTAATACAGACAGGGTTTCTCCATGTTGGTCGGGCTAGTCTCGAACTCCCGACCTCAGGTGATCCACTGCCTCGGCCTCCCAAAGTGCTGGGATTACAGGCGTGAGCCACCACACCCAGTCTATTTTTTAATGGGTATACAATTTCAGTTTGGGGAAAAAGAAGTTCTGGAGATGGATGGTGCTGATGGGTGATGGTTTTACAATGATGTGAGTATACTTAATGCCACAAAACTGTACATTTTTAAATGGTTAAAATGGCAATTTTATGTTATGTATATTTTATCACAAAAAAACGAAAAAAAAATATCAAGGGCGTTACCTTGACCTGCTAAGGTTTGACATGCCTGGTCCCCTGCTACCACTTTTAGCTCCTCTCCTGTCCTCTCCCCAGCTCCTTGTGCACTAGCCATGCTGGCCTCCTTATTGCTCAGACATGCCTCAGGGCCTCTGCAGGTGCCAGACCTTCTCCCTGGGGGGTTCTTCCACCCAGAGCACAACTCCCTCCTTCACTTCCTTCAGTCTCTAATTGAATGGTGACTTTTCCAGGAGGACTTCTTTGGCCACTATTGAAACTAGGCCCCGGACATCCTCTAATCCTTTCCCCTGCCTTATTACCTGACGTATATATTTGTATGTATGTATCAGCTGTCTTACAAACTAGAATATAAGCTACATAACATTAGGGACTTCTCTTTTATTTACCACTGCATCCCTAGGGCCCAGAACAAGCCTGCGCCCATAATGTTGAATAAATATTTGTTGAGCAATTCAAGTAGCTCAGGTGACATTACAGATCACACATGGTGACCTATAACACAGGCAAGCACATAGTACCATGGAGCCATGGATTTTTTTCTAAGGAATAGGATGGAGGGGACAAAGCTGGAGGCTGTTATAATAGTCCAGGTAAGTAAAGAGGTGGTAGGAAATGTGATAAAATGGTATAAAACTACACACATACATTGAACCAATGTGAATTTCCTGGTTTTGATACTGTGCTATAATTACATAGGATGCAACCACTGGGGGAAGCTGGGTGAAGGGCCTCGCTATACTATCTTTGCAATTTCCTACGAATCTATAAGAATTTCAAAATTAAAAGTTTTTATAAAGTGGGGGAGGGGGTGATAGGGATGGAGAGGAGAATAGTCAGCAGGACTTAGTGACTGGCTTGATACAAGGGGTTGGGATATGACTCCCAGGTTTTGGTCTTGGGTGACATGATGAATGGGGGGAGGAGCACTAACTGAACAGTGGAAGGAGCAGGCCAGTTTAGGCATGAGGTAAAGACCAACTGGGGTTGGGGGATGTCTTTAGCCAATCTTCAGGCCACAAAATCCCTTATTACCTGGACTGCCAGGGAGTAATAACACCATCATCAGGGCCCCCAATCAGCACCAGGTGGCCCACACGAAGAAAGTTCTTCCGCCATACTGTAGGATGAGAAGAAGAGAGACTGAGTCAGCCACAGGGGTCAGGCCAGGTTGGAAAGGGAGACATAGGGAGTCAAAGAAGCAGAAAAAGCAACACAGGTAGGAGCCTGAATTCTCACCTGTGGCATTGGGATGGTCTCTTTCCCCATTGATCAGGGCCAGGAAGCTGCTGGCATTGAGGTACAAGTCATCGTGGTGGGGATCTGGGTACAAACGGCAGTTAGAAAAAGAAGCAGAAAAGGGAGGCAAGACTGGTGGTGAAAAGCCCAATAAGGAAGCTGCAGCAATAGTCAAGGTGGATAGTAATAAAATAGTAGTGATAATGTAGGCCAGGTGCGGTGGCTCACACCTGTAATCCCAGCACTTTGGGAGGTAGAGGCAGGTGGATCACTTGAAGTCAGGAGTTTGAGACCAGCCTGGCTAACATGGCGAAACCCTGTCTCTACTAAAAATACAAAAGTTAGCCAGGCGTGGTGGTGCATGCCTGTAATCCCAGTTACTCGGGGCGCTGGAATCACTTGAACCCAGGAGGTGGAGGTTACAGTGAGCCGAGACTGCACCGCTGCACTCCATCCTGGGAGACACAGTGAGACTCCATCTCAAAATAATAATAGTAGTGATAACAACTATAAACATAGTAACAAGTACTTTTTTTTTTTAGACGAAATCTCACTCTGTCACCCAGGCTGAAGTGCAGTGGCAGGATCTCCGCTCACTGCAACATCTGCCTCCCGGGTTCAAGCAATTCTCCTGACTCAGCATCCTGAGTAGCTGGGATTACAAGCGTGTGCCCACATTCAGCTAATTTTTTTTTGTATTTTTAGTAGAGATGGGGTTTCACCATGTTGGCCAGGCTGGTCTCGAACCCGACCTCAGGTGATGCGCCCACCTCCACCTGCCAAGATATTGGGATTACAGGTGTGAGCCACCACACCTGACAATAGCAAGTACTTCTATCTAGTATCTACTATATGAGCCAGGTACTATTCAAAGTACATTGCATTCATTTATTTATTTAATCCTTACAACCACCTGGTGAAGTACATGCTATAATATTTTACAGATAAGGAAAACTGAGTAACAGAATGGTTAAGTAACTTGCCCAAAGGCACCCAATAGGGTCAAGATTCAAACCCAAGTATTCTGGCCCCACGGTCTGGTCTAGAGGTTGGCAAACTGTGACCAAAGGACCAAATCCAGCCTGCTACTTGTTTTTGTAAATGAAGTTTTACTGGAACACAGGCACATTCATTCACATATGGTACATGGCTGCTTTCACATTACAACAGCAGAATTGAGGAGTTGTGAAACAGACTATATGTCCTACAAAGTCAAAAATATTTACTCTCTGGCCCTTTATAGACAAGGTTTGCTGACTCCCACATCAGACTAAACCTTCTAAGGCAATAAGGTGACACACTTAAAACATTCTGGGCCAGGTGCAATGGTTCACACCTGTAATCCCAGCACTTTGGGAGGCCGAGGCGAGTGGATCACCTGAGGTCAGGAGTTCGAGACCAGCCTGGCCAACATGGCGAAACTCCATCTCTACTTAAAATACAAAACTTAGCCGGGCATGATGGCGCCTGCCTGTAATCCCAGCTACTAGGGGGACTGAGGCAGGAGGATCACTTGAACCTGGGAGGCGGAGGTTGCAGTGAGCCGAGATGGTGCACTGCACTCCAGCCTGGGCAACAGAACAAGACTCCGTCTCAAAAAAAAAAAAAAAATTCTGAACAGAGCCTGTTCAAATAACTCAATAAATGTAAGTTATCTTTATTGTCATCACTGCTATTGGTTGTAGCAGAGGTGGAAGCAACTGACCTGATCCATGGAAGCCCCAGTTCAGCATCCCCACTCACCATGCCAGTAGTTGCAGATGGAGAATTCCTGGCCCCAGGGGCTATAGCAGATCCGATAGAGGTTAGACCGCATGGAGGTGGGGAACAGCCACTTCAAGTAGTCCGTGTCTGGCAAGCAAATGGCAATGCTAAGTGACCATAAACCTCTGTTCCCCCAAAACTCAGGGCATTCTATGGAGTCTAGTGCCCACTCACCTCCATACTGTCCCATCTGTGGAGAGGAGAGGGAGATGAAAGAATCCACATTGTGATCATCCATGACAGAAAGCAGAGCCCGGCACACAAGGCCCCCTGTAAGCAGAACACCACATTGGGCAGGCACTTAAGGACAGCAAAGCCAGCAGCACCCCCCACCCCCACCACACACACACACACACACACACACACACACACAGAGACACACACAGACACACACTGTACACAAAGGAGACTGAGGCTTACAGAAGGCAGGCACACCCTGTGCCAAAAGGTCACACATCATATAAGTGAGTGAGCCCGAATTAGATGCTGGGCCTCCTGCCTCTAGTTCTAGGATGTTTTTACCTGCCCCATTAGCCCTTATGTCCAAGAACCATGGGTAACAGGAAGCAAAAGGGCAGCAGTGTAGGGAGCCTCCCTCCCATTCAAGACAGAGATGAGACCCAGGTGCTGAGGGAAGTCAGAAAGGAAGGGCTCAGGTACCAGGGTTGTGCCTGGAGCAATGTGGTTCAGAAAAAGGGACACTAGGAAGTGTCCCTCAGATAAGGATCAAGCCTCAGATAGGGCTTAGGAGTTAGGGGCAGGGGAGTCGCCTACCCTGCGAGTAGCAGATGAGATGCACCCCTTGAGGGGCCTTTGCCATGATGGGGACCACAGCCTCTCGGAACCCTTGCACCTGTTCCCACAGGGGTCGCAAGCTCTCTCTCCCATCGAAGAGATCGAGCACTGTCACCACAGTCCCGGGGTGTGTCTGTGGGAAGGGGCCAATGCAGCCACCGGGGATAGGCTAAGAAGCTCCCACACGCCACCCCCTGGCCCGCGTCCACAGGTCTATTGTACCCTGCTAGAACCAGGGATCCCGTCCCCCAACTCTCCCCCCGCCAGCACCAGCTCCCTGAGGAACTGGGCAGGCCCAGAGGGGTGGCTTTCAGTTCCCCGCTCTCCCTCCCCTGCCACAGTAGACGCCTCTAACGCCCTGCACCCAGGTGTCCCCTGCCAGACCTCATTGATGTATTCCAGCAGGTGGCGGAAGCTGTACGAGCTGTCGAAGAGCCCATGCACCACGATGACCGGCTTGTAGGACGCGCGGTGGGGCGCGGGGGCCGCAAGCAGCAGCAGCGGCAGGAAAGGCAACAGAAGCAGGACCCACGCCGCGGGGAGCCGCTGCCCCCAGAGCCGCAGCATGCTCCCGCCTGAGAAAGGGGTGATAAGGGCATGTGAGGGAGATGGCAACACCCTCCTCCCTCGGAACAGACGCCCGGCAATCAAGCCACCTCCTCTCGCTCCCACACCAGGTCCGTGTCACAAAATAGCCTACTTTTAACTTACTCCAGCCCTCTCCCTACAAACACACCCCCCCCACCACGTTGACGCACCAACGCGCACCCGAAGTCCCGCCCCCAACTCAGCGTTCGGGGGACTTGTTCTCTAGGTCCAGGATCTTCCTAATGCATCGCCTCAGCCATGAACAACGCGGAGTTCTTTAATACCCGTGAGCAGCAGCCCAGGCCCCTTGAAGAGTGCAGACTCCCACCTGGCCTGGGTCCGTAGGCCTCGCTCCACCCGCTGTTTACTTATCCCAAGTCTAGAACCCACGGTGGCGGGGGGAAGGGTGAGGAAAGAGAGCGCAGGGGAATGACGGATGGGAGGGGGAAGGGCGGGCTGCTTGGGGTCGCGCAAATCCGTCACGTCCGGGGCTTTCTCTGGCAACCGCGCGAGCGTTCCCCGCAACACAGACCCAGGACAGGAGGGGCAATGGAATATTCCATTGCGCCCTAGGTGCTGGGGAGGAAACAGGCGGAGCGATCCATTTAGGCCAGTGGGGAGAGAAAAAAGCAGCAAACATATTCTGGGAATGGAAAGAAGGCCTCTCCAGGCTTCGTTGCCCCCAGCGACCCAAAGGTCCGATTTCCCCGCCTTGATTCTCCCCACTTCCCAATACAGGCGTCTGGCTCCGCAGCAGAACACGAAGTTTGCATTCCCCAAGGGGCGGCCAGGGGCGGACCAGGGAAAGGTAGTCCTCTGCATTTTGCCGTGTGCTGGGTGAGTGGCAGGGTGGCCTGGAGGGCTGATGCCAGCCCGGGCGTGCCCCTCAACACCCACCCCCACCCCACCCTCCAGTCCGCCCCAGGTCAGCGACTTACAACTCTTCATTCTGAAGTGCGTGTAGTGCCCTTGTCTCCAGAGACGCAGAGAGTCCTCGAGGCCCCTTGAGCTAAGTGCAGCCTGGCCCAGTTTCTCCTGCCCTACTCTACTCCCCTCCCTATAAGCGACCCACCCTCAAGGGGCGGAGGGCGCGTAGGGATGCGCTGACTCATGCCCGCGTAATTTCGACCAGTCTTTCAACCTGAACGACCCCCAGAATCTGGCTGTCTGAGTTATCTGTGGGTGGCTCCCTACCGAAACCCCCAGGCGCCCCACCTCTCCGCCTGTGACCCCTAACCGACACCCTAGTGCCTCAGGGCTTTTACTTGCTAGGGCTTTTACTTAGCATTTAAAGACGTTTCTCTAGAGATAAGGATTTCTCAGCATGTCTGAGCCCCTCTCTCTGTTTACAAGGTCATTGCTTGGTCTAAATTTGTCTCAATCAAACCATTTTTGCGCTCAGAATGGTGTAGAGTGACGATGAGGTGGCGGTAAGGGGTTGAGCGCTCACGCGAACGCCTAAGTGACCAGAACGACTGGTGTGAAGCCGTGATCTGACTCTGTGGAGCCTGGGACTGGTTTCAGCGAGAGCCTCTGTACTGCTCTGTAGTCTCTGCTAGGACATGGACGAAAAGGGACGCAGCCGGGAGAGCGACTGCCCCAGGTGGGGGCTGGGGGGACGTAAGGGAAGAATAATGATTATCTGGCTGTGTTTTTGTTTAAAAAAAAAAAAAAAAACTGGTGTAAATCTCCATAGACTTCCTATCCTCGCTCCCTTCACCCACCCACGCGCTCCCAAGATGCAATAAGCAAATAAAAAGACTAGTAACGCTGTACTGCAGGTCTACTCAGGAGCTGGAGATGCGTCTTGGTGGGAGGTGGTGGGTGGGAGTAGGGGGGTTTAGGGAATGGATCTGAACATTGACCAGCCCAGAGACTCTAAGCAGCCTCAAAAGCAAAGGGAAAGTGGGGGAACAAGCACACATTACCAACAGAGCTGCCAGAAATGAGCAGTTAAGTCATACCCCCTACCCCCTCCAAAAGAGCTTCAGCTCCTTAGTCCTGGACGAAGAAGGTATGTATGCACACCGCCCAAACTCTCTCTCCCTTTTCCCTCCAAGGCCCAGCTCCCCCTGATTTACAGATCTGGGCCTCCCTCTTTACTGCTAGGTTGGCAGGTTCACCAAACCCTGGGAACTTTTCAGACCATCGCAGTTCTGAACTCTGCACAATTCTCTCTCACACACAAGTATTTATCTCTTCTAAAGAGGAGGAAACTGGGGCCAAGGATTTGGGAGAAGACCCTGGCACCTTGCAGGGAGCTAAGAGGGGGAGACGACCTGCCTCTGGAGGCACTTGGGTTATTAACTCCACTGAGAACCTGTTCACTTCCTCCCACAATACAATCACTGAGTCTTGGTAGGGGAGACTCCAGAGAGTTCTCCTTCCTTCCTTTCCTTAGTCCCACCCGCCTCGCCTGGTCTAGCCTCCGTGTTTCCATGACAACTCCAAAGGAGCCCAAACTGGGGGCTTGAATGCCGGGGTGAGAGGAGGAGAGAGGTGGTCCGAGAGCAGAGAGAGACCGAGTGGGAAACATCTGAAGCGCTCCCCCTCCCTCGCCTCGGTCCCTTTAAGCTCCCCCCCCTCCCCGCTCTCCCTCCGCCCGCCCCCCCCGCCCCCCCCCCCCCCGCCGCTGCCTTCATCTCTCCATCTCTGCGCTGCTGCCGGCTGCGCCATCCAGCACCCAGACTCTAGCACCGGCCAAGGACCCCCACTCCGGCTGCAGGGACCCTGTCCCAGCGAGACCGCAGGCATGTCATCCGAAAAGTCAGGTAAAAACAATAACAAAACCTCCCACCCCCTCCACTGTCTCCAGACTCTCCGTCCCCCTTGCCCCAACCCCCTCCCTTACCCCTCCTCAGCTGTGGTTCTATTTCATTCCCCTTCTCTCCAGCTCTCAACACTCTCCCAGTCCCCCTCCTCTTTCTGTCTCCCCCTTTCTCTTCCTTTCCTCTTTCCAGTGGCAGCCTCTGCCCCTTGCCAACAACATGGTCAGGGGGGTAGGTTGAGAGGGTGAAGGAGGTACAGCCAGGTTTTGCAGGGATGGCATCATTGGGAGTGACAGATGGACAATCACTGGCTGGCATGGAGACATCCTGTGAGGAAATATGGAGACATGACCAGATGGGGGTTGTCAAGGGAGCAAAATCCAGAGGGCTCTTCTTAATCTGCCCTAAAAGAGGTCCCGAGATTCTCACAGAGGCTGGGGCACTCCTCCCCCCACTGAAGGAACAGCAGAGTGGAACACATGTCATCCCACATGTGTTTATACAACTGTTGAATTGAGCACATATTAACACAGGGTTGCATGTCTACGCATACGCACACACAGGACTAGCTCGGATAGGCCAGCCCAAAGGCAGCTATAGCAAAGGAGAGGGGATTGGGTCTGCAGGTGAGAGCTGGGTGCATGGTGATGAAAAAGACAGAAAAGAAGCAGACCAGAGTTGTGACCTCAAAACTAGATTGGAAGGAAGAAGGAGGGGGGCAGATGGCCTAGATACAGCCCCTCTCTTGCCCCTCAAATTAGAGATGGTTTCTCACCCGTCTCTCTCTATGTGTCTCTCCCATTATCTTTCTCCATCCCTGACCGGCTGTGTTTCCCCTTACCCCCTCCTCAACTCATCACTGTGTCATCTTTCCTCTTATACTCTCCTCCACTCACCTCCCCCAGGACTCCCAGACTCAGTCCCTCACACTTCTCCGCCGCCCTACAATGCCCCTCAGCCTCCAGCCGAACCCCCAGCCCCACCGCCACAGGCAGCCCCTTCCTCACACCATCACCACCACCACCACTACCATCAGTCTGGCACCGCCACCCTCCCGCGCTTAGGGGCAGGGGGCCTGGCCTCTTCCGCGGCCACCGCTCAGCGCGGTCCCTCCTCCTCTGCCACGCTGCCGAGGCCCCCCCACCACGCCCCTCCCGGCCCTGCTGCCGGGGCACCCCCACCCGGCTGCGCTACCTTGCCCCGCATGCCACCCGACCCTTACCTGCAGGAGACTCGCTTCGAGGGCCCACTTCCCCCGCCGCCGCCCGCTGCCGCCGCCCCGCCCCCGCCGGCGCCAGCCCAGACTGCCCAGGCCCCTGGCTTCGTGGTGCCCACGCACGCGGGGACTGTGGGCACGCTGCCGCTGGGGGGCTACGTAGCGCCCGGATACCCCCTGCAGCTGCAGCCCTGCACTGCTTACGTGCCGGTCTACCCGGTGGGCACGGTGAGTGCCGGGCAGACAGGGGCATGGGAAAGAGGGGGACGCGATACAGGACTTGAAATTGGGGATACGCTGGGGGCTGGTAGGATAGAGTAACAAGGGCAGGGAACAGGTAGTGTTCCCGGGACAAGCCCTAGAAAGAAGGGAGCCTGAGACAGGAAGGACTAGGGAGAGACCCGGGAGTAGGAGCCTACTGGTGCCCAGAGTCAGGGCCTGGGAGGGGGATCGGAGCCTAGAGGTTCAGAGGAGGTCTGAAAGTAAGAAACCGCCTGGCGGGGGACGGGGGGAATGGAAGCTGGGAACCAAGAGGCATGTGGGAGAAGCCTGGGACTAAGGGGGTAGGGGAGGCCTGGTAGGTGTCTGGAGGGAAGAAAGAAGGTCTGACCTGAGGCCAGGACAGCCCCAGTGGGACCATACCTTGCGGGAGAGAATGTAGAAAGCCCAAGAATATGGTGGTTAATGAAGCAAGGAAGGGAGGAGAGGGGCTTAGGTGGAATTTATGGGTGTCCTGGAAGGGTAATGGGTGCTTTATTTTGAGAAGCCATAGGTAAAAATTGTGCTTTTAAAGCCACTCTGCCAGCCGCCCAACGCTGGTAGGCTGGGAGAGGGTCAGAGTGATGCCCCTTCCCCCCAAATTTCCTTCCACAGCCATATGCAGGCGGGACCCCGGGGGGGACAGGAGTGACCTCCACTCTCCCCCCGCCGCCCCAGGGCCCAGGGCTGGCCCTACTGGAGCCGAGGCGCCCGCCACACGACTACATGCCCATCGCGGTGCTGACCACCATCTGTTGCTTCTGGCCTACTGGCATCATTGCCATCTTCAAGGCCGTGCAGGTAGGGGGCAGGGGCATACTCGGTTTGGGGGCGGGGACAGGGAGTTCTGGGCGTTCTGGGGACCATCTTAGAGAAAGGCTGAGGCGTTCGAACGAGGCCGCAGCTCTTTGACCTCCTTCCCCCACCCCTCCTCCGTAGGTGCGCACGGCCTTGGCCCGCGGAGACATGGTGTCGGCCGAGATCGCTTCACGCGAGGCCCGGAACTTCTCCTTCATCTCCCTGGCCGTGGGCATCGCGGCCATGGTGCTCTGTACCATCCTCACCGTAGTCATCATCATCGCCGCGCAGCACCACGAGAACTACTGGGATCCCTAAAAACGCCCCTGGTCCGGCCCCACTCTGCGCCCCTCGATCTCCCAGGCTCTTTCTGCAGTCATACCGCGGACCCAATGGGCGCCCTGCACACCCGTTTCTGGGGCCGTCAGACTTGGATACATCGTAAACTCCGCCTCCACGGAACGTCTCGCCTTGCGAGCAAGCTCGGAATCCAGTTCCTCAGGAACCCCTCCAAAACCCACACCCCCAGGGACGCCGCTTTCCGGGATCCCGGCCAAACGCCGGACCCTCAGTCGCTCCAGGCCCCCTCACCCTCAAAGTGTAGCGCCCCCAACCGAGCAACCTCGGTTTGGTCCCTAAAACCCCGCCTCCTCTATAAGCGCCGCCCCAGCTCTGACAAAACCCCGCCTCCAGGTCGGCAGGCTCCGCCTTCTTTTCTTCTCCGCGGGGTGATTCAGTCCAGTGATTGGGTTTGTGGCTCCAGGCCTCGCCCACAGACGGACAGACCCCTCCCTTTCTTCCGGCAAAAGGACCGAGCCCTGGGGTAGTAAGGCCCCCACACTCCTGTTTTTTGCAAGTACATTTTTGTCCCTCCTCCACCCAGGTATCTGCCTATTTTCTTGCTAATCCCAGAACCTTTCCTTTTGCTTTTTTTAAGGACATTTGGGAAGTTCCTGGTGTAGGACCCTTCTCCCTGGGATAAGAAACCTGCCTGTAAACGCTCTGTAAATACTCCCTTCCACCCATCCCAGCCCCTGGGCAGCCGGGCAGAAGGGAATCCAGGCTATGGACCTCCCAAGTCCCCGCTCCCCGCTCCCCTCGGCGGCCCCGCCTTGTTCTGATCTGTGTGTGAGTGTGTGTGAACTTCTGAAAGACAATATTAAAGAGACTTAGTTGATTTATCGCCCGCAATTCCAAAGACTGCGGCCCGCAAAGACCCTCCCCACTTTTGATTCCCCCTTTCACTTCCCTTCATCTCCTCTTCCAAGGAAAAAAAAGAAAACCCGACAGAGACTAACGTGAGGGACACAGATTCCCAGATCGCCAGAGAGACACGTGAATATGGGGGACGGAGGGGAGCTCCCTAGGAATCCACCAAGGAAGACCTTGGGGTCCATTCTCAGTGAGGCTTTATTTTCTCAGTGAGGCTTTATTTCCCCAGTACCCCTTTTCCATTCCCTACTATCCCCAGAACTCCAGGAAGACAAGAGAACAGAGAGGGCAGACCATGGTGAAGAAGCTGGTCAAGGATAGAGTGATGGGGGCCAAGAAGAGATGCCAGCTGCCCATAGCTGTTCCTGACTGTGGGCTGGAGGGTGGCAGATAACTTGGATTAGAGCCCCACATGCTGGACTGTAGGGGGTATAGGAAAGGCAAAGAGAGCAGATTGCTGTGGGAGCCCAGGGAGGAGGTCAATGGCCTCTCAAGTCTCCCTGGGACTAGTTGCCCTCTCCTATCCTGAGGTCAACCAATAGGCCTCTTTTCTGAGGGGAGTGGTGATTAGGGGATGCTGCCAGCAGTGGGCTTGGGTCTTTGGTTGTACACCCACAGGACAGGGTCCTAACCTAATTTATGCATTTATGCAACATGCAGACTCCATGCTGGATGCTGGTGAGACATCCACCCAGACAGCAGGTGTGACCCCTGACCTCATGGAGCTTGCAATCTAGAAGGGAAGCCATGCACTGAGATAGGAGATGTGGGAGGAGGGTGGGGTGAGGTGTGAATATCATGGGTTCGCCCTTGGATGTTTCACATTTAATGTGCCTACCTTACCAAACTTCTTGAAAAACAGAATTCATGGCTGGGCACGGTGGCTAACACCTGTAATTCCAGCACTTTGGGAGGCCAAGGCAGGCGGATCACTTGAGGTCAGGAGTTCGGGACCAGCCTGGCCAACATGGTGAAACCCCATCTGTACTAAAAATAATAAATTAGCCAGGCATGGTGACGGGCGCCTGCAGTCCCAGCTACTTGGAAGGCTGAGGCAGGAGAATCGCTTGAACTTGGGAGGCGGAGGTTGCAGTGAGCCAAGATCAAGTCATTGCACTCCAGCCTGGGCAACAAGAGCGAAACTCCATCTCAAAAAAAAAGGGGCGGGGGGGTGCGGAATATTGCTATCAGAGATATGTCTGTATCTGTCTTTTTTTCATACCCACTATTTCTTGACTTATTGGAATATGCATCCACACCCTATTTTCCTGAAACCTCCCTCTCAAATGGCAACCAATTACCCAGATCCCAAATCAATGGCATTTTAACAGTATTCTGCCTCTCTAAGCCCTCCCATGTTTGTCCCTTGACCCTAAATTCCCCACATACCCAGGTTCAAGAACGTATTACCTCCCTTCCCACCCCCCCACACACAGACCTCTAACCATTCCGCCTCTGCCTTCCCTCCTTGCTTTTTCTCCTCCCTTCCCCTAAGTGTCCATCTCTGATTTTTTTTCCTTCTCTGAGACTTTCCTTTGAAAAGCTCATTCACTCAACTCAGCTAATCAAATGCTTTTCCAACCTGTATTTTACATGCAGACGTTTTTTCCAGTGCCTGCAGATCATAGCCACATGGAAGATGCTTGCTGGTCCGCTAAAATCAACACATTCCAAAACAAACTGATGAAATGCCACAGAAAACCTGCTTCCCTGTGTCTGTTAATAGACCGTTTTCCCAATCACTCTTCCTTATCTGGAAATTTGCCGCCTCCGCCCTCTCCCTCCTGCCTTATTTTTGGTGTGCTCTCAAGCCTAGTCAGTTCTGCCACCACAATGTCTTTTGAATCTGTAATTTTTCCCCAGCCCTTGCTGGAAAAATTACCTCGTTAGGATTATTGCATCAGCTTTCCCAACAGGTCTCCCTACTTCCTACCTCTCCCTACCTCAAGTCTCCCTCCACACTATTGTCAGATCAGCCTCCCTAAACACACTTTCATAACTCCACTGCTCAAAAGCCCTTCAAGGTTCCCTGTTGCCTACTCAATTATTTACAAAATTTTAATCTGGCCTTTAACACCTTCCATAATTTAAAATCATCCAGCTTCTCTGTTCATTCTAATTTCTAACCATACTGAATTACTCATCATTCCCACCTCCAGGTATTTGCCCAGCTGTTCCCAAATCTTAGACCTCCTTCCCAAATCTCTGCCTATTATAAACCAAATTGTTTGCAGCTTGTCACAAGTTTCAGAGGCTTTAGACCACATCTAGGCTCTTGCTCATGATGTTCTCCCCCTCTTGACATCTGCCTCTCTACTTGGTCAAATTTTATTTATAATATCTTTCAAAGTCCGGATCAATTCATCCCTCACTGTAGCAAAAAGGTGTCTCTCTTTCCTCTGGGTTAGATTAAAGCAGTGGGTTTCCAAACAGAGCTTCAGGCATTCCTTGGAGCAACGGTTCTTACCCCAGGTTACACATTAGAATCCACTGGGGAGCACTGAAAAATCTAAAAGCCCAAGTCGCATCCTAAAACAATTAAATCAGAATCTCTGGGCCCAGTGCCAGTGGCTCACACCTGTAATCTCAGCACTCTGGGAAGTCGAGGCAGGAGGATCGTTTAAGCCCAGGAGTTCGAAACTAGCCTGGACAATATGGTGAGACCCCATCTCTACAAGAAAGTTTAAAAACTAGCCTAGGCCAGATCGAGACCATCCTGGCTAACATGGTGAAACCGTGTCTCTACTAAAAATACAAAAAAATTAGCTGGGTGTGGTGGCAGGTGCCTGTAGTCCCAGCTACTCAGGAGGCTGAGGCAGGAGAACGGCATGAACCCGGGAGGTGGAGCCTGCAGTGAGCCGAGATCGCGCCATGCACTCCAGCCTGGGCAACAGAGCGAGACTCCGTCTCAAAAAAAAAAAAAAAAAAAAAAATTAGCCTAGGCCGAGCGCGGTGGCTCACACATATAATCTCAGCACTTTGGGAGGCCGAGGTGGGTGGATCACCTGAGGTCAGGCGTTCAAGACCAGCCTGGCCAACGTGGTGAAACCCCGTCTCCACTAAAACTGCAAAAATCAGCCGGGTATGGTGGCACATGCCTGTAATCCCAGCTACTCAGGAGGCTGAGGCAGGAGAATCGCTTGAACCTAGGAGGCAGAGGTTGCAGTGAGCCCAGATCGCACCACTGCACTCCAGCCTGGGTGGCAGAGAGGCACTCAAGTCTCAAAAAGAAAAAGAAAAAAAAAATTTAGCCGAGCCCCATGGCTCACCTGTAGTCTTAGCTACTTGGGAGGGTGAGACGGGAGGATTGCCTGGGCCTGAGGGGCAGAGGCTGCAGTGATCAGAACACGGTGCTCCAGCCTGGGCAACAGAGTGAGACCCTATCTCAAAACAAACAAAAAAGAATCTCTGGGGGTGGAACTCTGGCATCAGTATTTAAGACATAACCAGGTGATTCCAAAGGGCAGACAAGGTTGGGAATCACAGGTTTACAGACACTTTAAGGACCACCCAGGGAGAATGGAAAGGCCAAAAAATGACTTCAACCCGGGCAATTTTCTTTGGGAGGAAAGTATCTAGATCTAAGATTCATGTTATCTGCATATTTTCTCATCTCTTCCCACCTGATATCTTGACGTACACAGTTTACCTTGTGAGCTACTTGAAGGCAAGAGTCAAATCTGGCTTATCTCTGTTTTTCAGATCCTCATCAGATAAAACCTCCTCTACCAATCTTTGAACTCAATTGAATTGAAAGGAATTAGGCAAAGGGAGAGACGAATAAAAAATGACTTAGCTTTCTTTTGCTTTTCCTTAGGAATGTTTGTTTCTTAATCTCAGATCTCTTAACCTCACCCAGACTCCTCCCTCAAGAGGAAATAAAATGTTACAATGTGTGGCCGGGCGCGGTGGCTCACTCCTGTAATCCTAGCACTTTGGGAGGCCGAGATGGGCGGATCACGAGGTCAGGAGATCAGGACCATCCTGGCTAACACAGTGAAACCCCATTTCCACTAAAAATACAAAAAATTAGCTGGGTGTGGTGGCAGGCACCTGTAGTCCCAGCCACTTGGGAGGCTGAGGCAAGAGAATGGCATGAATCCAGGAGGCAGAGCTTGCAGTGAGCCGAGATTGTGCCACTGCACTCCAGCCTGGGCAACAGGGCGAGACTCCGTCTCAAAAAAAAAAAAAGTTACAATGTGATCCTCTTCCTATCTGACTCACCTCCCTCTGCAGGTGATACCCTTGGCTGTGGCACCTCTACTGACAGAGACTCCATCCTCTAGGAGAGGCTCTGCCCTCCCATAACATCTGTATGGGTGCTCTCATACAGATGGGGGAAAACCATGATTAGATTCTGGGTCATCATTCCCCCTCTACAATGGAAGATTCAGCACCTGATCACTCTACTTCCACCGCTCATTTCATTTTCTTCTTTTTATTATTTATTTATTTATTTATTTTTGAGACGGAGTTGTGCTCTTGTCGCCCAGGCTGGAGTGCAGTGGCGCAATCTCAGCTCACTGCAACCTCCGCCTCCTGAGTTCAATAGATTCTCCTGCCTCAGCCTTAGTAGGTGTGATTACAGGCACCTGCCACCACGCCCAGCTAATTTTTGTATTTTTACTAGAGACAGGGTTTCACCATGTTGGCCAGGCTGGTCTTGAACTCCTGATCTTAGGTTATCTGCCTACCTCGGCCTCCCAAAGTGCTGGGAGTACACACGTGAGCCACTGAGCCCAGCCTCTTTTTCTTTTTTCTTTTTTTTTCTGAGGCAGGGTCTCGCTCTGTCGCCCAGGCTGGAGTGCAGCAGCAGGATCATAGCTCACTGAGCTTCGATCTCCCAGTCTCAAGTGATCCTCCCAGCTAATTTTTTTGATTTTTATTTTGGTTTTTTTTTTTTGAGATGGAGTCTGGCTCTGTCGCCCAGACTGGAGTGCAGTGGCACAATCTCAGCTCACTGCAACCTCTGCCTCCTGGATTCAAGCAATTCTCTGCCTCAGCCTCCGAGTAGCTAGGATTACAGGCGCCTGCCACCACGCCCGGATAAATTTTGGGTTTTTTTTTTTTTTTTTTGAGACAGAGTCTCACCCTGTCGCCTAGCCTGGAGTGCAGTGGTGCGATCTCGGCTCACTGCAAGCTCTGCCTCCCGGGTTCATGCCATTCTCCCGCCTCCCACCTCAGCCTCCCAAGTAGCTGGGACTACAGGCACCCACCACCATGACCAGTTAATTTTGTTTTTGTATTTTTAGTAGAGACGGGGTTTCACCGTGTTAGCCAGGATGGTCTCAATCTCCTGACCTGGTGATCCGCCCTCCTCACTCTTCCAAAGTGCTAGGATTACAGGCGTGAGGCACTGCCCCTGGCCTGTTTTTTTGTTTGTTTGTTTTTGTTTTTTTTGAGACGGAATTTTGCTCTTGTTGCCCAAGCTGGAGTGCAATGGTGCCATCTCAGCTCACTGCAACCTCTGCCTCCCAGGTTCAAGCGATTCTCCTGCCTCAGCCTCCTGAGTAGCTGGGATTACTGCTGTGTGCCACCACGCCCGGCTAATTTTTTGTATTTTTAGTAGAAATGGGGTTTCACCATATTGGTCAGGCTGGTCTCAAACTCTTGACCTCGTGATCCACCCGCCTCGGCCTCCCAAAGTGCTGGGATTACAGGCATAAACCACTGCGCCTGGCCTCTGGCCTTTGATATTTAATAGAGATGAGGTCACACTATGTTGCCCAGGCCAGTCTCGAACTCCTGAATTCACACAATCTGCCTGCCTCAGCCTCCCAAAGTGCCGGGATTATAGGCATGAGCTACAGTGCCTGGCCCCGTTTTATTATTTTTGTTTTCAATGTTCATGCAGATTCTCTAGTACCCTGCCCTTCTCTTGCAGTGATTTATTTCTCCCTGCTTCCCTCTCTCCCTATGTCATACCTTCAACTTGGTTGCCACCAATACCTACTGCCCTTCTAAAATGTCATCCTCAGTCTTTTCATGTTGCTCCCCAGTACCCCTATCCCAAAAATTCTTCAACCCCATCTGGGCCTCCCATCCACTAACTTACTTTTCATTGTTTGATCTCAATTCTTCACTTTCCTCATTACCCAGTTTAGATTCCAAGGTTCAACACGGTAATCGCCTCTCAGCCCTCACCCTGTACTCCTGGCCCCCCTTCCTCTGGCACATTTTATCCCTGGTCAAATCCCACTCTGCCTGCTCCACACCTGCATTCAACAGCTGGGGAGAAACACACAGTCATACTGACTGGTCTTGCTTCCTGCAGGCCCTCAGTGTGGCATGCCAGCTCACCTTTCCCTACTCAGTTCACATTCCCCAAATCTGAGACCACAACTTCACAAGATGATGATTTTTCTTCCTATTTCAGTGAGAAAACAGAAACTTTCAGAAGGGAACTTCCTCATGGTCCCACCCCAAATTCACCAGTCTACCTGCAACTCTACCGCAGAGAAGCTGACATGCACCCACCTGCCACCTCATCTGTACCCCGGGATCCTGTTCCCTCTCACCTGCTCAGAGATGTTATTCCTGAAATTATCCCCTATCTCTCTCTCTCTCACTTAATCAGTTTACCCCTCTGTACTGCAACACTCCCATCATTATGCAAACATGCTATAAAATTATACTTCATCTCTGAAAAGAAAGAAAAAAACTGTTTCGCTACTCACCTAGGTAGTAAAAGCACAACATTCAGAGAATGGTGCTTACCCTTTGGCAGAAAAGCAATCTGGAAAGGGAAATTCAGGGAGCCTCAACTATACTGGGGAAGATTTTACTTCTTGTTTTTGCTTTCTTTTTTTTTTTTTTTTTTGAGATGGAGTCTCCCTCTGTCACCCAGGCTGGAGTGCAGTGGCACGATCTCAGCTCACTGCAACCTCCGCCTCCCGGGTTCAAGCGATTCTCCTGCCTCAGCCTCCCAAGTAGCTGGGATTATAGGCACGCACCACCACACCTGGCTAATGTTTTAGTAGAGACAGGATTTCACCATGTTAGCCAGGCTGGTCTCCAACTCCTGACCTCAGGTGATCCGCCCACCTCAGCCTCCCAAAGTGCTGGGATTACAGGTGTGAGCCAACCTTGCCCTGATGGGAAGATTTTACTTCATAAGCTGCCTGATGTTCACAAAATTATTCTTTGTAATACATATATATTTATGCATATAAATTATAATTTTATATGTATAAAATAATGCATTTATTTTTAAATTTAAAAACTCTTCCCTGACCCAGCTCACTCCCTCAGTGTTCCACTTCTCTCTCCACTTAACAAAACTTCTCACTGCCTCTACTTTCTCACCTCTCATTCACTCTTGAATTTCTCCCAATCAGGCTCTCATCCCCACCACTTTACTTAAACCACATGTCAGAGTCACAAATGACCTCCAAGTTTCTAAACCCAATGGTCAAGGGTCAGTTTGTGGCAGGCCAATTCTCCCTGACAGTCACACAGACAGGCCTGCATAGCACCCCAGTTACACAGACAGATTTCCACAGCATTGCCTTAACATTGAGCAAATAGTTAAACCTAGGGGAATTGGTGTCCAGACATCAAAGCTAGAAATGAAACACATGGTGAGTAAGAGCCTTGCATGGGCTTCTCCCTTGCTGGAGCAAGTCAAAATAATAGAGACAGCCTTACATTCCTAGTGCCAGGACTCGTCTCAGGTCGACGATATCTGAGACAAGTCAAGGTAACAGAGGCAGCTGTTTGAATAGATTCATTGGAGAATCTAAGGCAGCTCTCCGCACCAAGCTGCAAAGGAGATAAGATAGAAATAATCACTCTGGTACCACAGTAAACAGGCCTTGAAGGTACTGGGGCCCTCACAGCTTAATCAGACTTAGCAAGAATTTTTTTGCCTCTGACCTTCTAGTTGAAACAAAATTAGTCACTGATAGACTTTGGTGAATGCCATACTGCATGTAGGCATATAACCTAAACCTGTATAAACACTAAGAAAATAGTAACACTGGCCAGGTGTGGTGGCTCACACCTGTAATTCCAGCACTTTGGGAGGCCGAGGTGGGTGGATCGCAAGGTCAAGAGATCGGGACCATCCTGGCCAACATGGTGAAACCCTGTCTCTACTAAAAATACAAAAATTAGCTGGGCGTGGTGGCACGCGTCTGTAGTCCCAGCTACTCGGGAGCCTGAGGCAGGAGAATCATTTAAACCCGGGAGTCGGAGGTTGTGGTGAGCCAAGATTGCACCACTACACTCTAGCCTGGCGACAGAGCGAGACTCCGTCTCAAAAAAAAGAAAAAAAGAAAATTGTAACACTTTGAGTTGGTCTGGTGGAATTATCTCCGACCCTTTCCCTGTATCCGGTGACAGCAACAAATTCCCTTCTTTCCTAGTTTGTCTGCTTCTCGTTATTGGGCCACGAGAAAACACAGCCAAACCTGGCTTACTTCCAGGAATAAGTTCTCAACTAGAGTCTAAACTAGGGTTTCTCAGTTTCAGGGATTATTGACATTTTGGGTCAGATAGTTCTTTGTCATGGGGGTCTGACCTGTGCATTGTCTTGCCAAGTATCTCCTGTGGGACATCTTGACCAGTGGTTTTCAAGAGTGGGTGATCCTCCCATCCCACCCCCAGGAACATTTGGCAATGTCTAGAGTTGTTTCAGTTATCACAACTGAGGAGGTGCTCCTAGCGTCTAGTGAGCAGCGGCCAGGCATGCTGTTAAACTCCTTGCAACTGGAGGACACAATAAATAATTATTTCACAGCCATAGAAAAGAATGAAATTGGCCAGTCGCGGTGGCTCACGCCTGTTATCTCACCACTTTGGGAGGCCGAGGTGGGCAGATCACCTGAGGTCAGGAGTTTGAGACCAGCCTGGCCAATGTGGTGAAACCCCGTCTCTACTAAAAATACCAAAATTAGCCAGGCGTGGTAGCACGTGCCTGTAATCCCAGCTACTCAGGAGGCTGAGGCAGGAGAATCACTTGAACCTGGGAAGCGGAGGTTGCAGTGAGCCAAGATCATGCCATTGCATTCCAGCCTGAGCGACAAGAGCAAAACTCCATCTCGAAAAAAAAAAAAAAAATGAAATCATGTCCTTTGCAACAACGTGGATGAAGCTGGAGGCCATTATCCTAAGTGAACTAACTCAAGCATAGAAAACCAAATATTTGGCTGGGTGTGACGGCTCATGCCTGTAATCCCAGCACTTTGGGAGGCCGAGGCAGGTGGATCACTCGAGTTCAGCAGTTCGAGATAAGCCTAGTCTCTACCAAAAACACAAAAAATTAGCTGGGCATAGTGGTATGTGCCTGTGGTCCCAGCTACTTGGGAATCTGAAGTGGGAGGATCACTTGAACCAGGGAGGCAGAGGTTGCAGTGAGCTGGAGTCACACCACTGCACTCCAGCCTGGGTTACAGAGTGAAACCCCATCACGGGAAAAAAAAAAAAAAAAAAGTCGGGCACAGTGGCTCATGCCTGTAATCCCAGCACTTTGGGAGACAGAGGCGGGCAGATCACCTGAGGTCAGGAGTTCGAGACCAGCCTGGCCAACATGGCAAAACCCCGTCTCTACTAAAAACATGAAAATTAGCCTAACGTGGTGGCGTGAGCCTGTAATTGCAGCTACTCAGGAGGCTGAGGCAGGAGAATCACTTGAACCTGGGGCGAGGAGGAGGTTGCAGTGAGCAGAGATAGCGCCACTGCACTCCAGCCTGGGCAACAGAGTGAGGCTCCATCTCAAAAAAAAAAAAATTTACCTATTGGGTACAATGTTCACTATTTGGGTAACAGGTACACCACTAGAAGCCCAATCCCCACCAGGATGCAATGTAATCATGTAACAACCAACCAGGTGTACTGCTTGGGTTTAAAATTGTGGGGGAAAAAAAAGAAAAGAAAAAAGAAAAAAATTATCCTGCCAGGTGCAGTGGTTCATATCTGTAATCCCAGCACTTTGGGAGGCTGAGGCAGATGGATCACTTGAGTTCAGGAGTTTGAGACCAGCCTGGACAACATAAGGAGTCCCCATCTCTACAAAAAATTAAAAAATTATCTGGGCATAATGGCACACACCTGTGGTCCCAGCTATTTGGGAGGATGAGGTAGGAGGATCACTTGAACCTGGGAAGTTGAGGCTGCAGTGAGCCATGGTAACCCCACTGCACTCCAGCCTAGGCAACAGGCTGTCTCAAAAACAAAAAAGAAAGAAAGCATTCCCTAGTTCCTTATTTACTGCTCCTTCTCAGTCTTCACTGACAGCTCCTATTCCTTTTTCAGACGCTTAAATATTAGAGAGCCTCTGGACTCTATTCTTGGCCCTCTCCTCTACCTTAATCCAAGCTCCCATGATTCCATTGTCCCTTCCTTTGTCCCTTAATTGGATTTTCTGCTTCTATTTTTTACTGATGTGGTCTACCCTCTATGAAGAAACCAGAGTGATCTTTAAAATTACCAGATGATATCATTTACCTGCTCAAAACCCTCTGATGCCTCCGGATCACATGTGGGACAAAATACAAAGTCCTTCCCATGGCCTATGAAGCCTACCTGGCCTTGTTTCTCCCCACCTCTCTGTCTTCATCCCTTACCACTCTTTCCCTTGCTCACTCTGCTCCACTCACTCTGACCTCCTTTCTGAATTTAACATAAAAATCCAATTCCTTTCTACCTCAGGGCCTTTGCACTCTCTTTTTCTTTTCCTGGACACTCTCTCTCCAGATACTTGCATGACTGCTCCTTTATGTCATTTATATCTGCACAAACATCACCTCCACAAGGAGGCTTTCCCTCATCACTTGATTAAATACAGTACCATGGCCAGGCACAGTGGCTCTTGCTTATAATCTCAGCACTTTGGGAGGCAGAGGCAGGAGGATTGCTTGAGGCCTGGAGATTGAGACCAGCCCAGGCAACATAGTGAAACCTCGTCTCTAAAAAAAAAAAAAAAATTAGCCAGACATGGTGGTATGAACCTGCAGTCCCAGCTACTCATGAGGCTGCGGTGGGAGGATCACTTAAGCCCAGGAGGTCAAGGCTGCGGTGAGCCATAATCACACTACTGCACTCCAGCTTGGGCAACAGAGCAAGACTCTATAAATAATAATAATAATAATAATAATCAATAAATATAGCACCATGCACACCTGGGAGCACTTTCTATCCCATTCCCTTACCCCTCACCCTGCTTCATGGTGTTCATAGCACTTGTTAGTGCCTGACATTGTATTAAATTTTATTGATTTTTTAATCGTCTGTCATCTTCAATTCAATGTAAGTTACCAGAGATCCAAGGCTTTTTCCACTGCCTTATTCCCAGCATGTAGCACAGTGCTTGGTACAAAGGAGGCCCTCAGTAAAGATTTCTTGGCTGGGCGCAGTGGCTCACGCCTGTAATCCCAGCACTTTGGGAGGCCGAGGTGGGCGGATCATGAGGTCATAAATTCGAGACCAGCCTGACCAACATGGTGAAACCCTGTCTCTACTAAAAAAAATACAAAAGTTAGCCGGGCATGGGAGTGCACACCTGTAGTCCCAGCTACTCAGGAGGCTGAGGCAGGAGAATCACTTGAACCCAGGAGGCGTAGGTTGCAGTGAGCCAAGATCACGCTACTGCACTCCAGCCTGGGTGACAGAGCAAGACGTCATCTCAAAACAGCAACAAGAACAAAAACCAACCAAACAAACAAACAAAATTCTTTGAATCACTGAATGAATAAGTAGTTCACAGAGTTGTGTGAGAGAAAAATAGCTAATATATACAAGACATTTAGAACAATGCTGAGTATTACGGTCATAATGCATGGCCAGCGTTTAGTAAGGTGAAGCTGTTATCATTAAACACTTCACTGCCAAAAAGGCTGCCTCCCTCCTGCTTGAAAACCCTGCCTATAAGGGAAGCACAGCAAAATGCTTTGGGACCGAAAAGGAGGGAGGAACAATTTTGACACAAATCCCAGCAAAACTAAAAGCCACAGAAACCAACAAAGCTAAACAGAAGGGGAAATTTATTTAGCTTTTGGAAAGCTAGAATTTTTGTCTCTCATGCAGATAATAAATGGAAGAGAGTAAGTGCAGCATATGGTTCCATGTGGTGAGTATAGAACGCAGGGGAATGTGAGAGTGTAAAAACTTCCAACCAGCTCAATGCCTGGTGACAGGGCAGCACAAAGGAGTATTGGAATAGCCTGGGAAAACTGAGACTCACAGATTGGAGAGGAGTAATCCTGGGTGTTAAGTGGCTTTCCTTACTTCTCCTACCTTGTGCTGCTTCTTCCACCTGCAATAAATCTCTTCCATTTCTTTTTCTTTTTTTTCTTTTTCTGTTTTTTTTTTTTTTTTTTTGAGATGGAGTCTCGCACTGGCGCCATGCTGGAGTGTAGTGGCGCCATCTTGGCTCACTGCAACCTCCGCCTCCTGGGTTCAAGCGATTCTCCTGCCTCAACCTCCCAAGTAGCTGGGACTACAGGCACATGCCACCACGCCCAGATAATTTTTGTATTTTTAGTAGAGACGGGGTTTCACCATGTTAGCCAGGATAGTCTCGATCTCTTGACCTTGTGATCCGCCCGCCTCAGCCTCCCAAAGTGCTGGGATTACAGGCATGAGCCACCATGCCCGGCAGTCTCTTCCATTTCTGCATATCAAATTTGCGGCCCTCTTTCAAGTCTCAACTCTCTGAAGCCATCCATGAGGTATTTTCAGATCAACCCCAGTTGAAAATAACTCCCCTGCCACTTATCACTTTTTCCCTTGCATCTGGAGCATTGGCTAATCTGACTTTTCACTCTCATTAGATTACTGGTGGGGATTCTCCGTATTTGTCTCCATATTTCACTGGCAAATTCTGGGTATTCAATAAGGGCTACTGAATGAATAAGAAAAAAATTCTACTTCATCCATTTAGAGGGCAAGCATCATATGCTCTGTGTGCAGGAACAAGATGAAACAACCACTAGCTGGCAAACTACCTCGAGCCAGCTCCTGAACCTCTCCTTGGGTTCTGCCTCAGGTTAACTCTTTTTTTTTTTTTTTTTTTTTTTTTTTTTTTAAAAAAGACAGGGTCTCACTCTGTTGCCCAGGCTGGAGTACAGTGGTGTGATCCTAGCTCACTGCAGTCTCAACTCCTGGGCTCAAGTAATCCTTCTGCCTTAGCCTCCTGAATAGCTAGGACTACAGGTGCACCACCATGCCTAGCTAATTTTTATTTTGTAGAGGCAGGGTCTCTATGTTGCCCAGGCTTCAGGTTAGGTCTTGAATGAAGGCAAACAATGCCCTTCTGGGATAGAACAAGGAGAATAACAGAGTATGGCCAGTTTCTCTGAGCCATCTTAGAAGGGGAGGACCCAGAAAAAAGGAAGGAGGGAAGTGACTCCAGGTAAGATGTAAATATATTTGCAGGTAAATCCCCAGAAACTTGTCAAATATGGTTTCCCTCAGTCCAATTTTCTTCACTTAAAGGAGTGGAGAATTGTTCCAAAATGGAGTTAACATTCTGCAATCATAGAGAGCAGAATTATTGCCCTCCTCCCAAGTTCTTGCATTCTCCTAGATGTCTCTTTGACCTTTTTTTTTTTTTTTTTTTTTGAGACGGACTTTCACACTATTGCCCAGGTTGGAGTGCAGTGGTGTGATCCTGGCTCACTGCAACCTCTGCCTCCCAGGTTCAAGCGATTCTCCTGCCTCAGCCTCCCAAGTAGCTGGGATTACAGGCGCCCGCTACCACACCTGGCTAATTTTTATATTTTATTAGTAGAGATGGGGTTTTACAATGTTGACCAGGCTGGTCTCGAACTCCTGACCTCATGTGATCCGCCCACCTAGGCCTCCCAAAGTGCTGGGATTACAGGTGTGAGCCACTGCGCCTGGCCCTCTTTGACCTTCTTAACCCAGAGTCTCACTTTTCGAGAGGTTTCTGTGTAGCAAGACAGGGTAAGTATGTCCCATTTGCATTCACACGATTTCTGGAGGTATTGGTGATGTTGGTCCCTGCAACACCAAAGGAAGAGAGGGAGCAGAGTACAATTTGTAGTGACAAGAAGAGACTGGATCCAGTCCCTTGGGGAAGAAGATTCCTTTTCATCTCTTCCTCTCATGCCTGCTCATCTTCCATTTCATTCTTAAATCTTTAGGGGAAAGGGAGAGGAGAGAGACATTGCTGTTTCCCCACTTTCCAGTCCAAGCATCTATCCCAACAGATAAGCAAATTTCACTTGTCATCCTCTTTATGTATCTTTCTCAAATGTCTTGTTCTCTAGCCAGGCTTAAGGATATAATCTTCCTGGTTTGTGGCTCTCTTTCGTCTTGATTCCTTGATGACTGCCTCCAAAGAGCTGAGCTCTGGCACAATTAGACTTGAGGGAGATAGTGTGAGTCAGTCAACATGCATGTAGTATCTACACTTTGGGGGAGAGCCTATACTCTTTCTTATTTCTTTTTTTACAAATTATTATTTTGAGACAGAATTTCTCAAATTCCTTTCTACCTCAGGAAAGGAAAGGAAATTGGATAAGGCGACTTTGTCGCCAGGCTGAAGTGCAGTGGTGTGATCTCGGCTCACTGCAACCTCTGCCTCCCGGGTTCAAGCGATTCTCCTGCCTCAGCCTCCTAAGTAGCTGAGACTACAGGCACACACCTCCACACCAGGCTAATTTTTGTATTTTTAGTAAAGACGGGGTTTCACCATGTTGGCCCGACTGGTCTCGAACTCCTGACCTCGAGTGATCCACCCACCTTGGCCTCCCAAAGTGCTGGGATGACAGGCATGAGCCACTGCGCCTGGCCACTCTTTCCTATTTCTGAATCTTCACAGGTTGTTGGCCCCTTCCTAGTCCTGTGTTTCTCAAGTTAAGACTAGGGGGAATCTACAGGTCCATGGCTATCTTCTCTGGGGACCTCTTCTAAAACTTTAAAAGTTTGTGCTTACATCTTGATGGGCCATATTTTTAAAAAGAGAAATATTTTCATACATGATGATTTGGATTAGGTTTTTTTTAGGGGTTTCAATGCCTATATTTGTATTTGTGTTTATTTATTTATTTATTTTTTTGAGACAGAGTCTTGCTCTGTCGCCCAGGCTGGAGTGCAATGGTGTGATCTTGGCTCACTGCAACCTCCGCCTCCTGGGTTCAAGCGATTCTTCTGTCTCAGCCTCCCAAGTAGCTGGGACTATAGGCGTGTGCCACCACGCCAGGCTAATTTTTGAATTTTTAATAGAGACGGAGTTTCACCGTATTGACCTTGTGATCCGCTCGCCTCGGCCTCCGTGCAGTGGCGCAATCTCAGCTCACTGCAACCTCCGCCTCCCAGGTTCAAGCGATTCTCCTGCCTCAGTCTCCTGAGTAGCTGGGACTACAGGCATGCACCACACCAGCTAATTTTTGTATTTTTAGTAGAGACGGGGTTTCACCATGTTGGCCAGGCTGGTCTCAAACTCCTGACCTAAAGTGATCCGCCTGCCTTGGCGCCGTGGCTCACGCCTGTAATCCCAACACTTTGGGAAGCCGAGGTGGGCAGATCACTTCTGGTCGGGAGTTTGAGACCAGCCTGGCTGACACGGTGAAACCCCATCTTCACTAAAAATACAAAAATTAGCCAGGCATGGTGGCAGGTGCCTGTCATCCCTGCTACTTGGGAGGCTGAGGCAGGATAATCACTTGAACCTGGGAGGCAGAGGTTGTAATGAGCCGAGATCTCGCCAGTGCACTCCAGCCTGGGTGACAGAGTGATACTCCGTCTCAAAAAAAACAAAAAATAAAAACAAACAAACAAAACCAGGGAGGGAATTGTTTTGACACAAGTCTTTGGCTAATGATGAAACCGTCTCCCTTCCTGGCTGTCCTGGCATGGTTTTTATAGTCTGAGGCACAATGGTGAGAGCAAACTTAAGAGGGAGCCAAAGTGAGGTACTCAAGAGAGGGATCCTTCTTTCCTGGAGAACTGTGGTAGCCCAGGCTGTGTAGGTAGCTGGACAAGCAAGACTGAATCACAATAGGTCTCTACATCTTCTATTAGGAGGAGAACCTGCAACATCCAGTGGAGCAGGTCACACCAGTTATACATGTAAAATGTAGGATAAACTAAAGGGGCACAGAGCCAGGGGAGAAGACAATGGGATGAGACTGTTCTAGAATCTCATCCCATTGGTTCATTGCTGGGTGTGGTGGCTCACACCTATAATCCCAGCACTTTGGGAGGCTGAGATGGGATGACGGCTTGAGGCCAGGAGTTTGAGACCAGCCTGGTAAACACAGGAGACCCCATCTCTCTAAAAAAAAAAAAAAAAGAAAAACATGTGGTTCATGAACCAGCAGCATCTGCATTAACCGGCTTATTGAAATGCAGAATCACAGGCCCCACAACAGACTTCCTAAATCATAATCTGCAACTTAACAAGTTCCCTAGGTGATATGTATGCACACTTATGTTTGAAAAGCACTAAGATTTCTTGATGAAGGAGGGCTTGAAAGGCAATGATGGATGTGAAAGGAAAGGTAAAGAGAAGCCTCAGGTAGTCACCCAAGGGACAGGGCCGGTTGGAGAGAGAGTCCCGAGGTTTTATCCTGGAGAACACCCTGTACCGAATGAGCTCTGAACATAAAGATAGTTAGCATAGGAGGGCCTGAAGTCTCCAGATAAAAGGCTGCTGCCACTATCATTTACCACGATCTCTGCCATTCTCCACTCTATTGTCATCCGCCCCCAGTCTCCATTCCAGGACTTCTCTACACTTTGACTTTTTGTTTGTTTGTTTGTTTGAGACGGAGTCTTGCGGTGTCGTCCAGGCTGGAGCGCAGTGGCACGATCTTGGCTCACCGCAAGCTCCGCCTTCCGGGTTCATGCCATTCTCCTGCCTCAGCCTCCCGGGTAGCTGGGACTATAGGCGCCCACCACCACGCCCAGCTAATTTTTTGTATTTTTAGTAGAGACGGGGTTTCACCATGTTGTCCAGGCTGGTCTTGAACCCCTGACCTCGTGATCCCCCCGCCGCCCCGCCCCGCCCCCCCCGCCGCCTCCGCCTCCCAGATTGCTGGGATTACAGGCGTGCGCGATGCCCGGCTTTTTATTTATTTATTTATTTATTTTTTGAGGCGGGAATCTTGCTCTGTCGCCAGGCTGGATTGCAGTGGCACCATGTCGGCTCACTGCGGCACCATCTCGGCTCACTGCAACCTCCGACTCCCTGGTTCAAGCGATTCTCCCACCTCAGCCTCCCAAGTAGCTGGGATTACAGGCACACGCCACCATGCCCAGCTAACTTTTTGTATTTTTAGTAGAGACGAGATTTCACCATGTTGCCAGGATGGTCTCGATCACCTGACCTCGTGATCCGCCCACCTCAGCCTCCCAGAGTCTCAGTTGCCAAAGCAGGAGTGCAATGGCGCGATCTCGGCTCACTGCAACCTCCGCTTCCCAGGTAAGCCATTCTCCTGCCTCAGCCTCCTGGGTAGCTGGGATATAGGCGCCCGCCACCACGCCCGGCTATTTTTGCATTTTTAGTAGAGACGGGGTTTCACCATGTTGGCCAGGCTGGTCTTGAACTCCTGACCTCAGCCTCCCAAAGTGCTGGGATTACAGGCGTGAGCCACCGCGCCCGGCCCATCTTTTTCTTTTTCTTTTTTTTTTTTTTTGAGACGGAGTCTGGAGTCTCGCTCTGTCGCCCAGGCTGGAGTGCAGTGGTGTGATCTCGGCTCACTGCAACGTCTGTCTCCCGGGTTCAAGCGATTCTCCTGTTTCAGCCTTCCGAGTAGTTGGGAACACAGGCGCGCGCCACCATGACCTACTAATTTTTGTATTTTTAGTAGAGACAGGGTCTCACCATGTTGGCCCACTTTGACTCTTGAGCAGCCTGGCCAGCCCGACCGCGCCAAATTCTGTTCGATTCTGCCTAGTTCGGTTGCTCTGGCCTAGTTCAGTTGCTAAGGCCTGGAGCTTCATGGTTGCGGAGGAAATGATGTCACGTTCAATAGGCGGGCTAACCAGATTCCTCCCTTCTCCCGATTGGCTGCCAGGAATTTGACTAGATTCGGAGTCTCGCGGGCTCCAGGGTTAGTTGTCAGTATCTTTCCCAGTTGTCCCGCCCCCTACCCCCGCCCCCCGCCCCCCGCACCGCGCCCCTCTCCGGCTGCCCTCTCCGCGTGGGGCAAGGCTCCGAGGGCAGTATTCAGTAGCCATTTAGCTTTGGAAGGAGAGGTGATTCGAATGGCCTGGCTCCTCCTGTCACCATGCTAGGCACTTTGGCCGCGCAGGTACTTATTGACCCGACCGGGTGTCCGTAGTTGGCGCGGCTACCTTAACCGCAGGGAATTGTGGAATTGATAGTTCTAAACTATATGTGGGTGGAACGGGGAAGCTCGAGCAGATTTTTGGAGGAAAGCAAAACTGGGGACTTTCAGGACTAGGGGACTGGGTCTCAGAAGAATGGGAAAGGACGCGAAAGGAGTCTAAATAAGAACCCTGCTATTAGCATTGTTTGGTTTTCTTTTCAGGTGCTGACCTGAACCTGGTTCATCCCTTTCTGACCAAAACTGTTCACTCACCGTGGAAGGGACTAAGCATCCATATGGAGACGCCACCAGTCAATACAATTGGAGAAAAGGACACCTCTCAGCCGCAACAAGAGTGGGAAAAGAACCTTCGGGAGAACCTTGATTCAGTTATTCAGATTAGGCAGCAGCCCCGAGACCCTCCTACCGAAACGCTTGAGCTGGAAGTAAGCCCAGATCCAGCCAGCCAAATTCTAGAGCATACTCAAGGAACTGAAAAACCGGTTGCTGAACTTGAAGGAGACTCTCATAAGTCTCATGGATCAACCAGTCAGATGCCAGAGGCCCTTCAAGCTTCTGATCTCTGGTACTGCCCCGATGGGAGCTTTGTCAAGAAGATCATAATCCGTGGCCATGGCTTGGACAAACCCAAACTAGGCTCCTGCTGCCGGGTACTGGCTTTGGGGTTTCCTTTCGGATCAGGGCCGCCAGAGGGCTGGACAGAGCTAACTATGGGCGTAGGGCCATGGAGGGAGGAAACTTGGGGGGAGCTCATAGAGAAATGCTTGGAGTCCATGTGTCAAGGTGAGGAAGCAGAGCTTCAGCTGCCTGGGCACTCTGGACCTCCTGTCAGGCTCACACTGGCGTCCTTCACTCAAGGCCGAGACTCCTGGGAGCTGGAGACTAGCGAGAAGGAAGCCCTGGCCAGGGAAGAACGTGCAAGGGGCACAGAACTATTTCGAGCTGGGAACCCTGAAGGAGCTGCCCGATGCTATGGACGGGCTCTTCGGCTGCTCCTGACTTTACCCCCACCTGGCCCTCCAGAACGAACTGTCCTTCATGCCAATCTGGCTGCCTGTCAGTTGTTGCTAGGACAGCCTCAGTTGGCAGCCCAGAGCTGTGACCGGGTGTTGGAGCGGGAGCCTGGCCATTTAAAGGCCTTATACCGAAGGGGGGTTGCCCAGGCTGCCCTTGGGAACCTGGAAAAAGCAACTGCTGACCTCAAGAAGGTGCTGGCGATAGATCCCAAAAACCGGGCAGCCCAGGAGGAGCTGGGGAAGGTGGTCATTCAGGGGAAGAACCAGGATGCAGGGCTGGCTCAGGGTCTGCGCAAGATGTTTGGCTGATTAAAAGTTAAACCTTAAAAGAGACAGGAACTTGTGAATTGTGGTCTGTGCTGTGAGATTTGGGGGTGGGGGGTCAGAGGGAAGGTTTCAGCCCATATCCCATTCTCAGCTTTTGGCTTCCTAGGGGAGGTAGCAGTGGTCCCAGTGCGCCCCTTTTGAGGGGCTTATCTATCTCCGAGGACACATAGAAGCTGTCTAAACTAAACTTAGTAGTGGCTGGGGGAGATGGTGGACCTTAATACTGGGTACTACATCTCCCAGGCGCTTTATCACTGGACCCTGTGTGGCGCATGCGCTTGGCGGTATGGCACTGTCTGGAAGTTACTTCCTGCTGCTGTGCTCCCATTGGGCCCGCCTACACAGTCATCCGCATCTGTTGATTCACGTGCTCAGCACCCAGGTCTCTTACTGGTCGATAGAGCTTCCGGGACGCCCCCTTTTTTAAAAGAGTCAACTGATTAGTTGGTGATGGGGAGAGGCGGGCCTTGGGAACCGTCTCATGGTTGGGGGGTGGGGGGAAAGATGGCGGAGCTGATGCTCCTCAGCGAGATTGCTGACCCGACGCGTTTCTTCACCGACAACCTGCTTAGCCCGGAGGACTGGGGTCTGCAGAGTGAGGAACCGGGGAGGGGAGAGGGCTGTGGCAAACTGTCCCTGAGGCACGCGGGAAAGAAGCGGGGGCCTAAAGAGGAAGTCTGGGCAAATACGGAATCCGCCATCTGAAGGAGAGCGGAGCAGGGGGCTCGTTGTGCATTAAGGGGGATACAAAAGTCAGGGAAGAACTCTGCTCCCTGCTGGAACGTCGAGTTGTTCCGGGGTCGGGGAAGGAGGGGCTGAAGCACTCTGGTTGTATCACTTTTCAAGTGGGCGGGCGGTGGGTCTGGCCGAGCGGAGCCAATGAGGGATGGGGCGGGGGCTTGTGTGCGATCTGTAGGCTGGGGCCACCGAACGACCCCCCGACACTCAGCATTTCTTGCAGACAGCACCTTGTATTCTGGCCTAGATGAAGTGGCCGAGGAGCAGACGCAGCTCTTCCGTTGCCCGGAGCAGGATGTCCCGGTATTGTGTCCCCAGCCTTTCTCTAACCCTTGGTGGGTGGAAAGTGAGCCCAGAACCTGGACTCATTCACAGGCCATAACTCATCTGGAGTCACCCCTACTTTCTCACCCTTTCTCACACTCCTGCCCTCTTGTATCCTCCCTTATTTAGTTTGACGGCAGCTCCCTGGACGTGGGGATGGATGTCAGCCCCCCTGAGCCCCCATGGGAACTCCTGCCGATCTTCCCAGGTAAGGTAGTCTTTGTCGTTCCCTCAGATTTCCAGAAACCCTCAACTTCCCACTGTTTCCCAGAAACTACGTAGCTTCCTATATCCTCACGCCTCTACATAAGTGCCTATCCTCTCTCCTTCAATCCCCTATTTTTGTTTCTTCTCCCTTGCTGCGGTACAGGAATCCCCACCGACCTGTCCTTGGGTACTTTTTGGACTCTTCTTAAGCTCTGCTTCCTGATAATTTCTAACTCCCTTTCCTCCAGATCTTCAGGTGAAGTCTGAGCCATCTTCCCCCTGCTCTTCCTCCTCCCTCAGCTCCGAGTCATCGCGTCTCTCCACAGAGCCATCCAGCGAGGTGAGAGAGCCATATCCCTCTTACTCTCTGTGACGGGGACTCTGCTTCATTCCCTTCACCCGTGGGTGACAAAGACATGATTTAAATGATTTGTGTGCTATGAGTCATGAGGTGTGTGAGGTGTGGGGGGCCTTCTCCACTACCTTTGCCGTTTCCTTAATATCTTCATTTTCCACATCCCCTTTGGTTATCTAGCAGTGAAGATTTTTTTGTTTGTTTGTTTTTTGTTTTTTGCTTTTTTTTTTGAGATAGGGCCTCCCTCTGTCACCCAAACTACAGTGTAGTGACGGGGTCACAGCTCACTGTAGCCTTGACCTCCTGAGCTCAGGTGATCCTCCTGCCTCAGCCTCCTGAGTAGTTGGGACCACAGACACATGCCACCATGTCTGGCTAATTTTTTTTTATTGTTTGTAAAAATGGGGTCTTCCTATGTTGCCCAGAGTGGACTTAAACTCCTGGGCTCAAGTGATCCTCCCACCTTGGCATCCCAAAGTGCTTGGATTACAGATATAAGCCACCACGCCTGATCTGGGGTCTTTTTAATATAAAGAGTTATGTGGGGCTGGGAAGAAGAGAGTTATTGACTGCTGAGAATTCTGGAACTGTTCTTGCCCAAGTTGTCCACTCTGAGGCCATATTTGAAGTCATGAGACTTCATCAATTCTCCCAGAAATAAAGTAGAAAGAATGAACAGAAAGATGGTCAGTACCATTCAGACCAGAATGTCAAATAATTGATGGTTTGTAAGCCCTAAACTTCTAAAGCTTTTGTTCTCG
Source organism: Gorilla gorilla gorilla (assembly GCF_029281585.2). Classification (NCBI taxonomy): domain Eukaryota; kingdom Metazoa; phylum Chordata; class Mammalia; order Primates; family Hominidae; genus Gorilla; species Gorilla gorilla. The sequence goes on along the minus strand of NC_073229.2, from coordinate 49,715,142 downwards.
CTCTTACTGTCAACATCTCCCTTGTTTTTTGCCCTTCTTTCTGCCCCCTGCCCCACACCAACTCTCACCCAGGCTCTTGGGGTAGGGGAGGTGCTCCATGTGAAGACAGAGTCCTTGGCACCCCCACTGTGTCTCCTGGGAGATGACCCAACATCCTCATTTGAAACCGTCCAGATCAACGTTATCCCCACCTCTGATGATTCCTCAGGTAATAAAACAGCCTGCCCCCAATCCTTGGCTCTACTACGGGAGAATGTGTTATGTGTGTGTGTGTATGTGTGTAGATGGAGGGGAAGTGCAGGCAGCAGGACAGGGAGAAAAAGGTGGGGAGGGGAAATGGCAGAAAACCAGGAGGGAAGGCAGGAAGGAGAGGAAACATTTCAGGGAACCACAGCAAGGGCAGTGCTGAGGAGATGGATATTATTTTTCTCTCTTTTTCTTGTTCCTAGTATTCTGTCATGCCATTCAACTTACTTTTTAAAAACTTGTGAGCAGTTTAGGGCATATGTATCTGTGTGATTCCCCTCCACCCAACATTTTATTATAAACATTTTTGTTGTTGTTCAGACAGAGTCTCACACTGTCGCTCGGGCTGAAGTGCAGTGGTGTGGTCTCAGCTCACTGCAACCTCCACCTCCCAGGTTCAAGCGATTCTCCTGTCTCAGCCTCCCAAGTAGCTGGGATTACAGGCGCCCACCACCACGCCCAGCTAATTTTTTGTATTTTTAGTAGAGATGGGGTTTCACCATGTTGGCCAGGCTGGTGTTGAACTCCTGACCTCATGAGTCGCCTACCTCCGCCTCCCAAAGTGCTGAGATTACAGGCGTGAGCCATCGCGCCCAGCCCATAAACATTTTTAAACATACAGAAAGGCTAGAACACCATATACTAAACTAGATTCTACAATTAACATTATTTGTTCTATTTTTAAAGTGTTCCCAAGTTTATTTACTCATAGCTGTGTATTTAGTAAATGTTTATTGATGTGATCATATCTGAGGTATAATAATTATAAAAAAGAAATATTTATTAAGCACCTACTCCATGCCAGATACTGAGCAGCATGCTGGGAATGCAAAGATGAACAAGACCTGACCACCATGCTGACTTTCAAACCCTGTGATTTGGTAATGGGAGAAAGACAAGTACCAGTCAATACAGGTGTGGTCATTCTAGGATAGAAATCACTAGAGGTGGGGCTGGGTGTGGTGGCTCATGCTTGTAATCCCAGCACTTTGGGAGGCCGAGGTGGGCGGATCACGAGGTCAGGAGATTGAGACCATCCTGGCTAACATGGTGAAACCCCGTGTCTACTAAAAATACAAAAAATTAGCCTGTAGTCCCAGCTACTTGGGAGGCTGAGGCAGGAGAATGGCATGAACCCGGGAGGCGGAGCTTGCAGTGAGCCGAGATCACGCCACTACACTCCATCCTGGGCAAAAGAGCAAGACTCCGTCTCGAAAAAAAAAAAAATCACTAGAGGGTACCATGAAAGCTCATAAGAGGGGATATTTCATCCACATTGGCGCTGAATCTGGGATGTGCCCCTGGAAGAAGGGTTTCCTGAGAGTTTTAAAGGACACGTAGAAATTAGCCAGGAGGACAGTGTGGGGGCTGACTTGTGTCTGAGGACCCTGCATTTCTTCAGAGTGGGTGTAAGAAGGATTTGGGGAGTGATGTGGAACTGCAGAGGCTACAGGGCCAGGTGGGACCCTGCTAAGGGGCTCTTAGCTTCTATCCTGTGGATAGGTGGGGGCCTTTGGAGAATTAAGCAGGGAAGCAATATGATTAGGAAGATGATTCTAGTGGCAAAGTAGAGAATGGGTTGCAGAGGGGCAGGGCCAGAGGCAAGAGAACCAAGGAAGAAGCTTATGCAGTTGATCAAGTAAGATATTCGGATGTCGTGAAGAAAGCAGACTTGAGAAAGAATGAAGTGGAATAGATGAGTTGTGACCTCCTGGACATTGGAGAGAGGTAGGAGTCAAAGAGGTTTGTGGCTAGGATGGCTGTGGGTGGGTGATGTTACTGTTCACTGGATGGAGACTGCAAAAGCGGGGGCTTTCTGGTCAGGGAAGATGATGAATTCAGCGTTGGACATGTTGATTCTGTTGTTGTTGTTGTTATGGAGCTTCACTCTTGTTGCCCAGGCTGGAGTGCAATAGTGGTGTGATCTTGGCTCACTGTAACCTCTGCCTCCTGGGTTCAAGCGATTCTCCTGCCTCAGCCTCCTGAGTAGCTGGGATTACAGGCATGCTCCACCACGCCTGGCTAATTTTGTATTTTTAGTAGAGACAGGGTTTCTTTCATGTTAGGCTGGTCTTGAATTCCCGACCTCAGGTGATCCACCTACTTTGGCTCCCAAAGTGCTGGGATTACAGGCGTAAGCCACCATGCCCAGTTGACATGTTGGTTGTTGATTTCAAAGTACCTTCTGGATCTCCTGGCACCATCTCTCACTGGCTGAACTCCAACCAGGGAGCCCACTGATGCAGTCCATTCAGATTCTCCCTGGATCTCAGAGCATAGCAGGGAGGGATGGAGAGTGGATTTGGAGGGACAAACAGATTATATCTAGCAGATTAATAAATGTTATAAAGAAGACACACAAAATAAGGATTGAAATACCATTAGCAGGCCAGGCACAGTGGTTCACACCTGTAATCCCAGCACTTTGGGAGGCCAAGGCGGGCAGATCACGAGGTCAGGAGATCAAGACCATTCGGGCTAACACAGTGAAGCGCCATCTCTACTAAAAATACAAAAAATTAGCCAGGCATGGTGGCAGGCACCTTTAGTCTCAGCTACTCGGGAGGCTGAGGCAGGAGAATGGGGTGAACCCGGGAGGCGGAGCTTGCAGTGAGCCGAGATCGCCCACTGCTATTAGCAGCAAAAGGATTGTAAGGATTGTTGGTGGCTTTGCATTGCATAGTGTTATTAGAGTCAGATTCTCCTCCATACTTAGGTATTTTTTGAGGGCCTGTACTTTACCCTCAATGGACATGAGACATAGTTCTTGCTTTTGGAGAGTTTTGTGAGGGTTATAATACATCATGGTTAAATAGTTCCCTTTTTTTTTTTTTTTTTTTTTTTTTGAGACAGAGTTTTGCCCTGTCACCCAGACTAGAGTGCATTGGCTTGATCTCCACTCACTGCAACCTCCGTTTCCTGGGTTTAAGCTATTGTCCTGCCTCAGCCCCCCTAATAGCTAGGACTACAGGCACGTGCCACCATGCCCGGCTATTTTTTTGTATTTTTGGTAGAGACGGGGTTTTGCCATGTTGTTCAGGCTGGTGTCGAACTCCTGGCTTCAGGCAATCCACCTGCATTGGGTGTCGGCCTCCCAAAGTGCTGGGATTACAGGCGTGAGCCACCATGCCCAACCATGGTTAAATAGTTCTGATAGTGGTTATCTCTGTGTAGGGAATCTGAGTGACTGGAGGACAGGGAAGGGAAGTTTTTTTGTTTTTTTTTTTTTGAGACAGAGTCTCGCTCTACCCAGGCTGGAGTGCAGTGGCGCAATCTTGGCTCACTGCAAGCTCCGCCTCCTGGGTTCATGCCATTCTCTTCCCTCAGCCTCCCAAGTTGCTGGGACTACAGGCGTCCGCCACCACGCCTGGCTAATTTTTCTATTTTTTTAGTAGAGACAGGGTTTCACCGTGTTAGCCAGGATGGTCTCGATCTCCTGACCTCATGATCCACCTGCCTCGGCCTCCCAAAGTGCTGGGATTACAGGCGTGAGCCACCATGCCCCGCCAAGACTTTTTTTTTGACTTAATTTTCCTTTGTTCGTTTGGATTTGTATCATGACTGTATTATCTATTCAAAAATATAAATTGAAGTTTTAAAAAGCAATCTTAGTGATCATATAATTAAGTACCAAAGTGAATGGTATGGACCAGAGGTAGTGGTGGACTGTTGACCTGTGGGCTGAATCTGGCCCTCAGAAGGGTTTTATTTCACCGACATGGGGCCTAGCATTTTCTTTCATGGAGTGATCAACAAGTCATAAAGGCAGATTTATTGGAGGCCATGAGGGCTCAGAGGTGACTGAGGCTTTGCTGTTTGGTGCCTGGGAGGAAAACTTGTGTGACGGGGCAATCAGGAAGCCTCATTTATGGCCAGTTAGATTTGGGTGACTGGTGAGGCATGAGAATGGAAGGGACCAGCAGGCAGCTTGGAAGTCAGAATCTGGTGCAGGTGAGCAGCCAGGGGGAGATGCACACTTGGCGGTTGTCAGCATGGAGATGCATTGGGCCAGGATAAGGTGGAAATCCAGCAAGATAGGAATTTGGGCCATGTGAATGCTGGAGACCCCCCTGCCACTTCCCCTGCTCAGGCCTATTCTATGTGAATAAACAAGTTCTGTGAACAAGAAAGAGGGAAACGCAGAAGGGCAAAGACAGCTTTGAGGAACATGGAGCAGAGATGAGAAAAATCAGAAGAGCCACTAAAGGAGAAAGGGAAGCACTAGGCGAAAAGCGGGGCGGAGAGCCAGCAGGTGAGCAGCTCTGTGACTGCCCCTCCTGGATGGCCTGTAATCTAGGGCCAGAAGAGTTTTATTTTCAGGTTCAAAGAGAAAGGACCCATTTCCCCATCTTAACCCTCTTTTTTATTTTTTTGAGATGGAGTTTTGCTCTTCTTGCCCAGGCTGGAGTGCAATGGCGCGATCTTGGCTCACTGCAACCTTTGCCTCCCAGGTTCAAGCGATTCTCCTCCCTCAGCCTCCTGAGTATCTGGGACACAGGGATGTGCCACCATGCCCGACTAATTTTGTATTTTTAGTAGAGACGGGGTTTCTCCATGTTGGTCAGGCTGGTCTTGAACTCCTGACCTCAGGTGATCTGCCCGCCTTGGCCTCCCAAAGTGCTGAGATTACAGGCGTGAGCCACCATGCCCAGCCTCCCATCTTAACCCTCTTAACCCTTCAGTGTTTACATGATATCCAGCTTTTGCCTCATCCTGCCTCCCACAGATGTCCAGACCAAGATAGAACCTGTCTCTCCATGTTCTTCCGTCAACTCTGAGGCCTCCCTGCTCTCAGCCGACTCCTCCAGCCAGGTGAGCAGCACCTTCCTTCCTTCCTCCAGGTTTTCCAGTGAGTTCCTCCTGACCTAGAGGTATGAGAGCTTTCTCTTCTTCAGTTCCTTCTCCTCGACACTCTTCCTGACTAATGTATCTCTGGAATGCCCCACATAGGCTTTTATAGGAGAGGAGGTCCTGGAAGTGAAGACAGAGTCCCTGTCCCCTTCAGGATGCCTCCTGTGGGATGTCCCAGCCCCCTCACTTGGAGCTGTCCAGATCAGCATGGGCCCATCCCTTGATGGCTCCTCAGGTAATGGAGTCTCCTGACACTTGGAATCCCTAGTGAGAGGCCTGTGGTCCTGACATTTCTTGTTCTTTTCTCTCACCTTCCTTCAGGCAAAGCCCTGCCCACCCGGAAGCCGCCACTGCAGCCCAAACCTGTAGTGCTAACCACGGTCCCAATGCCATCCAGAGCTGTGCCTCCCAGCACCACAGTCCTTCTGCAGCCCCTCGTCCAGCCACCGCCAGGTACTGAAGAAGGAGAAAAGGGCCGGGCATGGTGGCTCACGCCGGTAATCCCAGCACTTTGGGAGGCTGAGGCAGGCGGATCACCTGAGGTCAGAAGTTTAAGACCAGCCTGGCCAACGTGGTGAAACCTTGTCTCTACTAAAAATACAAAAATTAGCGTGGAGTAGTGGCAGGCGCCTGTAATCCCAGCTCCTCGGGAGGCTGAGGCAGGAGAATCACTTGAACCCAGGAGGCGGAGGTTGCAGTGAGCCGAGATCATGCCACTGCACTCCAGCCTGGGCGACAAAGCGAGACTTTGTCTCAAAAAAAAAAAAAAAGAAAAAAGAAAAACCAAAAAATAAAAATAAAAATTAATTAATTAAATAAAAAAAAAAAAAGGGCCGGGCACAGTGGCTCACGCCTGTAATCCCAGCACTTTGGGAGGCCAAGGCGGGCGGATCACAAGGTCAGGAGATCGAGACCATCCCGACTAACACAGTGAAACCCCGTCTCTACTAAAAATACAAAAAAATTAGCCAGGCGTGGTGGCGTGCGTCTGTAGTTCCAGCTGCTGGGGAGGCTGAGGCAGGAGAATGGCGTGAACCCGGGAGGCGGAGCTTGCAGTGAGCCGAGATCGCGCCACTGCACTCCAGCCTGGTCGACAGAGCAAGAATGCATCTCAAAAAAGAAAAAAAGGAGAAAAGGAGGCGGGCTGCATTGACCCTGTCAGAGAGCTTGCAGCCATTGAGGCTGCCCAATCCTTGGGTGCTCTGGTGTGGGTGTGGACACAAGGACCCCACCCAGCGCACAGCCCTCTGACCTCTGCTTACTTACCCCAGTGTCCCCAGTTGTCCTCATCCAGGGTGCTATTCGAGTCCAGCCTGAAGGGCCGGCTCCCTCTCTAACACGGCCTGAGAGGAAGAGCATCGTTCCCGCTCCTATGCCTGGAAACTCCTGCCCGCCTGAAGTGGATGTAAGTGTTGGGGAGGAGAGAAGTAGGGCGAGTGATGGGAAGGGAAGAGGGAAGTCTTGCCATGGAGAGAACTGTGGGATGAGGAGGGAGTCGAGACCTAGGAGAAAAAAGTGAGGAAACGGACCCATTAGATCATTCTGAGGGTCAGAATGGACTCCTGTTTCTATATGAATATCAACTCCAGGTAGTTTTAGGGTCCTTTAGGTTTGCTGTCACTGCAGATGGAGAAATGGGGTTGGTCTCCATAAATTAAAGGCAAGGAAGTCATACTGTACTATACGACTACGGTCGTGGCCATAGTTGGGGAGGGAGGCTGCCTCCTAGGGGAAAATCAGGTAAACTGTATAAGCAGTATAACAAGGTTAAACTTTGAACCCTACAAATGTGGGTTGACAGGAAGAAAGAGTTACGAAGAAAAGAGTTTCCACCAGCATGGAGAAAGTTCTTCTCTAACCTTTCCCACCTCTGAGGAGCAGTAGCAGGGAATGTTTGAAAGAAGGGCCCCTTCCCTAGCGTGTTTGAGTAGAGAGGAAAAACCTCTCTGGCTGTGTAGGTGGGTCAGGAAGGCAGGGGAATGGCCATGTGAGCTTTGGGTAAATCATTCCTTGGGGTTTGAGAGCATAGTCTCCTTCTGCCAACTCATCTGTCATTCTTTTTTGACCTTCCGGGTGCCTAGGCAAAGCTGCTGAAGCGGCAGCAGCGAATGATCAAGAACCGGGAGTCAGCCTGCCAGTCCCGGAGAAAGAAGAAAGAGTATCTGCAGGGACTGGAGGCTCGGCTGCAAGCAGTACTGGCTGACAACCAGCAGCTCCGCCGAGAGAATGCTGCCCTCCGGCGGCGGCTGGAGGCCCTGCTGGCTGAAGTAAGACCAGTCTGTCCCTGGGAGACCAACAGGAATACAGCCTCCTTGGAATGATTCCCCTTTTTCTTGTCTCTTTCTTTGTACCTTAGAACAGTGAGCTCAAGTTAGGGTCTGGAAACAGGAAGGTGGTCTGCATCATGGTCTTCCTTCTCTTCATTGCCTTCAACTTTGGACCTGTCAGGTGAGACCTTCCTTGTTTCACTAGAACCTTCCAGGTGGAGCCCACGTTACAGCCTCCTAACTGCCTGCTTTGGCCCAGGCCATTTCCTTCTGCTTATACACAAATGGTTCTGGTGTCCTTGGCACCGATGATGTGTCTGGCCAGCCCCTTCCTGCTCCATTATTTGTCTTTTTTTCTTGGAGATGGAGCCTTGTTCTGTTGCCCAGGCTGGAGTGCAGTGGCACGATCTCGGCTCACTGCAACCTCCGCTTCCTGGGTTCAAGTGATTCTCCTGCCTCAACCTCCCAAGTAGCTGGGACTACAGGTGCACGCCACCATGCCCGGCTAATTTTTTGTATTTTTTAGTAGAGACAGGGTTTCACTGTTGTTGCCCAGGCTGGTCTTGAACTCCTGAGCTCAGGCAGTCTGCCCACCTCAGCCTCCCAAAGTGCTAGGATTACAGGCTTGAGCCACCTCACCTGGCCTCCTGCTCCATTATTTTTCCAGTGGAGAGTAGATGATGGTGATAATGCTGGTAGAAATAGTGACTATTAAGTGCTTACTGAGTTCTAGGCTCTAGGTGATGCACTGTCTTTTTTGTATGTAGGGACCATCCTTATTCCCATCTTACAGAGGCAGACTCAGGCTTGTATAACAGATTGCAACTCAAGCAGTCCATCTGCAGAGTCTTTATTCTTACCTAGACACTTGATACAGCTGAAATTCTTCATTGTGCTCAGTCTTTCTTTATCCACAGCATCAGTGAGCCTCCTTCAGCTCCCATCTCTCCTCGGATGAACAAGGGGGAGCCTCAACCCCGGAGACACTTGCTGGGGTTCTCAGAGCAAGAGCCAGTTCAGGGAGTTGAACCTCTCCAGGGGTCCTCCCAGGGCCCTAAGGAGCCCCAGCCCAGCCCCACAGACCAGCCCAGTTTCAGGTGAGGAGAGAGAGAGAGGGCCCCCTCTCGTTTGAGGGTATGAGTTGGTCTTCTCCCCGCTTTCAGTGAGGGGGACCCAAAGCTTTCTCTTGCCATCATCGCCTTCTTTGTTGTGGGAGTGCTGGGCAGTCTCCAAGTGTTGTCTCCTTCCTGCTTCACTCCAGCAACCTGACAGCCTTCCCTGGGGGCGCCAAGGAGCTACTACTAAGAGACCTAGACCAGCTCTTCCTCTCCTCTGATTGCCGGCACTTCAACCGCACTGAGTCCCTGAGGTGTGGGATTCATTGCTGGGGCATCCAGCCCCGCCAGCCTCCCAAGGCCTTCTGCAGTCAGCCTGGCTGGCCTGTGTACTAAAGCGCCAGTGCTCCCTGCCCTCTCCTCACTCCTGTGGGTGGGCAAGGAGGGTGGGAATCTTGGCCTGGCATGGAGGTCCTGAGCCTCCTCCACTTCCCCAGGCTTGCTGACGAGTTGAGTGGCTGGGTCCAGCGCCACCAGAGAGGCCGGCGGAAGATCCCTCAGAGGGCCCAGGAGAGACAGGTAGGGCGGGTGGCTGGTTCAAGGAAGGCCACTTGAAGACAAGGGCTAAAGGCCTTGTCTGGGGATTTCTAGTGGGCATCTCGCTGTGGAAGTTTGAGGGATCGTTTGAAGGAAGTGGAGGGTTGAGTGGGAGGTAGCATCAGCTTCCAGGGGCTGTTTTGTCTCTTTCCCTTTTCCCTTCACCCTCTCCAAGTCCTTAGATACTTCTCCTTCCAGAAGTCTCAGCCACGGAAGAAGTCACCTCCAGTTAAGGCAGTCCCCATCCAACCCCCTGGACCCCCAGAAAGGTGAGTGTGGGGTGGGGTGCTTACTTATTAAGTGAAATTCCACTTTCAAGAGCTGTACCCCCAGTAGCTGTCCTGTGCCTGTCATTACTGTCACCAGTGGGATTATACCTCCCTCCTCCACTGGGGGTCTCCTGTCTTTTTCTCTCATCCTACCCCCTTCCCTGGTAGAAACTGAGCATTGGGCTTAGTTCCTCTCAAATCCTGTTTCCCCACCTGCCTAGGGATTCTGTGGGCCAGCTGCAACTATATCGCCACCCAGACCGTTCGCAGCCAGCGTTCTTGGATGCAATTGACCGACGGGAAGACACATTTTATGTTGTCTCTTTCCGAAGGGTGAGTTTCTCCTGCCCTTCCATCTCTGTCACCCCAGGTTCCCAGCAGTCTGTCTTCAGTGGGGGGATGTAGAGTAGGGCTGGGGAGCTTGTTGGCATCTTTGCCTCCACCCTTCTGGCCTGGCCCATCTGTTCCCCAGGACCACCTGCTGCTCCCAGCCATCAGCCACAACAAGACCTCCCGGCCCAAGATGTCCCTGGTGATGCCTGCCATGGCCCCCAATGGTAACTCTTTCCCTGCTGGGTATGGGGGCAGTTCCAACAGGGAGATCCAGCCTGGGAGCTGAGGGGGAAGGGGGAGAGGAGCAGGGCATCCAGAGAGCTGCTGGACCCACAGGTGAGAAGCAGCAGGAAGTAGGTGGAGGGAAGAGCACCATGCAGGAGACTTGGGAGGGAGACAAGGGTGAGGGTCCTTCCCTGGTGAAGGTGCTTGGGTAGATGACTGGGCAGAGGCGGGGGGCCGGGAACCTGCTAGACTCTCACTTACTTTTTTCTCTTGATGTCCTCTCCTGTGTGACCCCACACTCAATGCCCTTTTCTTTTCCTACCCTCTCCTTGCCCCTGCACGAAACTCTGTCCCTGCCATCCTGTTTAACTCCCGCTATGGATCTGCCTCCTCACTGTTGCCCTTTCTTTTTCTCTCTGCTCACCTCTACTTTTCTGACCTCCTCTCCTCCTCCCTGCAATCCCTGTTTGCCTCCCCATCTCCTCTTCCTTAACTCTCCCCTTCTCACAGAGACCCTGTCAGGCCGTGGGGCCCCGGGGGACTATGAGGAGATGATGCAGATCGAGTGTGAGGTCATGGACACCAGGGTGATTCACATCAAGACCTCCACAGTGCCCCCCTCGCTCCGAAAACAGCCATCCCCAACCCCAGGCAATGCCACAGGTGGCCCCTTGCCAGCCTCTGCAGCCAGCCAGGCCCACCAGGCCTCCCACCAGCCCCTCTACCTCAATCATCCCTGACCTCTGCCATTCACACTGACTTAGAACGGGGGGAGGGGGTACCAGGTGGCCAGGTGGGACTGTTTCAAATTTCCCTGATCCCCAGGCTTGGGGCAATTGGTAAAGGAAAGACCAGGTGTGGGGGTTAAGCACTTATTTGAGGTGGGGGTGTTCACCTCTCTTCTCATTCCTTTTCAGAATATAGGGCTCCTCTCATTCCTGTGAACCCCCAGTCCCGGCTTCTTTGTTTGAGGGGATTGTGTGAGGTTCAGTTGTGGGGTGGGTGGTGAGCTGCTGCATATTTTTTATTTTGTTTCTCTAGTGTTATGGCAGTGGAGGTGGGAATTTAGTCCCCAGGTGGGACAAGGGAAGTTTTTGCATTTTGGAGCTAGTTACTGGGAGTAAGGGAGGGTGGGGTGGGGGGGAGTTCGGGTTTATGCGTGTGCATTTCTTTTTTATTATTATTAAATAAACAACTTGGAGGGAGTTGAAGGAATGGTGGCTGCCTTCCTGGCTCGTGATGGGGAGTTTGGGGGAAAGTGGCTTTTCCAGAGCCAGCATCAAAGAATCAAGCACTGAAGACATAGCTGGCTCTGAGGTGGGGTGGGTGCGGGATCACAGACTGCATGTCATCCCCTTGCCCCCCTACCCCTGCAACTCTGGGGTATATCTGTGTCTAGCAATGATGTCTCATGGCGTGACAGACTAGAGGATACGCATCCCTGGAATGTGAGTCAACAGGAAAGATGGGTCCCCACGCCCTTCAGGGTGAGCAGCCTCTGGGTCTCCTGCTCTCGAGCAGGTTCTCCCCCTCTTCTTGCTGTCCGGGATGAGCAGCTCAAACAAACAACAAAAGCTGGGGCCAGAGGCTCAGAGCCCAGGAAGTGGGAGCCTCGGTGAAGAAGGGGTGATATTTGGAAGGGAAGGGGGATGTGGCAGGATATCCTCTAAGCCCTAAACTGGAGGGGACTGAGACTTGAGAGTCCAGATGAAAGACAAAGACAAGAGTGGGGCAGGCAGAAAAAGCTGTACATTCTTATGTTTTTAATTTTTTTTTTTTTTTTTTGAGACAGAGTCTTGCTCTCTCACCCAGGCTGGAGTGCAGTGGCGCGATCTTGGCTCACTGCAACCTCCGCCTCTTGGGTTCAAGTGATTCTTCTGCCTCAGCCTCTCAAGTAGCTGGGACTACAGGTGCACGCCACCACACCCGGCTAATTTTTGTATTTTTAATAGAGATAGGGTTTCACCATATTGGCCAGGCTGCCCACTTCGGCCTCCCAAAGTGCTGGGATTACAGGTGTGAGCCACCATGCCTGGCTAGGCTGTGCATTCTAATTAGGAGGAAGGGGAGCAGGACAAAGTGAGGGATTGAGTCTGAGGCCAACCTGGAAGAATCCCCCTCCAGCTGCTCCTGTCCAGCAGTGCCTCAGGCCTGACCCTGCAGGAGTGTCCTGGGTCAGCTGGAGGGTGTGAGCTGGGCCTGGGCTCAATGCCCAGATGACTGGACAGGGGCTGCCTGGGCCATAAGCCCAGGCCTGAAGGAGGGAGGAAGAACCTCATGTGTCCAGCCAGGCAACCCCCACACCCCTCCCGCTGCCCTCACCCATTACTGTGTTTGGGGTGAAAACAGACCAAGTAACTATGGCAACCTGGAACCAGGGATCCCAGGAACTAGACCTTTCCTCCCTCCAGAGGGCAGCCCAGCTTCTCAGCTGTGCTTTCTATCCCAGAGTCCTTGAGCCTTATCCACCGTATCTCTGGAGGGGGTGCAGTGAGAACAAGGATTTTGGAAGCACATCACCTAAGCTGGATTCCCTACCCTGCCTTTCGTTAGTAGATGTCCTTAAACATTCTGAGCCTTAGTTTGCTTATCTGTAAGATGGGATGTTCCTACCTCCTAATCAGGGTTGATGACAGGATGAAAGACGACGTCCTCAGTGCCTGGTCCATAATAGATACACCTTTTCCTCATCCTTTGCCCCTTTCTGTCCCCATCTCTGTTGTCCTTCTCTCTTCCACTTTTATCCCATTTGGGTTCATTACTGTTTCGTTGTCCCATTGTCTTCCTCCTTCCTGCCCCCAGTTCGGGAAAGTACTTGAAGTGCTGGCATCTCAGGGGGCACCCTGGGGTGGGACATCCTGCTCCTCTGCTGATTGGCAAGGGACAGCTGGCACTTTGGTGTGGATGAGACATCAGACCTCTCTTGGCTGAGGGATTGTGGTGGCAGGAAGGATTGAGAAGGACGGTGAGTGGGTACCTGATGCAGGGTGAAAGCCGGGCAGGCTCTGGGCTGCTGCCTTCTAGGCCCATGTGGATCTCCATTCCTCTGGCCACACCCCCAAGGCCACTCAGCATGCCAGGTCACTGTCACTCCTGTACCTCATTGGCCCCTCATGCCCTATGCCCACTTTGTCTTTTTGTTCTGCTTTCCTTGTGCCACCATCTCCTTCATTTCTTCCTCAGGATCCCACCTTTTGTTCTCTCTCATCCCTGACCTCATCATCCCTCCCTTCCTCTTTCTAGACTTCTTTCCTGCCTTTCTTTGCTCTCTACCTCATTAGCAGTTATCACAACCTCTTTTTGAACCATTATTCATCACTGTTTTTTTCTTTTGTATCCTCCCCACCCCATCCACTGCTTCACTGTCTTAAATTTTTTTTTTAATTTAAAAATAGAAGTGGGGTCTCGCTATGTTGCCCAGGCTGGTCTTGAACTCCTGGCCTCAAGCAATCCTCCCATGTTGGCCTCCCAAAGTGCTAGGATTACAGGCATGAGCCACCGTGCTGGCCTTATTTAAAAATATATATATATTTTTAAATTCACTGTCTTTTTCCTTTGTTTTTCTTGGTCTTCTCATCTGCTGCTGCCGCTGACCCTGTGCTTGTCTCCTCCCTTTTTCATGCCGCCCCCTTTCTATTTCCCATTCTGCTCCCTCGTCCACATTTCTTGCCCCTTTCCATTATGTCCTCTCTTTTCCCCCACTTTGGTCCTCTCCTCCTCCTTCCTTCCCCCACTCCCTTTACTTCCCACACCAGTTCTCCATCCTCTTCCCAGCTGTGGGGGCCAGCACTGGGGAGCCTGATGTTTGCCTCATCGTTCTGCTATGGCTTCTGGATACAGCACATCTGGATTCCGGGGCCCAGATGTGTGGTTGCCACAGCGACCTGGGTCCCTCTGGTAAATACAGGCGCCCACCCGCCTCAGAGCAGAGAACAAAACAATTGTGTGACTTTCTTTTGTCACGAGATAGAAATGTCCTTCCTCCTCCCTTCTCCCCACACCCATGTCTCTAGGCAAAGGAAGTTTTAAGGGTCCAAACCCTTCTTTCTGAGGCTCCCTTGCCCCCTTTTCAGCTGTAGCCTCTTAGTTCTCTCCCATCTTTCATCCTGTGCTCTGTCTTTACATTCTGTGTTCCCCATCCTCACCCCACCCCCAGTTCTCAATAATGGAATGTTGACCACCCTCTTCCCCATCTGATGCCGTTTCTTCTAAGTGAATCTACACAATAACTGGATGCAGAAAAGTTTCAAAAATCTGGATTCTCCACCCTTCTTTGTACAAGTGCTTCAAAGAAGCCACTTCGTTTGTTCCCTAAGTCTTCAATCCTTTCCTTTCCTGGAGTTGTTTGGGGAGAAGAGTGAATACAGGCTTAGGAATGAGAACACCTGGGTGAGACCCACCTTCACCACTACTGACTTAGCCCCTTGAACAAGACCCTTAATGTCTATGAGCCTCCGTTTCCTCAGCCACAAAGTGGGATTAATGCCCGCTCTGTGTAGGAAACTGTTTGGTAAACGGAAGCCCGGCACAAGTGTTTTCTATCTTTCCCTTCTCTGGGACTGCTTTCTTGGACCGCAGCCCCTGGCGTCTCTTGTTCCCCTGTCTTCATCCTTCAGGTCCTTGCCCTCAATTGCCCTTACTCTTCTGTGTCTGCCTTCTCTCTTCCCTATCTTTCCTTTCCTTTTCTCTATCTTTCATCCCTTTTCCTCCTGAGGTCAGGACAGGAACTTGGAGGATCATTCAAGGAGGGAGGCTCAGAGCTGAAGACACAGGGACTGAGGTTACAGAGAACAGCCGGAGCTTGTGGACAGTTCTGGACAACACTGACCTTTCTACCCACCACCACCCAGACACCTCAGTGAAGCCAACCCCAGCTCTGACCACTGGGCTTCCCTGCCTTCACGCCTGGGCTCCTTACCCTTTCCCCCTCCTCTCTCCCAGTCCTTTCACATTTCAGTGTTGACTTGCATTTATTGGTCACCTACACTATGCAAGGCTTGGTGCTTTTCTTACAAGATGTGAACATATAAGACATGAGCTTCTCCATGAGCCTGGAAACCAAAGGGTGAATCAAATGGTAAGCAAAGATAATTTCAGAACCTGAAACTATATCTGCTAAGCTTCCAGTGGCTTCCCCAAATGCCTTATAAGCTTGTGTACATCTGGAATCCCACATTTCTCTCTGAGACCCCAACAGTGGGCTTCCAGAACATCCCAGGACCATCCTTCTTGCTCTCTTCTCTGAGGTCCCTGGCCACTCTCTGTGCCAAATGTACTTATGTTGACCATTCTTCCTAAATAATAAAGCCAGGACATAGGGCATAGGCACACGCACGTGCACACACACACTAAAGCATATGACCGTGGAACAGAAATCTGAAGGTGTCAGAGGAAATTCATACCCTGTGTTCTGCCCTCTGTGTGATACTTTCTCCAGACCCTCCCTCATCCTATCACTGCGGTGCTCCCCACCCCCTGCCAGGAGATCCTTGGGAAGCTGCTACCTACTGCTGGCTCTGGGGGCTTCAGGCCAAGGCAGAGGAAGGAAGCTGAGCCTGGCTCTGTCCAAGATGCTGACTTCATCCTCCCCATCAAAGCCAGGAAAAAAACAGCCACACACACCCAGACACACGGACACACACGGGGACACCCACGCAAAAGCCCATGTGTGCCTTTGCCCTCGGCCACATGGAGCTTACTGGGCATCTGGCCACAGCCACATGCAGTGCAGGCACGCCCTGACCCAGGAACACCACACACCTGCCACCATGGGGATCTGACCTGGTGTGCAGACACCTGGGCCGTGACCCATGTGGCAGAATCAAGCACATATGGGCTCCTTCACGTACCTTTCACCTGTGACTTGGCCAAGTTACACCTCAGTGGTGAGGTCTGTAGCGGGATAGAGAGACTCAGTCCTCACTGTGAATCTGGGGGTAGTGGGTTCCCACTCAGCTGGGATATTTCTCCTCTGTAGCAAAGTCTCTTTTTCAGCTCGTCAGGGCAGCACATGGGGAGATGAAGCTAGGGAAACACCCAACAGACTTATGTGGGGTGTGTCTGTCTCCCTGTCCCCCCTGTCCTCTGGCTGTCAGTCTTCTGCCTGGGACCAGAGACAGCGTGTCCGTTTCCTCCAGCCCCTACCTCTCCCCGCCTCTGTTCCTGCTCCCCCGCAGCACCCAGGCACCAGCCCCCCACCCTGCTTTCCACCACTTCACCCTCTATTCAGGTGACCCACCCTCATATTTGCCTCCTGCCTCTAGCCCTTTCTTCAACCCTAAACCTTCCTTCTAACCTTCAGGCTTTCCTTCCTTGTCCACCCCAACCCCAGCTTCCTCCCCAGGCTTCTATGTCCCAGTGTTCACCCAAGCCCTTGCCCTGCCAGTGCCCAAGCCTCACCTGCTCTTTATCTAGGGACTTGCTGAGGTAGGAGAATGCAAAGGGGGCAGTGACAGGAGAGGGACTGAACAGAACAGACAGCAGGAGTGGCTCGGGGACGGGATAAGCAGAGAAGATAGAAATGGTGGGACTGGAGCAGGGTGGGGACTTGGGGTCCCAGAGACGGTCCCAGTTGGAGAAAGAGGTTGCCTCTTGCCTCCTGCCCTCTGCCCCTGCTCCCTGCCCCAGACTGCCAGGGGAGAACTGGTGAGAGGATGAGGGAGCCAGCACTGGGTGATAGACATGGGGTGCGATCCAGAGATCCAAGCTAGAGCAGTGGCTGGGAAGAGATGGGAGAGGAGCATGGGGGAGGGAGGGGAAGGGGGCTGGCCACGAGGAAGGATATAGGCTGAGAGGAAACCACTGGGGTCAGAGAGGAGGGGCAGCAGGTGGAGAAATGGTGGGGAAAAAAGAAATGGCAGGAAGGGTGGGGGATGTCAAGTTGGGCAAAAATTAGGGTGAGTTAAAAATGGCATAGGGAAAGGACATGGGAGGTAAGACCGGGGCTGGGGGTTGAGATGAGGGTATGGTGAGACAGTGATGCTAGACAGGGAGTGGGGGCTGGGGTGGGGGCAGGAGAAGAGGAGGGGTGGCATGTGGGAGGGCCTGGGAGGGGTGGGAGGACCTGCCCTATCTCCGCTCCCCTCCCTGACCTCATCCTGGTCCTCCCCTTCTCCTCCCCTGCTCGCTGCAGACTCCCTCCTCACTGTCGCTGCCGAGATCCACAGTCGGCTGTGGCTCAGCCCCTGTTGCAGGGGACAAGTGAGGGAGACTTCCCTGTCCTGCCCTGAGACGCCGCCCTCCCGGGGTTGGGGACAGAGCAGGTGCAGAGGCACTGCAGCTGCTCGGTTGCCCAGGTAAGGAACAGAGTTCTGGGGAGACCCAGAAGGAGAGGCAAGGGATTTCTCGCCTATCCCCATGCCCCAGGTGAAGGTGTGGCAGGTGAGCTCTCAGCAGTGCTTCCAGAGCAAGGACTTCTGTTCAGGACAGAGGACATAGGAGCATTCGCTGGGAACCAGGCTCCCTGTGAAGGAGTGTGTGGGAGGAGAGGGTGGTATGTGTGTGTTGGGGTGGGCAGTGTGTGTCAGGGTTTGGATGGGATGCAGACAACTGAGAGGGACTGGGAACAAACCGAGGGACTCCGGGAGTCAGATGGTGGAACCAGGGTAGAGGTGGTTATTGGTGAGGTGAGCCCCTGGGCCCTGGAGGTGCTGGGGCTAGCGGGAAGATAGGACTAGGCTGAACTGGTGGCCAGCTGAACTTTGGAAGGAAAGTGCTTGCGGAATCCCAACTGTCGGGCTAGAGCAGCTGAGCCCAGGCTCTGGGGGCTCCAGGCTCCAGGAGGTGCCAGAGGGTGCTTCTTTGGGCATCCAAATGGGGACTCCCTAGGTGGCAGCATGAGAGTTGCAGGGAGGGAGGTCTGGGAGATCTCTTTAGGAAATACTGAAATGGGACAGTCAGGACTCGGGTCTGGGAAGTGCACAGAGCCTGCAGAGAGGATCCTAAAACTTGTTCTTGGCCAGAGCTCTGCACTCATGACTCACGGTTCAGCAGGGCTGGGATGGCTGAGAGATGCCTCTGGGGGCACAAGGGCTCCGTCTTCACTCTGTGCCCCTTCCAGGCTCCCCTTGCCTCTGTCTGTCTGAACCCGCACTCTCCCTCACCTCGCCGCCCCCGCCCCCCACCACCAGTACACGTGACACGCCCCGGGTGGGGAGGGCGGGCCCCTTATCTCGCCTGGAAAGAATTTAATGGCATAGAAACAACTGGAAGTGGAACTGAGAGGAACTACTGGGAAGCAACTCGGAAACACCACAGCTGCTGCCTGCCCCGCCCCTGCTTCCCGCATCTCCAGCCCCTCCTCTTTTCCCTGATCCTGCCTTCAAGTCCCTGGGGACCCAGCACCTCAATTCCTCAAACTTCCTTTGCTCACTCCAGACCTAGCCACTAGGTGCAGGACCAGAAACTGCCTTCCTGTCTCTCATTGCACCCCTAACCATTTTCAGCTGGGGCCCAGAAATCCTTTCTCTTAATTTTTCCATTCCCAGGCCGATTAGCTCCCCAGAATAAGGGGCATCTGGATTCCCCAACCTACCCCTCCCTGACACCTCCTTCCTAGCTGGTTCCAGCCCAATATCTGGGACCCCCACATTCCCTTTTTAGTCTCACTCCTAGACTCCTTCTACCTTCACCTCTCATTGCCAGATTCAACTGAGGGTGTAGCAGGAGGGTCAGAGGGAGGCATGGGGGCGGGACCAGAACCCCCATCTGTGGAACATCTTTTATGGAAGCCAGCCCCTCTCCCCACCCCTTGGGACCTATACAGTCCCTAATGAGCAAAGTGTCAAAGTTGGCTACAACACAAAATACCCAGGAAGCTGAGTCACAGTTTGGGAAGATGCCCCCATCCCTGCCAGCCCTCCAACTGTGGGGAGGGTGCCAAGAGGGTGAGGCCATATCTCTCTCCAAACACACACTGCAGAGAACCACCCCAGACATAGTGGCAGGGGGAATGGTGAAGGGGAGACACAAGAGACACCCAATTCTTTGCTTGCCCAGTACCGAGAGAAGAGCAGAATTATCCCAGGAGCTGGAATGGGGAGCTGGAGGGGTGGGTGGTGGCAACAGGGCAGGGAGGGAGATTGGGAAGGAGCCTCTGGGTGTGTGGTCAATGGAGGCTGCTCTGCTCTTCTAGACCAATCTCACCAGCTTTCCAGAAAAGCTGGTGAGCTCTCTTCACTCCTTCCTGGTGCAAAGACCCTCTCTGCTTTCCCCCACTGTGCAGGGAAAGATGAGGAATCTACTTATTTGGGGAGGGGCACTGGACAACTCACAGAGGCCTCCAGGGGTACGGGGAAGTATGGTGGAGGCCATGTGTCCGCTACTTCCCACTGGGGAAGGGCCTCCTGCTTGGTTCCTCTCACACCATCCAGGTTCTTTCACTCACAGAGCTGCCCTCGGAGCCAACAAGAAATCAGCCTTCTTAGGCATCACCCAATGACTAGGTGTGGAGGAAACCTGAAGGGGAGATTGGGTGTGTGTGCGCATGTGTGCATGGGCACCCGTATGTGTACCTACAAGGATGCAGGTTTTGGGGGTGGATTTGTGTGTCTGTGCAGGTATGTTTGTACTTGTGGATGAGCACACATTAATGTATTTGTAAGTGTACATGTGTACACATCTTTGTGCAAGCATTCCCAGGGTGTGGGAGTGATTAGCATGGCCTTAGACACAAAGTGACAGGATTTGAGGGTCGGTCAGAGCCCATCTCTTACCCAAGGCTACACTCCAGGCTGAGAGAAGGGCTGGGGAGACAGGAAAGGGCAGCTCTCTGTATGCCAGGCCTCTCGGCCTGGGCTTTCTTGGGTGGGGAGCCTCTTGGTGTGGAAACACACTGTCCCTGTTCAGCTCCCTTTCCGTCTCTTGCTGGCTGGTAGCAGAATGTGATGGCTGGTAGCCCCAAAAACTCCTTTTTCTCTGATCCAGGAGAAAAGTTTAAGAGTAGAAAGCCAGAAGATGTGTGCATGTTGGGTGGAGGTGTGTGTGTGTCACAGTCACCTCCACCTACCAGTGACACATCCCCCACTCCTCACCGGTCAGCATTTCCACACCCACCCTGCCCTCCTCCTTTCCCCAGCCTCTGGTCTGGAAGAGCTGGGCACCTTTCAACATCTCTCCTCAACTCTTCACCCTAGCTGAATCCTGACTGGCCCCCTCACACTCCGGTTTGCCATAGCCCTGTCTCCTGTCTCATCCTGGGACCCCCCTACCACCTTTCCTCCCACCTCTTGTCTCTGTGTGCTCCCCAATCCCTGCCTCAGTAAACTCCACAAACACATACAACTGGGTAACCGTCGTCCAGATCAAGAAACAAGACACCTTTAGCACCCCAGAAGCCCCCCCCATGCCCCTACTAGTCACTACCCCCTCAAGAGTATCACACTTCTGACTTGGAGCACTACAGATTAATGTTGCCTCTCCTCAAACTTCACATAAATAGAACTATGCAGCATGCTCTTTCCTGTGTCTGGCTTTTGTTCAACATCATCTTAGTAAGATCCATCAGACTACTGCATATAACTATAGTTCATTCCTGCTTTATTTTATTCCACGGTGTGAATAAACCACAATTTATTTATTCTACTGATGTGAAATGTTTGAGTAGTTCCCAGTTTGGGGCTATTATGAGCTATGTTGGGTATATTCCTAGGAGTGGAATTGCAGGGTCATAGGGTTTGCATGTGTTCACCTTTAGTACATTTAGTAGATTCTGTCAAACAGTTTTCCAAAGTGCTTGTACCATCTGGTCCTGCCAGGATCTTCCCTGGCCTGGCCTCTGATTCTGCCTCAGCCCTGGTGGCTGTGTCTAACCAACTTCCAGTCCCAGACACTGTCCGTGGTCCTAGCCCTGACCTTGGTCCTGCCCTTGGTTCCAGCCTTAATGCTAGTCCTGCGTTTAAATTGAACTTTTCATTCATTCATATAGTCGGTAAATATTTATTGAGTACCAGTTATGTGCCAGATGCAGGGATACAGCAGCCAAGAAAAAAAAATAGGTGCCATGCCTGCCCTCATGGACTTTATAGTCTAGTGGGCAAGAAAGTAATAAAATAATCTCACAGTATATTTATTATTACTTTGGACTTCAAAAAAATATTTATGTATATATGATTGCAAATTGTTATAAACGCTACACGTGAGAATGGCATGATGCTGTGATATCACATGATAGGAGGACCTGACCTGGTCAGGAAAACTTCCCTGTGAAAAAAATGGCGGGCTGAGACCTGAAGGATGAGAAGGCCAAGAGAGAAGGAAACACTGTTCCACACGGATGGAACAGAGTATACAAAGATCTGGGGTTGGGGATGGGCACAGAGAGTATGAGGGACTTGAAGGTCAGTGGAGCTGGAATGGAGGGAGGGAGGGAAATGTTATGGGTGGTGAAGTGGGGGCAGGGGACACATGATGGTAGAGCTGT
Organism: Gorilla gorilla gorilla; assembly: GCF_029281585.2. NCBI lineage: Eukaryota > Metazoa > Chordata > Mammalia > Primates > Hominidae > Gorilla > Gorilla gorilla. Next base: position 49,693,880 of record NC_073229.2, on the reverse strand, counting down.
TTGTCAGTGTTCTAAGAGAATTTGGAAGGGAGACACTGAAGCATTTTGAGGATAGGGACATCCTGATTGCGTTTGTGAGACTGTAGAGGGCAAGAGTGGAAGCAGAGGGAAGAGTCAGGGCTGGACACAGTGGCTCACGCCTGTGATCCCAGCACATTGGGAGGCTAGGGTGGGAGGATTGCTTGAGTCTAAGAGTTCAAGGCCAGCCCGAGCAACATAGAAAGATCCTGTCTCTGCAAGAAAAATTAAAAATTAGCTGAGCGTGATGGCACACACCTGTAGTCCCAACTACTCAGGAGGCTGAGGTGGGAGGATTGCTTGAGCAACAGGAGGTCAATGCTGCAGCGAGCTATGATCGCACCACTGCACACCAGCCTAGGTGACAGAGTGAGACCCTGTCTCAAAAAAAAAAAAAAAAAAAAAAAGCAGCCAGGAGGCAATTGCAGTTGTCAGGCAAGAGGCGGATGGAAGCTTGGATTAGAATGAAGGTAAGTGGGAGAGAAGGAAATGAATTAAAGAGATGTTTGTGAGAAAATACAGGCAGATACAAGGAAATATGGTAGCCTTGAATGGGCTATTAGGTTTCTGGCTTGTAAAGCTGGATGAATGGTGGGGTCCTGAGCTTCAGTGGGGAATTCTGGGAGGGGATGGGATACAGGAGGGTGACCGTGAGTTCAGATTACAGGCATGGTGAATTTGAGGTGCCCAAGTGGCGATGCCAAGTAGGCAGGTGGATATATTGCTGTGGAGTGAGAGGAAGATGACTGGGGTGTTTTACAAATTGGTGTATAGTTTGGAAATTGAAGTTATAAGTCTGGGTGAAGGTACCAGGTGGATGACTAGAGCAGTAGGTCTATTAATTTAGTAGAAATTTGTTGCACATTACAATCATCTGGGGAGCTTTTAAAAATACTGAGTAAAATTCACTTACTCGGTCATTCTAGTCACATCTCAAGTGTTGCAGAGCCTCATATCCCTCCTGGCTACCATATTGGTCAGCGTGGATACAGAATGTTTTAAAAGAGAAGGGCCAGGTGCGGTGGCTCACGCCTGTAACCCCAGCACTTTGGGAGGCCGAGGTGGGCAGATCACCTGAGCTGAGGAGCTCAAGACCAGCCTGGTCAAGATGGTGAAACCTCGTCTCTACTAAAAATAAAAAATTAGCTAGGCGTGGTAGCGGGTGCCTATAGTCCCAGCTACTCGGGAGGCTGAGGCAGGAGAATCACTTGAACCCCAGGAAGCAGAGGTTGCATTGAGCCAAGATCGTGCCACTGCACTCCAGCCTGGGCGACAGAGTGAGACTCCATCTCAAAAAAAAAAAAAAAAAAAAAGATGCGGTGAACTGTGTCTAGTGATTTTGAGAGAAGTCAAAGGTCAAGCAAGATGAAGACAAATGTCCCTTAGATTTTGTGGCACCGAAGTCATTGGGAAGCCCTAGAGGGAGCTGTTTGGTGGGTTGGAGGGAGTAGAGTGGATTGAGGCATGCATGGGCTATAAGGAAATGTAAACATCAAATACAAATAAATTTTGACAACTGTGGCCATGAAGTAGAGGAGAGAAATATGTGGTGGCTGGAGGGGGTGTGAGATTGGGGATAGGTTTTTTAAGGTTTAATTTTTTCTTTTTTTTGAGATGGAGTCTCGCTCTGTTGCCCAGCCTGGAGTGCAGTGGCACAATCTCAGCTCACTGCAACCTTTGCCTCCCAGGTTCAAGCGATTCTCCTGCCTCAGCCTCCCAAGTAGCTGGGATTACAGGCACCTGCCACCATGCCCAGCTAATTTTTTTTTTTTTTTTTTTGTATTTTTAGTAGAGACGGGGTTTCACCATGATCGCCAGGCTGGTTTTGAACTCCTGACCTCAAGTGATCCGCCCACCTTGGCCTCCCAAAGTACTGAGATTACAGGCATGAGCCACCACACCCAGCCATGGTTCAATTTTTATACAGCAAAATGCCAAAGTCTTAAGTGTGCAGCTCAATGAGTTTTTGACTATGTATATATCTATGTAACCACCCAGATTAAGATACAAAATATTTCCAGAAATATGACTCCTTCCGGTCAATAATCCCTACAAGTAATCCGATCCTATCTTCTAAAAGCAAAAATTAACTCTGCCTGTTTTTGTTTGTTTGTTTGTTTGTTTTTTGAGATAGAGTCTTGATCTGTTGCCAGGCTGGAGTGCAGTGGCATTATCTTGGTTCACTGCAACCTCCGCCTCCGGGATTCAAGCAATTCTTTTGCCTTAGCCTCCCAGGTAGCTGGGACTACAGGTGTGTGCCACCATGCCCAGCTAATTTTTGTATTTTTAGTAGAGACAGGGTTTCACCATGTTGGCCAGGATGGTCTCCATCTCTTGACCTCGTGATCCGCCCGCCTCGGCTTCCCAAAGTGCCGGGATTACAGGCATGAGCCACTGCACCCAGCCTCTGCCTGTTTTTGAACCTCATATAAACGGCATTATTCAGAGTGTTTTCTTTTTTCTTTTTTCTTTTTTTGGTAGCTCAGGACGGGTATATAAGAGTATAAGAGCGTTCTCTTTCTGTGTGTGGTATTTTTTACTCAGCACTATGTGTGTGAAATTCACCCATGTTGCATGTAGCAATAGGGTGTTTTTTATTGCTGTATAGTATTCCATTGTATGACTCTGGCACAATTTATCCACTTTATGAATGGACACTTGAGTTGCTTTCAGTTTTAGCTAATATAGGAATAAATCTCATGAACATTATGGTCTATGTCTTTTGGAAGAACTATGCAGTCATTCCCACCGGATATTTAGTTATAGATATCTGGGTTATAGACTATATGTTTTAGCAGATACTACCAAACAACTTTCCAGTGTTTGCATTAATATATGCTCCCACTTGCAACAGATGACAATTCCAGTTGCTTCACATTCTTGCCAATATCAAGCAATGACAGCCTCTTTGAAGAGGGACAAGCATTCTGGAGGATATTTAGTGGCATCTCATTGTGGTTTTAACGTACATTTACCCGATAACTAGTGATTTTGTGCATCTTTTAAAATGCTTCTTGGATCTGGGTGCAGTGGCTCACACCTGTAAGCCCAACTACTGTGGAGGGTGAGGCAGGAGGATTGCTTGAGGCCAGGAGTTCAAGGCCAGCCTGGGCAACATAGCAAGATCCCATCTCTACAAAAAATTTAAAAATTAGCCAGGCATGGTGATGCCCATCTGTAGTTCCAGCTACTCTGGAGGCTGAGGCAGGAGGATCACTTGAGCCCAGGAGTTTGAGGCTGCAGTGAGCTGTGATTGTGCCACTGTGCTCCAGCCTGGGTGACAGAGGTAAAGTTTATCTTAAAATAAAATGAAATAGGGTGGGTGTGGTGGCCCATGCCTGTAATCCTAATAACTTTGGGAGGCCAAGGCAGGCGGATCACTTGAGGTCAGGAGTTTGAGACCAGCCTGGCCAACTTGGTGAAACCCTGACTCTACTAAAAAAAAAAAAAAAAAAAAAAAGAAGGCTGGGTGTGGTGGCTCACGCCTGTAATCCCAGCACTGTGGGAGGCCAAGGTGGGCGGATCACGAGGTCAGGAGATCGAGACCATCCTGGCTAACACGGTGAAACCTCATCTCTACTAAAAATACAAAAAAATGAGCCAAGTGTGGTGGTGGGCACCTGTAGTCCCAGCTACTCAGGAGGCTGAGGCAGGAGAATGGCATGAACCTGGTAGGCAGAGCTTGCAGTGAGCCGAGACGCACCACTGCACTCCAGCCTGGGTGAAAGAGCAAGACTCCATCTCTACAAAAAAAATGAGCTGGGCATGTGGCGCATGCCTGTATCCTAGCTACTCCAGAGGCTGAGGTAGGAGAATCACTTGAGCCCAGGTAAAATAAATAAAATGTTTATTGGCTCTTTGGCTATATTCTTTTCTGGAGTACCTGTTTGTCTTTTGCCAATTTAAAAAACTGGGTTTCCTGATTTTGGCTTATTTTGTTTTGCAGAGATTTTTTTTTTTTTTTTTTTTTTGAGATGGAGTTTCACTCTTCCTCTCAGGCTGGAGTGAAGTGGCATGATCTCAGCTCACTGCAACCTCCGCCTCCAGTTTCAAGCGATTCTCCTCCTCAGCCTCCCGAGTAGCTGGGACTACAGGTGCCCGCTACCATGCCCAGCTAATTTTTGTATTTTTAGTAGAGATGGGGTTTCACCATGTTGGCCAGGCTGGTCTTGAACTCTTGACCTCATGATCCGCCCACTTCAGCCTCCCAAAGTGCTGGGATTTCAGGTGTGAACCACCACACCCAGCTGCCTTCTTATTCTCTTAATGATGTAATTTGATGACCTGAAATTTTGTGTTTTTTTTTCTTTTTCTTTTTTTTGAAACAGAGTGTCAGCTCTGTTGCCCAGGCTGGAGTGCAGTGGCATGATCACAGCTCACCACAGCCTCGACCTCCCAGACTCAAGTAATCCTCCCACCTCAGCCCCTGAGTAGCTGGGACTACAGGTGTACCACCACGCCCAGTGAATTCTTTTTGTTTTTTGTAGAGACAGAGTCTCACTATCTTACCCAGGCTGGTCTCCAACTCCTGGGCTCATGCAATCCTCACACTTAAGCCTCCTGAAGTGCTGGGATTACAGATATGAGCCACTGCACCCAGCCTATGGTTAGGTTTTGTGTGTGTTTTGCTTAAGAAATCTTGCGGCTGGGTGCAGTGACTCAAGCCTGTAATCCTAGCACTTTGGGAAGCCGAGGCGGGCGGATTGCCTGAGTTCAGGAGTTTGAGACCAGCCTGGCCAACATAGTGAAACCCCGTCTCTACTAAAAATACAAAAAATAGCTGGGTGTGGGGGCAGATGCCTGTAATCCCCGCTACTCAGGAGGCTGAGGTAGGAGAATCACTTGAACCTGGGAGATGGAGGTTGCAGTGAGCCAAGATAGCACCAGTGCACTCCACTCTGGGCGACAGAGCAAGACTCAGTCTTAAAAAAAAAAAAAAAAAAAAAAGAAATCTTGCTTACTCCAAGGTCAGAAATTTTCTGTAAGATATTGCTATGAAAGATATTGCTTTACTTTTCTTATTTAGGTCCTGGGTTCATCTCAAATTAATTTCGGTATATCAGACATAAGGTAGAGAATGACTGTTTTTGTTTTTTTTTTTACTTAGGGATGTTGGATTGACCCAGCACCAGTAACTAAAAAGACCATCCTTTCTCCTCTTAACTGCAGGGGCACTTTTGTCATTAATTAGTTGACCACATATGTGTGGGCCTGTTTCTGGGCCCTATTCTGTTTCATCTGTCTATCCTTGCACCTTTAAAATAAGTCTTGATATTTGATCGTGTAAGTCCTGAGGAAGAGGATTTTTGTTTTGTTTTTTTCAATTGGAGATATTTGAGCAAGGATCCAGTTGAGAGTGAGGAGTTGAATAAAAAAGAGAGAGAAGCCAAGCATGGTGGCTCATGCTTTTAATCCCAGCTACCTGGGAGGCTGAGGTGGGAGGATGGCTTAAGCCCAGGAGTTCAAGTCCAGCTTCAACCAGGGGGTTGAGCAAGATCCTGTCTCTATATTAGAAAGAGGTCGTGCGGTGACTCATGCCTGTAATCCCAGCACTTTGGGAGGCCAAGGCGGGCACATCACTTGTGGTCAGGAGTTCGAGACCAGCCTGCCCACATGGTGAAACCTCATTTCTACTAAAAATACAAAAATTAGCTGGGCATGGTGGTGGGCACCTATAATCCCAGCTACTCAGGAGGCCGAGGCAGGAAAATCACGTGAGCTAGGAGACAGAGGTTGCAGTGAGCCGAGATCGCACCACTGCACTCCAGCCTGGGCGACAGAGTAAGATTCCATCTCAAAAAAAAAAAAAAAAAAAGTGAGAGAGAGAGGGAGAAGATAATCTGCACTTTTCTTAGAAGACAGTAGGAGCTGGGATCCAGGTGTTTGGGGAAGGATTGGCCCTAGGTACTCATCCGCTAATTCATTCAACATTGATGTGTCAGATAGAACATTTATGTGCCAGACACAAGTATACAGCAGTCCTGGGATAGATGAGGTCCTTGTTCTCATGGAGCTCCCATTGTAGTATTGAGAGAAAGGTAATAAGTAAACCAATAACTCAGGCAGCAGTAAATGCCATGAAGAACAGGAACAGGATATTGTGATAGAGAGTAACGGAAGACTGCCCTAACTGGGAGTTAAGATTTGAAGATGGAGCCAGCCTTTATGAGCAGAGTGAAGAGCATCCCAGACATAGGGAACACACAATGCAAAGGCCCTTGGAGTAGTGAGAGCTTGTAGTGCTCGTGGGAAAAACAAAAGACCAGCGTAGAGCCGGGTGCGGTGGCTCACGCCTGTAATCCCAGCACTTTGGGAGGCTGAGGCGAGCAGATCACCTGAGGTTAGGAGTCTGAGACCAGCCTGACCAACATGGAGAAACCCGGTCTCTACTAAAAGTACAAAATTAGCCAGGCATGGTGGGGCATGCCTGTAATCCCAACTACTCAGGAGGCTGAGGCAGGAGAATCGCTTGGACCTGGGAGGCGGAGGTTGTGGTGAGCTGAGATCGCACCATTGCGCTCCAGCCTGGGCAATAAGAGTGAAACTCTGTCTCAAACAAACAAACAAAAACAAAACAAAACAAAACAAAAAAACCAGTGTAGGGGAACACAATAGAAAAGGGGGTGAGGAGCAGGGTAAATAAATGATATCAGAGAGGTAGAGAACAGACTTGCCCAGGGAGGGTATCCTTTAGGGTTGGGCGGAATGTGAATTTTTACATGCATGTGAGTTGGGTAGATTACTTGTGGGTGGTGGGACTGTGGGTATGTGCTGGAGAAGGGGGGATTCATTTTGTCTCCTTTTTGAAGCTGCTCTCATACCTGCCCTTTCTCCCTGCAGCCTCCTGAATGATGCCAGCCCAGTATGCTCTAACCTCCAGCCTGGTTCTCCTGGTGCTGCTGAGCACAGCCAGAGCAGGCCCCTTCTCTTCACGGTCCAATGTGACACTGCCAGCCCCCCGGCCCCCTCCCCAGCCAGGGGGCCACACAGTGGGGGCTGGAGTGGGAAGCCCCTCTTCTCAGCTTTATGAGCACACAGTGGAAGGAGGGGAGAAGCAGGTGGTATTCACCCACCGCATTAACCTGCCCCCTTCCACTGGCTGTGGCTGTCCCCCAGGCACCGAGCCCCCAGTCCCTGCTTCAGAGGTACAGGCCCTGAGGGTCCGTCTAGAGATCCTGGAGGAGTTGGTGAAGGGGCTCAAGGAACAGTGCACTGGGGGATGTTGTTCTGCCTCTGCCCAAGCTGGCACAGGTGAGCAGGTGATCACAGAAGAGGGTGGAGAGGTGGGGTGGAGTGGGCATTGCTAGTCCATAAAGGTCCTTGGTATGAATTAGAAGAAGGCACTCCTTCCTCACCATGAGGGGTGTGGATGCAGCCCAGAACACAACTTGGAGAGCAGAGCTGGGCTACATGTCAACCAAAGCATATGCGAGGGCCCTGAGAGGCTGCATACATTACACATACTAGCAACTGGGAGCAGACATGGCCTTATGAGATGAGGCTAGCCTGGCTAGGGGCCTGCACATAGGAGCACTATATAGGCTCAGCCTCTCTCCCAGGAGAGAGACTGAGACCTGCCTCTCCCTCCTACTCCAGGTCAGACAGATGTGCGGACCCTCTGCAGTCTCCATGGTGTGTTTGATCTGAGCCGCTGCACCTGTTCCTGTGAGCCAGGCTGGGGTGGGCCCACCTGCTCAGACCCCACAGATGCTGAGATCCCTCCCTCCTCCCCACCCTCAGCCTCGGGGTCCTGCCCAGATGACTGCAATGATCAGGGTCGCTGTGTCCGTGGTCGTTGCGTGTGCTTTCCCGGCTACACTGGCCCCAGCTGTGGCTGGCCATCCTGTCCCGGGGACTGCCAAGGCCGTGGGCGCTGCGTGCAGGGCGTGTGTGTGTGCCGGGCAGGCTTCTCAGGCCCCGACTGCAGCCAGCGCTCCTGCCCTCGAGGTTGCAGCCAGAGGGGACGCTGTGAGGGTGGGCGCTGCGTGTGTGACCCAGGCTACACTGGTGACGACTGTGGCATGAGGAGCTGCCCTCGCGGTTGCAGTCAGAGGGGGCGCTGTGAGAATGGGCGCTGCGTGTGTAACCCCGGCTACACTGGCGAGGACTGTGGGGTGAGGAGCTGCCCTCGGGGCTGCAGCCAGCGGGGACGCTGCGAGGACGGGCGCTGCGTGTGTGACCCCGGCTACACTGGCGAGGACTGTGGTACGCGGAGCTGCCCCTGGGACTGTGGCGAGGGCGGGCGCTGCGTGGACGGCCGCTGCGTGTGCTGGCCCGGGTACACAGGCGAGGACTGCAGCACGCGGACATGTCCGAGGGACTGCCGGGGCCGCGGGCGCTGCGAGGACGGCGAATGCATTTGCGACACGGGCTACAGCGGGGACGACTGCGGCGTGCGCAGCTGCCCTGGCGACTGCAACCAAAGGGGCCGCTGCGAGGACGGCCGCTGCGTGTGCTGGCCGGGGTACACTGGAACCGATTGCGGCTCGCGCGCCTGCCCACGCGACTGTAGAGGTCGCGGGCGCTGCGAGAACGGCGTGTGTGTTTGCAATGCGGGCTACAGCGGCGAGGACTGCGGTGTGCGCAGCTGTCCTGGGGACTGTCGTGGCCGGGGCCGCTGTGAGAGTGGCCGCTGCGTGTGTTGGCCGGGGTACACAGGCCGGGACTGCGGCACGCGCGCCTGTCCTGGCGACTGTCGCGGGCGCGGGCGCTGCGTGGATGGCCGCTGCGTGTGCAACCCGGGCTTCACCGGTGAGGACTGTGGGAGCCGTCGCTGTCCCGGGGACTGCCGTGGGCACGGCCTTTGCGAGGATGGCGTGTGCGTGTGTGACGCAGGCTACTCAGGGGAAGACTGCAGCACGCGCAGCTGCCCCGGGGGCTGCCGAGGCCGCGGCCAGTGCCTAGATGGGCGGTGTGTGTGCGAGGACGGCTACTCTGGCGAGGATTGTGGTGTGAGGCAGTGCCCGAATGACTGCAGCCAGCACGGCGTGTGCCAGGACGGTGTGTGCATCTGTTGGGAAGGCTACGTGGGTGAGGACTGCAGCATCCGCACCTGCCCCTCCAACTGCCACGGGAGGGGCCGCTGTGAGGAAGGGCGCTGCCTGTGCGACCCAGGCTACACCGGCCCTACCTGTGCCACCCGCATGTGCCCGGCTGACTGCCGGGGACGTGGGCGGTGTGTGCAAGGAGTGTGCCTGTGCCACGTGGGCTATGGCGGTGAGGACTGCGGGCAGGAAGAGCCTCCAGCCAGCGCCTGCCCTGGAGGCTGCGGGCCCCGGGAACTGTGCCGGGCAGGCCAGTGTGTGTGTGTAGAGGGCTTCCGAGGCCCTGACTGTGCCATCCAGACATGCCCAGGGGACTGCCGTGGCCGAGGAGAGTGTCACGATGGCAGCTGTGTCTGCAAAGATGGGTATGCTGGTGAAGACTGCGGAGAAGGTGAGCAGGCGGCCTTCCCCAGTGTACTCTGGGACTGTTTCTGTGAACAGGAGCCATGGGGAAGACCTGAGCCTGAGGAAGAGTGGAGGGAGAGCATGTCATTCCAAGGAGCCAGTGCCCACCAAAGGCAGCAGAACCACAGGGGTGGGGCTTTCCAGTGGGCAGGACTGGCCTTCAGATCTCTGAGGAGCAGGTTGGGGCCCATTTAGTTGCATTTAGGGAGATTCTGTGCTCCTGAAGATGGAGAGAAGGTGAAGGCGATCCAAGCCCCGTTCAGCCCTCTGTCAGCTATTCTCCACTAGCAGAGAGGAGTGGGAGTTAGGATGGGCCTCTTCGATGTCCCTGAGTAAAAGGGGCTGTGGGTGGGGGTGGTTGCCTTGTGCTAACCAGCTTTCCCTAACCCATTCTCTTGGGCAGAGGTGCCAACCATTGAGGGCATGAGGATGCATCTCTTGGAGGAGACAACAGTTCGGACAGAGTGGACCCCGGCTCCTGGCCCCGTGGATGCCTATGAAATTCAGTTCATCCCCACGGTGAGAGAGATGCCAAGCTCCAGGAGGGGACTGAGTGGGCAGGACAGGGGGGCAGGGCTCACCTCCTGGAGGAAGTTCCAGGTGATCATTGGTTGAGTCCAGATGGCTGGGTACCTGAAGCTGCTGTAAAGGCTTTCTTAGCCTGCTTGACACTGGGCACTGAGGCCTCTGCAGCATCTCCAGCAAGCATTGGTCCCACACAGTTGGAACACCTGGTAACAGAGAGCTCAGTACTTCCTGAGGCTGTCCAGTCCATTGTTGGTCATCACTGTTAGCTGTTATCATTGTTGCAGAATCCATCTGCCCCTATTCTAGCACCCGTCCGTTGGCCCTAGCTGGGTATTCATCAGCAGCTGGAATGTTTTTTGCTTTCCCTGTGTCCTACACCACAGGCCTTCAGGTATTTGGAAACACCAGCCTGATGTCTTCATTCCTCAGGCAAAACCTCCCAGTTTCTTCGCCCCTTTTCCCTAAGTCTTTGTTCTCTGAATCCTTTACCTTCCTGTGATTCTTGCTTTTTTCATGTGCCTCCAAAATGTGGGGACAGAGAGGGGCCCACTGACTTACTCTGAATTTATGGACACTTTTCTCAGAGCTGGCATATAGCAATTTGTAGTCACACAAGCAGGCAGCTGTTTTGGTCATATTTGGTTTTTTAAGTAACTTTTAATTATAAAAGTAATATAGGCCCCGTGCAGAAAACTTAGAAAATACAGATTAGCAGGGAAAAAAGATGGAAGGAAAGAAGACAACATTCAACTATATACACTTTTTTTTTTTCACCTAAATATAGGCCTTTGCATTTGGCCCTGTTCAATGTTATCTTTTTTGGTTTGGGCCAAGCTGTCTAGGCTGTTGCAATAATTTTGAGTCTGTGAACTTCATCTCCCACCTCCTTGTCATCAGCACATGCAAACCAGTTTTTTCTCTGTCTCCCTCCAACTTGCTCTTTTTTTTTTTTTTTTTTTTTTTGAGACAGAGAGTCTCACTCTGTGGCCCAGGCTCGAGTGCAGTGGTGCCATCTCAGCTCACTGCAACCTCTGCATCCCAGGCTTAGGTCATCCTCTTACCTCAGCCTCCCAAGTAGCTGGGACTACAGGTGTGCACCACCTTAGCCTGCTAATGTTTGTATTTTTAGTAGAGACAGGGTTTCTCCATGTTGCATGCCCAGGCTGGTCCTGAACTCCTGGGCACAAGTGATCTGCCCGCCTCAGCCTCCCAAAGTGCTGGGATTACAGGCATGAGCCACCACTCCCGGCCATCCAACTTGCTCTTAAAACATTAGAGGGAACACCCTAAGGACAAAGCCTTGTAGTCACTTATTTGGGGCCTCCCTTTGTGCAGACTGGGCTTTTAAGATATGGTCGTTTCCCCAGCTCCAAATCTTCTGACATTTCTACCATCCAACTCATGTTTTCCTGCATCATCCCACAAATGCCATATGGGGTGTGGGCCATGTCATCCTCATCTTCATCAGCTTAGCCAGGACTCTGTAAAAATAAACAACTCCCTGGGCCTAAAGCCTCGGAAGGCACCAGGACAGAAGGGGACAGCTCAGAGGAACTGTCATCCTCACTCCACTTTGCTTTGTCTTGTCATTATGCTCCTCAGGCCAGCCCCATACTATGTTCTGCCTCTCCTCACTCTCCAGCCAAAGCAGAAGCAGAAATCTCAACTTTGTGGTGCAACCAAGATAGCTTGAATTTTTTCTTCTGTTTAAACATCTTTTTTTGTTGTTGTTATAAAAATACTTTAATCACGAGACAAGAATTTGGCAACTAGAGAAAAGAAAAACAATTCCTGGCTGCTCCTCACTAAAACAAGCACCGCTAACATTTTAAAGTGTTTCTCCCCCTCTCTTCTTCTCTGTATATATTATTTACATAGCTCTAATCTTGAAAGGGTGGGACTTCGAAAAGGAAGTTTCCTAAGAAACTTCAGGGAAAGAAGAATTAAAATAAACACTTGAGATAAGAGGAGCTTTTAGGGCAGCAGTTGTCTCCTGCTCTGAGTAAATAAATACAAACCGATCCTTGGTGTTGTCAAGGGCGCCGCTTTCCAGTTGAAGCCCTAGACTTTCTCCCTCACTCAGAGCCAGGGTGGTGGTGCCAAGTTGGCCTGTGCCAGGCTTGGCCATGTTCTTAGCTCATCCATTCTGCTCTCGGTATGGGCGTCTGTCACATTCTGGGTCTTCTCTGAGCCTGGGTGTGGAAAACACTCCTGTAAAATTGGTCCCCAGACACTCCTCTTGGGCCTGGGCTACCCACCCTCAGACCATGCTTTCTGCTGTCTGTAGCTGGTCCCTGGCATCGTACCTTCTGCCTTGGCAAGTGCCATCTATTTCTTTTCTTTTCTTTCTTTCTTTTTTTTTTTTTTTTTTTTGAGACAGAGTTTCGCTCTTGTTGCTCAGGCTGGAGTGCAATGGCGCAATCTCGGCTCACTGCAACCTCTGCTTCCCAGGTTCAAACGATTCTCCTGCCTCAGCCTCCCAAGTAGCTGGGATTACAGACACCTGCCACAATGCCCAGCTACCCTTTGTCCATTTCTGTGGGTACAGAGTATATTCAGTAGCTGTCCTCTGGCTGCTGCTGTCATCCTAGAAGCCTATCTCTACCTCTTACCTTCCTTCTTCCCAGAAGCACTTCTCTCTCAAAGCCCAAACTCTGCTATTCCAGATCAAGGGACATACCTAGTTATTGGAATTATTTTTCAGAATGCAGAAGAAGAAAGTTTCTCCTCTCCCTGTATATGTGGCGCTGTTACTCTGACTCAGTGGTTCTCAAAGTGTGTTTCCTGGACCTGCAGCATCAGCATCACCTGGGAGTATGTTAGGCATGCAAATTGTCAGACTCCCCCACTAGATCTACTGAGTCAGAAAGTCTGGGCACAGAGCCCAGTAACCTGTATTGCAACAAGCCCTCCAGGTGATTCTGATGCCCCTCCAGCCTGAGGCCCACTAAGTGAAGGAATGTTGCTATTTTGCAAAGTGCTAGCTCCACTATGAATGTGAGAGAAAGCATGGGGAAACTGAGGGAGATGAGTTCCTGAATGAGAAAGAGGTTCAGATATTCCTTGTCTGGGTGTGTCCTGCAGCCTGGAAACCAGGGCTAGGCTAAGTGTTCACTGGGACTCAAAACCTCACAGCCTCAGAGAAGTTTTTGCTTGGGTCTAGTCTAAAAACAGCAATGAGGGTGAGATAAGCTCCAAGGACCAGCCAAGGTAGAGTTCATCTGGAGCCATGAGGTTAATATTGAGATAAACTCTAAAACTTCCCAAGAACAAAATCAGTGAAGCAGGCCAGGCGCAGTGGCTCATGCCTGTAATCCCAGCACTTTGGGAGGCCAAAGTGGATGGATCATCTGAGGTCAGGAGTTTGAGAACAGCCTGACCAACATAGTGAAACCCCATCTCTACTAAAAATACAAAATTAGCTGAGCATGGTGGTGTATGCCTGTAATCCCAGCTACTTGGGAGGCTAAGGCAGGAGAATCCCTTGAATCTGGGAGGCAGAGGTTGTAGTGAGCTGAGATCGTGCCATTGCACTCCAGCCTGGGAGACGAGCGAAATTCCGTCTCAAAAAAAAAAAAAAAAAAAAATCAGTGAAGCAGCCAAGCTTTACCAAGGGGCAGAGCCAGCTGCCAGCATCTGTTTAGAAAGACTGCTTCAGGGCCAGGTGTGGTGGCTCACGCCTGTAATCCCAGCACTTTGGGAGGCTGAGGTGGGTGGATCACCTGAGGTCGGGAGTTCGAGACCAGCCTGACCAACATGGAGAAACCCCATCTCTACTAAAAATACAAAATTAGCCGGACATGGTGGCACATGCCTGTAATCCCAGCTACTCGGGAGGCTGAGGCAGGAGAATCGCTTGAACCCGGGAGGCGGAGCTTGCAATGAGCTGAGATCGTGCCATTGCACTCCAGCCTGGGCAACAAGAGCAAAACTCCCTCTCAAAAAAAGAAAAAAGAAAGCCTGCTTCAGACCAGTAAGATGGTGCTAGGAGACGTAGGAGACATGGGTTAGGTTGATGGACTTTCAGGGGACTGTTCCCAGATGGATCTCAGGAGGAACCAAGAAGTGTCTAAAGGATATATATAGGGAGAAGGAGAACTCTGGGGATAGGCTTGCCTCACTGAAAGAACCAGACATCATCAGGGAGCATCCAAGGTGTGTGTATTGCGGCTGTGGGGATGGGGTGGGTGTGGATAAAGAGAAAGAGACATACACACACACAGAGAAAATGAACAAATAAATTCTGGGAAGGGTAAGGATTTCATGGGTCTTGAGTTGAGGCCAACCCAAGGCTTCCTAGGCTGGGGTATTCTAAGGCAGGGTGAATAGGAGAGGGCTAGAGGTCCTATGTGCCTAGGAAAACTTTTCAACCCAGAAAACTGACAAAGCTTTACTTCATCCTCAACCCAGAAATCTCTACGTGGCCTTCTCATCTGGTTTTATACTTTGGTATTTACTATGTTGATTTCCCCACAGTTCTCTTGGTTTAGGAGAGTACCTTTTGAAATTTCCAATCCTACTTGGCTGAATGGAGGTGTCCCCATCACAGCCAACATAGCTAGGCAGAACACAGCATCCTTAGCGGCTGTCCTAGCTGGACAGCACAGCGAAATGTGGGGCCGTTAGAATGCTCACAGATGTCCAGTTCCTCCTGTTTCCCCAGTGGTGGGCATTCCAGGAGACCCTGCCTGGAGCAGGGTCCAGTAGATTCCCTTTGGAGGCACCACACATAATCATAATTCCTTAAATGTACACTTGTAGGAGTGTTGTTTTCTCACAAGCATTTGCTAAGCATAGAGATTGTTGTAAGTATCTCATATATTCAAGATGTGGCCATACATTTAGCTATTAGAGTCTCAGCTACCTGAGGACAGGGACCATATATTTTATTTTTGTGTCTCCAATGCCCAGCATGATGCCAGGTACAAAATCAACAATCAGGAAACATATTTGTGGAACTTTGAGTAGGTGGTTCTTGTTTTGAGGAGCCTACAACCCGGGTGAAGAGACAAGAAAAGTCCCTCAAGGGAAAGGTTGTGATGCGGGTCCCACTCCTATTACACAGCCATGAGCAGGCATCTACGAGGAGGTTCAGGGTGAGGCAGACCCTTTAAGGAGAAAGTGCAACTTGAAGGGGCATCCTTGATCTACTTCATTTGTTCTGACAGGACCAAGCTTAGGAAAAGGCTCCTCATGCCCAGGTAGTCAGAGTTGCCAGGGCAAAGCTGGAGGGAGAGTCCTGGTGCATGTTGGGTGGAATTCTGGCAGATGAACACGGGGTGCCCATGAGAGGGGACTCTGGCAGATAAATAGGGGGTGCCCATGAGAGGGGACTCTGGGATCACACTGCCAGGGCCTAAATTCTTGCCATTTTCTTGGTGTTGGTGACATTGGCAAGATACTTGTCCTTCTGTGTCTCAGTTTCCTTATCTGTAAAATGGGACTAATAGGACCTGTTTCGTAGGGTTGTTGTGAGAATTAAGTGAGTTCATGTGTGTACCTCGCCTAGAACAGTGGCTCACAAGGAGTTAGCGCTCTCAGCATGTTTGCTCCCCAGCTTGTACAGGGTCAAGTTCCACACAGTACCATGTTGACACTGTTTAGAATTGGAGAAAGAAGAGATAAGGGGGATTGAGCAGCAGAGGCGAGAGTGCCAGCCCCTGAGCCACCTGGTGCTCTCTCTCACAGACAGAGGGGGCGAGCCCCCCATTCACAGCACGGGTTCCAAGCTCTGCCTCAGCCTATGACCAGAGAGGACTGGCCCCTGGACAGGAGTACCAGGTTACTGTCCGAGCCCTTCGAGGGACCAGCTGGGGCCTTCCTGCCTCCAAGACCATCACCACCAGTGAGAGCTGGGGCTGTGGGGAGGGGTGTCCTGAGTGGAGATCTGGACTAGAGAGGGAATCTGCCCTCCGGGAGGGCAGAAGGAAGGGGCTGGATGGGGGCTAGGCTCTTGGAAGGAAAGATGATGATTGAAGAACCAGACACCCACCTGAGCCCTCCTCTTTAACCTGGCTAGTGATCGATGGGCCCCAGGACCTCCGAGTGGTGGCTGTGACACCGACAACACTGGAGCTTGGCTGGCTGCGTCCCCAGGCTGAGGTGGACCGATTTGTGGTGTCCTACGTCAGTGCCGGCAACCAGAGGGTGCGGCTGGAAGTGCCCCCTGAAGCAGACGGGACGCTGCTGACTGACCTGATGCCAGGCGTAGAATATGTGGTGACTGTCACAGCGGAGCGGGGCCGGGCAGTCAGCTACCCAGCTTCTGTCAGGGCCAACACAGGTATGGCTGGCCAGAGGTTAGGGAAGGGCCCTGGTTTCCCAGCCTTGGATCCTCCTCCTCAGGAGCCCAGGCTCAGGGCTCACAGACGACTCTGAATGCTTCTGGCAGGTGTGTGGCAGTCTCGAGGCACCTGCTGGGGGCCTTGCTCTGTCCTGAGGCCGCTGGGGAGACAGAGCCCTCAGATGCCTGGAGTCCTGTAGGAAGGTTGCAGGTTAGCCTATGAAAGGAATGGCCCCAGGGAGAGAAGTGAATAGGAGATGCTGCCTGATCCAGTCAGTTAAGGGAGGTTCTTTTTTAAATTTAGGTACTGGGACAGGCCTTGTGCTGATAGATCTTGTGGGACTGGAATTAGGCAGATTAGAGATCATCAGTGCTGCTGACTTTTGGATTGGGATTGCTGGGAGGTGGGTCTCACAGCAGTGATTTTCCACTAAACCTCGAGGTTTCTTAACAGATACCTGGATATTTTTCTTTTCCTGTGACAGGGGGACACCCACCTCGCTGTAGCTCACGTTCTCTTCCCCGACTCCCCTTTCTCTCCTTCAGCTACAGGGCCCCACCCACGGGCTTCTCTCTTCTTTCTAGGGCACCAACAGTGGTGGGCTTGGAGGGGAATGGGGGGGCTGCGGGACACTGACCGATTTCCCTCCGTTCTCTTTCCAGGTGGGGCTGGGGCACAGGGAAGAGGCCTCTGGCTCTGGTGGGAGGGATCGAGGGAGGGGCTGCCGCGGGAAGGAGTGCCGGGAGGGAGCTGCCACTGACCTGTTCTCACCTTTTTCGCCCCTGGCAGCACCAGGCCACTACAGTTACCCGGAGGTGCGCCCCCCATCCCCGCCCCCCAAGTCCCGGCCCCGGCCAGCCCCAGCCCCGCGGCCCCCACGGCCCCCTCGGCCCTCGAGGCCCGCAGAGGAAAGGGAGGAGGAGTCCCCGCCCAGGCCAAGCCTGTCCCAGCCCCCACGGCGGCCTTGGGGCAACCTGACTGCCGAGCTGAGCCGTTTCCGCGGCACGGTGCAGGACCTGGAGCGCCACCTGCGGGCTCACGGCTACCCACTGCGGGCCAACCAGACTTACACGTCGGTGGCGCGCCACATCCATGAATACTTGCAGCGGCGTCTGTTGGCCGCCGCCCCCGCCGGCTCCCCCGCACCCCCGCCCCGCCACCCCCGCCCCACCGCCAGCCCTGATCCCGGCACCAGGAAACGGGACTCCAACCAGGGAATCTACGGCCTCTCGCCTGAAGGCGTCGACCGGGTGGCTGCGTCCCGCCACCCCAAGCCAGAGGTGCTGGGCAGTTCCGCCGATGGCGCGCTTCTCGTGTCTCTCGACGGGCTCCGCGGCCAGTTCGAGCGCGTGGTGCTGCGCTGGCGGCCTCAACCGCCTGCAGAGGGCCCCGGCGGTGAGCTGACTGTGCCGGGCACCACGCGCACCGTCAGCCTGCCCGACCTCAGGCCCGGCACCACCTACCACGTGGAGGTCCACGGGGTGCGGGCGGGGCAGACCTCCAAGTCCTACGCCTTCATCACCACCACAGGTAGCGTGGGCTGGGGCCACGGGACACCCATCCCTTGTCCAGCCTCACCTGCCGTTGGAGCCTGCATTCATGAATTCCTCCCACTGCCACCCCCTACTGCACCCTTCTACCTTCAGGCCCTACCTGGCCGGGGCTCCAGGGGGCCCCCAGGACAAAGCACGAGTCCATTGTCCCTAGAAGACGTCCCCACCCCAGGGTCCTGGCATCCATCCTGTGGATACCTAAGGTCAAGGCAGCCCCTTCTTTGGGGTTTCCCGGGACACTTCCAGGATTGTTATTTTAGGCAATAGAGGGTGATGTGGTTGGGGCACCTGCAAAGATTCACTGGAGCAGTTTGAGTGGGCTGGGAATTGAAAACAGTGATTCCCGTTCTGACTCACTGTGGTGAGAGTGGCTGAAGACTGTGGTTAGTGGTTACTGTTTTCCACAATTTGGCCTTGACCTTGAAGGGACACATCAGAACTGCGTGGGGGTGGCCTGGGTGCCATCAGGCAGCAACTGTATATTGGGGAGGTGAAACCACTGTTTCTTAAGCTGGCTTTTCAGACCCCCTGGCTCACTTTATGCTGGTCTCTCCCACAGGAACGATGTCTGGGCTTGGGGAAAGGGCACCCTGTGGCTGCTGTGGGGAGGGTGGTGGACCTCTTCTTCCCCCATAGGGCCCAGATGCCACCTGACCTGGATGTCCACCCCCACACCCTCTCTCTCTTCCCACTGCCCACTCTCCTCTTGCATCCTCCCTCTCTAACACCACTGTCTTTCTTCCAGGCTTCTCACTGCAGCACTAATGGAAGCCACCTGACCACCACCCAGTGGGGGGGATGTATGTGGGGAGGGACATGGAAGTCTCCGGGGGCTGGAGGTCATGGAAGCCTTGTGGGGTGAAGGATAGCAGGCTTTATTTTACTTATTACCTGCCTGAAACACAGGCCCGTCTGCTCAGGAATGTGGTAGATGGGGGTGTTTGGAGGATTGGCTGACCTTTGGGAGGAGGGAGTGGCCCAGGTGAGGGAACCAGAAGTAGAAGTAGAACAAGGCTCTTAGAGGCTGGAGGGCAGAACCTGGGGACTGGGGATTCCTTTCTAGTTCTCATACTGGACTCTCCTCTTTTTCTCACCCTGCCCCTTCCCAGGGTCCTCACCCTCGGGCCTCTTGGGGACTACCGATGAGCCTCCTCCCTCAGGCCCCTCGACGACGCAAGGGGCCCAGGCTCCTCTCCTGCAGCAGCGCCCCCAGGAGCTGGGAGAGTTGAGGGTGCTGGGCAGAGATGAGACAGGGCGCCTCCGTGTGGTCTGGACCGCCCAGCCCGATACCTTTGCCCACTTCCAACTGCGCATGCGGGTGCCCGAGGGGCCGGGGGCACATGAGGAAGTGCTGCCAGGGGACGTCCGCCAGGCTGTGGTGCCTCCACCCCCTCCTGGAACCCCGTATGAGCTGTCACTTCATGGGGTCCCTCCTGGGGGCAAGCCCTCTGACCCCATCATCTACCAAGGCATTATGGGTACATCTTGGACTCTGCTCAGATCAATATCCTGAGATTGGGGGAGGAGCTGGGGTTATTGGGACTTCAGAGGTAGGATGGATATTGAGGGGCCAGTGAAGGGCAGGGCTGATGTTTGGGGCTGGATAGAGGAGAAAAGGAGAGAAAAGGAATTGCAGGTTCAGCAGGAAGATGGATCGAGGGGAATCTTAAAACAATGATGAGGATGGGTGGGGAGAGGGGGAAGAGGCAGAGGTAAAAGGGCCAAGGGTGGGACAGAGATTCCAGGAGAGAGGCTGAAGGTCCCTGGCCCTCCACCTGCAGCTTTCCTTGCCCTGTCCCCTGCCCCCACTCTTCGGTTGCTCCTCTGCCCTTCCCTGCCCTGTAAATCTTTCAGGGTGGGCATGGGAAGGCCTCTGGACACTGACCCTCAGCCCCCAATACCTCGTCCCTGGGAGCCTGGTTTGCAGTGGATGGCAGTCCATGGTCCTATCAGCCAGTTTCTGCTGGGGGTGAAGGCTCCTTGGGGCAGGGGGCTCCACAGCCATCAGGACTTCAGACATGGATGAGGTTTGCAGGACCAGTGAAAGACAGGTCCTGGGGTACCTGGCTTTCACATCCCCTCTTTGTTCCTCTCTGTGGGACCAGGGTGGCTGACTCATCCCCCAGCTCCAGGTCAAGCTCACCACTGGGAGAGAGGGTGGTAAGAGAGACAGCAGCTCAGGTGGGCAGAGGAGCCTTCAGACTGCTCTGATGCTGCAGCAGGGTGGCTTGAAACTCTCATTCAGAACCGGGGGGACCTGAAACCCCCGCAAAGATCCTGGTGTGCAGAGAGACCAAGACCTTGTGAGGGATGGAGAAACTGTCACAAGGGAAGGAGCAGAGATTGAGAGGGAAATGCCCCTCTTCCAGGAGAGCTAGTCACTGAGGGGTGGGCAGATAGAGTCTTCCGGGGAGGGATCTATCCAGGATGGAGTGAGGTGGGCAGGGGAGAGGGAAGGAGACACAGACAAGAGAATGGTTGAGTCCACTATGCTTTGCTTTTGCCTCTCAAACTCCAGACAAGGATGAGGAGAAGCCTGGGAAGTCTTCAGGCCCACCACGCCTGGGTGAGCTGACGGTGACAGACAGGACCTCCGACTCCTTGCTCCTGCGCTGGACGGTCCCCGAGGGCGAGTTTGACTCCTTCATGATCCAGTACAAGGACAGGGACGGGCAGCCCCAGGTGGTGCCCGTGGAAGGACCCCAGCGCTCGGCCGTCATCACCTCCCTGGATCCTGGCCGCAAGTACAAATTTGTCCTGTACGGGTTTGTTGGCAAGAAGAGGCATGGTCCGCTGGTGGCTGAAGCCAAGATCTGTGAGTGACAGCAGTAACACCCTGCCCTCTGTACTGCCCTGAAGAGGTTTTCTCAGTGCTTTGGGAACCTGCTTTGGGAGCTCCGGGAAGGCTTCCTGGAGGCAGTGGTGCATGAGCTGAATTCTGAAGGGAAAGTAGTGGTGGGGCAGGCAAAGAGTTTGAGAAGCTCAGTGCAGCCTGAGGGAGTCACGGTGAGTAAGGTGGGGATAGCATGGCCAGTAAGAGAATCACTGTTACAGTTTCCTCTGGCTGGAGAACAGGGCATGTGGGCGGTGCCAAAGGGCCTGGTCTCAGGGCTTCCTGTGCTGTGCTGAGGGGCTTGGGCCTCATTCGAAGGCCCCTAGAGGGCCTCTGAAGGGTAAAGTGGGAGAGTGATGAGACTAGATATTTATCTTGCAAATAGCCGGGTGGCTGCTGAGACTAGCTGGAGAAGTGAGTTAAGAGCTGGTAAGGGCTAGCAGGGTTGATCCTGCCTATAATCCCAGCACCTTGGGAGGCCAAGGCAGGAGGATCGCTTGAGGCTAGGAGTTTGAGACCAACCTGGCAACATAGTGAGACCCCCCATCTCTACTATAACAAAAGATATTAGCCAGGCGTGGTGGTGCGTGCCTGTAGTCCCAGCTACTTGAGAGGCTTAAGGTAGGAGGATCGCTTGAGCCCAGGAGACCGAGGCTGCAGAGAGCCATGATTGTGCCACTGTACTCCGGCCTGGGTGCTATCCACACTCTGCACAGAGCAACACCCTGTCTCAAAAAAAAGAAAAACGATGATGGGTCAGCTGGGATGGTGGCAGTGGGGCTGGATGGGGGAGGCGAAGGAAAGCAAGGTGTACCAGGCAGCGCCCAGGGTTCTGGATGAGACAGTCCCATTCCCTGAGGCAGGGAGCAGCAGAGGTGGGGAACAACGCCTTAGATAAACTTAGATCAATATCTAAGGGACACTTACATAAATACCTTTTGTGCATTTATTGACAGTCAGTTGTGATCAAGATGTTCTCTAAGTGGATCATCACACCCCATAAAGCACACCTGGGAGGCATGCCTACTTTATAGGTCAGGAGAATTGAGGCACCAGAGTAGTAGTGTGGGGTTGGGGAAGAGACAGGGCCACTGGAACCCTGTCGACAGCCTACACTCACAGCGGAGGCAGAGGAAGAAGAGCCCACAGGGTAGCTTGAGGAGTGACTTGCAGGGAGGGGCAGAACCAGGGAGGGTGCTGTCTGGACTCCAGGAAGGAGGGTGCGGTTGGACTTGTCAGATTCCGGAACAGTGATTCAAGGGCTACGGAGTGTCCACAGAATTTAGCAATGGCAAGGCCACCACTGGCCTGCATGAGAGCTGCTGCCTGGTGGAGGGGTGAAGCTGGATCGGGAGGGTGGTGGAGGTGAGGACATGGCTACAATCAGTGTAGACATCACTTTCTGGAATCTGGGCTGGGAATGAGAGCAAAGAGGGAAGATGGAGGCTAGAGAGAGATGCACACAGAATGGGGGTGAGGAGGGGTGTGACAGTAGCTTGTTGAAATGCTGATGGCACAGCTGCTGGGGAGTGAAGGGTCAGTGCTGCAGGCGAGGGAGTCCATCCATGGGTCAAAGTTCCCAAAGAGGAGGAGAGGCCTGCAGCATAGATGAGGGAGGCTGTCCCACATTAAAACGCTTCAAGGATTGTGCTCTCCTCTCTTGGAGAAGAAGCCAGCTAGTAGTTAAGCTTGGAAGCAGTGGAGGTTGTACTGGGAAGATTTCCCTGGCTATGGAGATGTGAAAGGGCCTGGCTGGGCTCCCCTCTTTCTGAAGCTCCCTGCTGCTCTGGTTTGTGGTTGGAGGCAGAGCCACACTAGTCCACACAGTGCTTCCATGCCGTTTGAAAGAAGGCACCCATTCCTTAAAGTGGACACCACTCCTCACCAGGGCACACAGCTCGGCAAGCAGAGTGCTGGCTGGATTTCAGTTCCTCTGTACTCCCTCAGCAAATGCACTTTTGTGCAGTGAACAACCTGCACAGCCTCACACAGCATTCCTATGTGGGATTTGGCTTCCCCATTCTCCTTGGACCTAAGTCTCTCCCTTCTCTCTACCCATTCTTCCTAGTGCCTCAGAGTGACCCAAGTCCAGGGACTCCACCCCGCCTGGGAAACCTGTGGGTGACAGACCCTACCCCAGATTCACTGCACCTCTCCTGGACTGTCCCTGAGGGCCAGTTTGACACCTTCATGGTCCAGTACAGGGACAGGGATGGACGGCCCCAGGTGGTACCTGTGGAAGGGCCCGAGCGTTCATTTGTTGTCTCCTCACTGGACCCTGACCACAAGTACAGATTCACTCTGTTTGGAATTGCGAACAAGAAGCGGTATGGCCCCCTCACGGCCGATGGCACCACTGGTGAGTAGCAGCCACCTCAGCCCCCATGTGACCCCTTCTCAGCCCCATGCACACTTCCCTTCAGCCCGAAACCAGCTGGGGTCCCCCAGCAAGACAGCTGACTCCAGCTTCCTGGCCCCACTCCAGGGCTGAGGGGCAGCCAGACTCCCCCGCACTGCTGGGCCCCTTCCATCCCAAGCAGCAGCTCCCCGTGGCCCAGAAGGTGTGTCATACCCTGGCTGTGTCAGGCTTCCCAGAAGTTTAGCACTCGAATTAATGGACTAGTGACCCCCCACCCCCCGTAGGTGTGACATCCCGTCCAAACCCCAAGCCCCAGTCCCAGGCTGCCAGTTCAGCACCTGGCTGGATCTCCTTGTTTACAGCTCCAGAGAGGAAAGAGGAGCCCCCCCGCCCTGAGTTCCTGGAGCAGCCCCTCCTGGGGGAACTGACAGTGACCGGCGTGACCCCAGACTCCTTGCGTCTCTCATGGACAGTGGCCCAGGGCCCCTTCGACTCATTCATGGTCCAGTACAAGGATGCACAGGGGCAGCCCCAGGCAGTGCCTGTTGCGGGGGATGAGAATGAGGTTACCGTCCCTGGCCTGGATCCCGACCGGAAGTATAAGATGAACCTCTACGGGCTTCGTGGCAGGCAGCGTGTGGGGCCCGAGTCTGTGGTGGCCAAGACTGGTGAGTCATGGCTGCCAGGCCTCCCTCCCCTGCTAGCCCCATCCTGTGAGCGGGACTTGGCTGGGGCTCCTTCCAGCCTCCCTCCATCTTTGCCTTCTCAGCTCATTTTGCCAAAGCCTCCACCCACTTCCTCCCGCACTGCTCTCCTGTCCTCTGCATGCCAGGTCCCCCTCATCGAGCCTCCACCTCCTCATCTCTTCCTCAGCCTCACTTCTTCATCTCCAAGGGCAGGTCCTATTTTCCTCCATTCCAAGCACCTGGACTCATCCTTCCACCTGGGGCTGTCCTCCCCACAGCTGTCCTCACCATTCGGTCACTGTGTTCTCGCCCCTCAGTTTTTACTGGGCTCCTTCATGGTCTGGTTTGGGCCATGGTCACTTCTGGGCTTGTCACCTGCTGCCCACAACCTCCTGCCATTTCTGCTGTGTTCAGAGGTGGCAGATCCAAGTGACAAGAGCACCACGTTTCTCCAGCCTTTTTGCAGCATGAAGAGGACTCCTCTCAGCTCCCGACTCCTTGACTCCCAGCCCCCTTGGAACAGGGCAAAGGGATTGTGTTCAGCCCAGCATCCCAGCCTGTTCCTCCATGTCCCCAGCCTTTCCCTGTCCAGTGCCATTCCCCTGGCCTGTGAATTATTTGATGAGAGATAGTGTGGATAGTGGTTAGGAGCAAAGACTCTGGAGCCAACTGCCCGAGTCTCACTACCAGCCTTGCAACTTACTTCCTGTAGGACCTTGTGCAAATTGCTTAACCTCTCTGTGCCTCAGCTTTCCCTTCTGTCAGGTGGGGATAATGGTTACCACTGCACAGAGCTGTTGGAATTACATGAGTTAGTATATGTATAACACTTAGAAAGGCCAGGCACAGTGGCTCATGCCTGTAATCCCAGCACTTTGGGAGGCCAAGGCGGGTGGATCACGAGGTCAGGAGATCGAGACCATCCTGGCTAACACGGTGAAACCGTGTCTCCACTAAAAATACAAAAAATTAGCCAGGCATGGTGGCAGGTGCCTGTAGTCCCAGCTACTCAAGAGGATGAGGCAGGAGAATGGCGTGAACCCGGGAGGCGGAGCTTGCAGTGAGCCGAGATCGCGCCACTGCATTCCAGCCTGGGCGACAGAGTGAGACTCCATCTCAAAAAAAAAACAAAAAACAAAAAACAAAAAAAACCCCACACACTTAGAATAGTGCTTGGAGCAGCAAAGCATTTTCAGAGTGAGCTGCAATTTCTCCCTGACTCTCTCACTTCCCAGTAATCTTTTTTGCTCCCCACCTCCCTCCCTTCCTCTGGGTTGTCATTCTTGCCAATTCTTTCCTCAATCTGCTATCCCAAAGTAGTCCCCCATGTAGCAGGTCACAGAAGGGCTGGTTTCCCTTGTGCCACAGTCTCCCCACTCCATGGAGCCTCAGCAGAGACCTAACTGTAGGGGGCGGGTAGGTGCCCACAGGGCTGTGATTCCAGAGCCAGCCAGGGAAGGACATGCCCCTCCTTGGATCCCACTCACCCCAGAATTTTTCTCCCACTCATGCCTGGAGCCCTGCCTTAGCAATTCATTCCTTGGGGTTAAAGGGGAGGGAGGGGCAGGGCTGCCTGGGGAGGCCACAGCAAGAGCACATTCCATGGTCAGATCCTCATATGAGGGGTGGGGCAGCCAGAGTGCCTTGGGGAGGGCACAGGTAGGAAGAGGCCTCACTGCCCTCCTCACTGTCTGAGGTCAGCACTGTCAGTGAACGTGGTTTGGAAGAACCCTCAGAGGCTTCCTCTCTTCCCATCTCAGCTCCTTTCTCAGACACGAAGGGAGACCCCTCACCCCCACAGAACCCACCAGAGCGGGATGGGGCAAGGGCTGTCTCAGCCTTCTCCATCTGTGAGTGACCGAATGGCAAATACAAAGGCTACAGAGCCCCTGAGCCCACAGCGTAAGGGCATTTCCATGGCTGTCATCTGTGGGCAGCAGCAGCAAAGCCAGCAGCCCTTTATGCCTCTGTCTCTTCTCTCAGCTCCTCAGGAGGATGTGGACGAGACCCCCAGCCCCACAGAACTGGGCACGGAGGCCCCAGAGTCCCCCGAGGAGCCGCTCCTGGGGGAGCTGACAGTGACAGGATCCTCCCCTGATTCGCTGAGCCTCTTCTGGACCGTCCCCCAGGGCAGCTTCGACTCCTTCACCGTGCAGTACAAGGACAGGGACGGGCGGCCCCGGGCGGTGCGTGTTGGGGGCAAGGAGAGCGAGGTCACCGTGGGAGGCCTAGAGCCTGGGCACAAGTACAAGATGCACCTGTACGGCCTCCACGAGGGGCAGCGCGTGGGCCCGGTGTCCGCCGTGGGCGTGACGGGTGAGTGAGGGGCAGGGGCCTGCTTTGGTTCCCTCCCACTGCTGGCTCCCAGCTTCCCTGTAGCCAGTTGCTCTCCTTGCTCCAGTGGAACCTTGAGGCTGCCTGCCAGGGGAAGACCTAGAAAGAGCATGTCACTGGGGACTGGCGTACCACCAGCTTTCATGGCCCTGAGCAAGTTTTAAACTTTCTGCACCTCTGTTTCCTTGTCCGTAAAATGGGGACACCTACCTCACAGAGTTATTGTGAGGGTTAAGTGAGTTAACAGATGTAAAGCATCAAGAATGGGCCTGGCAAAAGTAAATATGCTGCCAGTGTCTGCTGTGAGAATTGTTATAAATATTCTTACTCTGAGGTCTGCTTTGTCCCCTTTGGCTGGTTCAGTTACTTGGTCAGAATGCACATGAATCTAAGGCCATACCACCCTGAAGGTGTCCCATCATCTCCTCTGATCTCAGAAGCTAAGCAGGGTCAGGTCTGGTTAGTACTTGGATGGGAGAATGCGCGTGAGACATTGGCCTCTTCATCAGTACAGCTTGAAGCAAGCTTTCTTTTCTTTCTTGTCTTTTTTTTTTTTTTTTTTTTTTTGAGACAGAGTCTCACTCTGTTGCCCAGCCTGGAGTGCAGTGGTGCGATCTCAGCTCACTGCAACCTCTGCCTCCCAGGTTCAAGTGATTCTCCTGCCTCAGCCTCCCAAATAGCTGGGACTACAGCTGCGTGCCACCACACCTGGTTACTTTTTTGTATTTTTAGTAGAGACAGGGTTCACCGTGTTGGCCAGGCTGGTCTCAAACTCCAGATCCTCAAGTGAGCCACCTGCCTCGGCCTCCCAAAGTTCTGGTATTACAGACGTGAGCCACCACGCCTGACCACAAAGCTTTCTCTTTCTTCTTTCTCTCCTTTTCTTTCTTTCTTTTCTTTCTTTCTCTTTCTTTCTTTCCTTTCTTTCTTTCTTTCTTTCCTTCTTTCTTTCTTGTCTCTCTCTCTGTCTCTCTCTCTTTCTTTCTTTCCTTTCTTTCTTTCTTTTCTTTCTTTCTCTTTCTTTCTTTCCTTTCTTTCTTTCTTTCTTTCCTTCTTTCTTTCTTGTCTCTCTCTCTGTCTCTCTCTCTTTCTTTCTTTCCTTTCTTTCTGTTTTTTGAGCTCTGTTGCCCAGGCTGGAATGCAGTGGTGCAATCTTGGCTCACTGTAACATTTCCCTCCCAGGTTCAAGTGATTCTCCTGCCTCAGCCTCCCGAGTAGCTGGGATTACAGGCACGCACCACCACACCTGGCTAATTTTTGTATTTTTAATAGAGATGGGGTTTTACCATGTCAGCCAGGCTGGTCTCAAATTCTTGACCTCAAGTGATCCACCCGCCTTGGCCTTCCAAAGTGCTGGGATTATAGGCATAAGCCACCACGCCCGGCCACAAGGCTTTCTTTAATACTCATCCAGTGAGTGACTTTACAGCAAAGAAGAACATCCCTTCCACCCTTTCTCTCAGGCCTGGTTACAGGGCCACGTCCACCACCACACAGGACCAGCCTGGGCACCTCCTCTCCAGGGCCTCAGCCCAAGAGGCTGAGTGGACAGCAGTGCCTCTGGGACCCTCGGGCTGACCTGCCCGGTTTAGTCACAGTGAGGGGAATCTCTTTTTCCCTTTGCTCACAGAAACAAAGACACACCTTTCTCAAAAATAACTTTTCCTATAAGGGGAAAGATTAAAAAATTAAAAGTAGAGAAATAGATAGTTTTCCAGAGCATGGTTTCTGTAATTCCACCAAGCTCAGCCTCATCATGACTTGGTTGATTTCATTTCCAGAACCTTCCACCCTCAATTTATTTTCTTTGCCTCAGTCAGCCCTGAGAAGAGAGAGACGGCAAAGCCACCCTGAGTGGCTGTCCTTGGGGCCTGAGGTTGTAGGGTGGAGGCTGGTGCCAGGCCCAGACATGCTGCCAAGGCTGCTCCTGGAGTGACCCTCCCTCTGCCGCTCTGTCCCAGGGACCCACACTGGGCTCTGTGAGGCCCTGTGCCAGGTCCCTGGGGTAAGGATGGGCTCTGTCAGGCACTGACCAAGGCGGTGCAGTAGAGATAAATGGAGTTTGGGAATCTGACAAACTGAGTTCCTTCCTGTCTTCCTCTGTTCTCAGCTGTATGATTTTTATTTTTTTATTTTATTATTTTTTTTTTGAGACAGAGTCTTGCTTTGTCACCCAGGCTGGAGTACAGTGGCATGATCTCAGCTCACTGCAACCTCTGGCTCCCAGGTTCAAGCAGTCCTCCTGCCTCAGCCCCCCAAGTAGCTGGGATTACGGGCGCCCACCACCACACCCGGCTAATTTTTGTATTTTTAGTAGAGACAGGGTTTCACCATGTTAGCCAGGCTGGTCTTGAACTTCTGACCTCAGATGATCCACCCGCCTTGGCCTCCCAAAGTGCTGGGATTACAGGCGTGAGGCACCGTGCCCAGCCAGCTGTATGATCTTGAAAAACTTACCTCCTCTCCTGGAACTTCAGCTTCCTCATATTCAGGAGGGAGTAAACGCTGCCCAGCTTATTGTCACGGTTAAAGGTGGTGATATAACATGTCTGGCATCTTCTCAGCTCATTCGTCTTTTGCTCCGACCTTCCCGCGAGGGAATCCCTGTATATCCATGTTCTAATGCTGGATATTTTGAAACATGTATTTTACACGTCCTGGATAAAATAGATGAGGCCCTTTAGGAAAGAAATGGGCATCAGTGCGCATTATCAGAGCAGCAAAGGGACGAAGCAGCTGGAGTCTGCCAAGCTGGGGGCTGTGTCTGGCAGCACACACAGTGCAGTTGCCAGGGGGAGAGGTGCGTGGAGCTCATTAGACACACTTCTAAATTGGAAAAGGACTGTCCCACATGCAGCATGGGGACTGCCAGAGTCATGAATCGTTATAATTGTACCTTTCCAGTTAATCCAAACCACCAGCAATAAAGCTTGATGGTGAAGGACATTTTCATTCCCTCATGGAAAGAAGTGCAGAGAGGGCAAAAAGGAGCAGGGAATGGGTGCTGCAGGAACAAGTAAGGTTAGAAGGCAAATGAAATGAGAGAAAATGCCCAGCCTGGTACCTGTACATAGCAGATGTTCAATACTTGGTGGTCACTCTGCTCCCTCCCACCACCTCAGCTGCCTCCATGCCTGCCCTCCCCAGCCTGACTCATTTCTGTCTGCCCGAGGCCTGGTCACCAGCCTGTTTTAAGCAGTTGTCACTTGCCTGGAGCCTTGTCTTGCACTCCGGAGGAAGCCAGAGAAACAAGTTCTTGGGAGCCCCACCCATCCAGCCACCTTCTCTGCCATTTTGCCTCTTGGGACCACCTTCTAGTTCGCTCACTAATGAGTGCTTCCTTATGCGGGAGTGGTGGGGATCTGCAGGTCCTGAGCCCAGACCTGCAGACCACTCATTATTTTACAGACATTTGTGGAGCACCTACTGTGTGCCAGGGACTGGGACACAGCAGTGAATAAAGCAAAGCTCCTGCCTGAGGAGCTCACATTCTAGTGGAGAGGGACAGGCAACAAATTGCACAAATATGTCAGTGGCACCGGATGTGACAGTGATGAGTGGTGGGGAAAACCAGAGCCTAGTAGGGAGACAGCAAGGGCCTCACTGCGAGGGCAGTGTCTGAGGAAAGCCCTGAAGGAGGTGAGAGGACAGCCACCTAGGCCTTTGGGGAAAGAGCATCCCAGACAGAAGGAAGAACAAATGCAGAGACTGGCAGGCGAGAAGCAGCCCCAGATGTCTGCAGACAGTGAGGAATGCAGTATGTTTTGTGGTGGAGTTGGAGGAGGGCAGGCAATAGGGAATGATCTAAGAGATGAATATGGGACCTCAGAGGCCAGTGCAGGACTTGGATTTCACCCTGAGTGAGGTAGAAGCCACTGCGGGAACCAGCTCTGGCTAATGTGTTAACAGGATCCTTCTGGCTGCAGACCCAAGAGACTGAAGGGGGGTGAGGGCAGAAGGCAATGACCTGAGAGAATGTTGTGATAATCCGGGAGGAGCCAGTGGTGCTTGGAGGTGGCAAGGAGGGGTCAGACTCTGAAGGTAGTGACAACAGGCGGATACCCACAGGGCGGATGTGGAGTTTAAGAGAGGACTCGGGGATGACTCTGGGGGTTTATATCTGAGCAGCTGGAAGAATGAAGTTGTAATCCTGGTCAGGCATGGAGGATCATGCCTGTAATCCCAGCACTTGGGGAGGCCGAGGCGGGCGGATCACCTGAGGTCAGCAGTTCAAGACCAACCTGACTAACGTGGAGAAACCCCATCTCTACTGAAAATACAAAATTAGCCGGACGTGGTGGCACATGCCTATTATCCCAGCTACTCAGGAGGCTAAGGCAGGAGAATCGCTTGAACCCGGGAGGCGTAGGTTGCGGTGAGCCGAGAGGGCGCCATTGCACACCAGCCTGAGCAACAACAGCGAAACTCCGTCTCAAAAAAAAAAAGTTGTAATCGTACTGAGGTGGGGAGGCTGTGGCGGGAGCAGGTGTCAGGAAGCTCAGAGGCTCAGTTTTGCACTTGTTGAGTTTGACACACAAGTAGGCCTCCAAGGAAGACGTTGCATGAACACTAGTCTGGGGTTCAGGGGAGATCTGGACAGAGGGTATAAATCTGGGGTCATTGGCATATAGATGGAATTTCAGCACTCTCCCAGGGTGTCAGTGATGGTTGATACTCTTCTCCCCCAACAAGTGCAGCCTCAGACACCGAGCAGGGACCTAGTGAAGGACTGTTGACCAGACAGATGTTCAGATCAATGCGCTTTTACATCAAAACCATCATGCGGGTTCCACAAATGCAACAGACATCGCTGGGTGTGGTGGCTCACACCTGTAATCCCAGCACTTTGGGGGCTGAGGCAGTCAGGGGTTTGAGACCAGCCTGGCCAACATGGCAAATGCCGTCTCCACTAAAAATACACACACACACAAAATTAGCCAGGCATGGTGGCGCACGCCTGTAGTCCCAGCTACTTGGGAGGCTAAGGCAGGAGGATTGCTTGAACCCAGGAGGCAGAGGCTGCAGTGAGCCGAGGTCGCCCACTGCTCTGGGTGACAGCGAGACTCCATCTCAAAAATAAAAAATAAAAAATAAAATAACTAGACATCATTACTATAAGAAAAGGGGGATTCTTTACTAACAGCCCCCTACCATCTCTGTCCCAGCCCCACAACAAGAAGAGACCCCTCCAGCCACCGAGTCCCCGCTGGAGCCACGCCTAGGAGAGCTGACAGTGACAGATGTGACCCCCAACTCTGTGGGCCTCTCCTGGACAGTCCCCGAGGGCCAGTTTGACTCCTTCATGGTCCAGTACAAGGACAAGGACGGGCAGCCCCAGGTGGTGCCGGTGGCTGCAGACCAGCGAGAGGTCACAGTCTACAACCTGGAGCCTGAGAGAAAATACAAGATGAACATGTATGGACTACATGATGGGCAACGCATGGGCCCCCTGTCTGTGGTCATCATGACGGGTGAGTAATGGGGGGACTCAGTCCTCATCTCTGGTTACCCAGAGCTCCCCCACCCCATGGCCCTTCTCCCAGCCCTGCCTTGGTACCACCGCACCCTCACTGAGGGGCTAGATCCCCTCAGGCCCTGGCTCGGTGACCCTGCCAGTCTTTCTGTTCCCTGACCCCTTTACTCCTCCCAGGGCTACAGCCTTCTCAGCCATCCAGCTCCTTCCCCATCTCCACTCTGCCCCCCGCCCAGGGGAATGTCTTCTTTCCATTTGGCCTAAATCCAGCCACCGACTTTCTCTCCCCCTCTCCGACTGCCCACAGCTGTTTCCACCCCTTCTCTTTACAACCCTGCTGTGACTTGGACACAGCTGCCACCTCCTGCTTCTGCCCTTTTTTGTTGAGGCGAAGTGCTTTACATCCTGAGTCCCTTCTCAGGAGTCCTCTGCCACCTGCCTGCACTGCATTCCATCCCAGCCCATGTGAGTTTTCATCTCTCCAGGAGGCCGCCTCACTCTTGCTCCGGGCTCCTTCCTGCCCCTCATGGCTTCCTGGGCACAGGTTCTCCATGATTGTTGTGCTGTGGCATCTGGTGAAACCCCTACCCTGCCTGAAGGCAATGTGTTTAAATCTGTAAAATAAGCTGTATAGGATTACAAAGGAAACATTATATTTATAGACAGTTATCAAAATATTTCTTTTTTATTTTTGAGATGGAGTTTTGCTCTTGTCATCCAGGCTGGAGTGCAATGGCGTGATCTCGGCTCACTGCAACCTCCGCTTCCCAGGTTCAAGCAATTCTCCTGCCTCAGCCTCCCGAGTAACTGGGATTATGGGCACGTACCACCACACCCAGCTAATTTTTTGTATTTTTAGTAGAGACAGGGTTTCGCCATGTTGGCCAGGCTGGCCTCAAACTCCTGACCTCAGGTGATCCACCCGCCTCGGCCTGGCGTGAGCCACTGCACCCGGCCCAAAATATTTCTTAAAAATCCAAAGTTACGATTTAGTAATACTTGGACTTATTTACTAGTTCATTAAATAACAGGACTTGGTGGCGTGTTTACTAAACTACAAAATTTAGAAGCAGTGATGGATATAAAAGGTATTTTAAAGTTTCTGCAATAACTCTAAGGTGACATGAAAACATCTGTGGTTTCTATTGGTAACAAAGTCACAATAATTCTACTCTGGTTGGTTTTCTATATTAGTTTTGGAAAGAAATGCTGCATTTCAGTTAGAGGTCTGGAAGTAAAGGTGTAACTATTCCCCATCTCAGTTCACAGCCCCCCTGAGGCCCTCAAAGCCCAGGGGTTCTCCCCTCAGAGATCTCAACCATGTTCTTTGTCTTCCCAAATCCCAGCTCCCCTCCCACCAGCCCCAGCCACAGAGGCCTCCAAGCCTCCCCTGGAGCCACGCCTAGGGGAGCTGACAGTGACGGATATAACCCCTGACTCTGTGGGCCTCTCGTGGACAGTCCCTGAGGGTGAATTCGACTCCTTTGTGGTTCAGTACAAGGACAGGGACGGGCAGCCCCAGGTGGTGCCCGTGGCTGCAGATCAGCGGGAGGTCACTATCCCTGACCTGGAACCCTCCCGCAAGTACAAGTTCCTGCTCTTTGGGATCCAGGATGGGAAACGACGCAGCCCAGTCTCTGTGGAGGCAAAGACGGGTGAGACGGGCCCCTACACAGCTGAGCCTGAGGCCACAGCCTTCCCACCCTTCTCTTCACTCCCTCTGCTGAGTCTTCCCTTTGTCCACCTGCTCTGTCTCATTTGAAAAGCCACATGGGGCTAGCACAGTGACTCACGCCTGTAATCCCAGCACTTTGGGAGGCCAAGGCAGGTCAGGAGTTCGAGACCAGTCTGGCCAACATGTCAAAACCCTGTCTCTACTAAAAAGACAAAAATTAGCTGGGTGTGGTGACGGGTGCCAGTAATTCCAGCTACTCGGGAGTCTGAGGCACAAGAATCACTTGAACCCAGGAGGTGGAGGCTGCAGGGAGCCGAGATTGTGCCACTGCACTCCAGCCTGGGTGATAGAGCCAGACTCCGTCTCAAAAAAGACCAAAAAAAAAAAAAAGAAAGAAAAGCCACAAAGCAGATGAGGACCAGGAGAGTGGGGCCAGTTCCTGGGTCTGCTGTTCCCTGATGACTCTGCCTCTCTTCTCGTAATTTCCACTTTTGTTGGATGAGGGAAGCCCCTACAGGCCTCTTCCTGCAGGGTGGATGTGGGAGCCTGGGGGTGCTGGGAGAAGGGGCGAGGGGAGCCAGGAACCCTTCCTGCCTTGCGAATCCATCACCTCCTGAGAGTCTTTGCTGTCTCCCCTGTGACTCTCACCCAGGTTCTCACCCTCCTAGCTCAGGCCTGTCTGGGCCCGTATGTGCCTCCTACAGAGGCTGCCCTTCCTTCTCTGCCCTCCTCCTGAAGTCTCAGAAATTGGGAACCAGAGGAGCCCAGCCCAGCTGTGCCCCTTTCCGAGGGTTCAGTCCAAGCCCTCCCCTGCCCCTGGGGGCTCCCTATTGCCAAAAAACTTGCAATAACAATGTCGTCAGCATCCTCACCATCCAGGAAGGCAGCAGGCCAGCTCCTTCTCAAGTCCTGGGATGGCTCCTCAGGCAGACACCAGATCCCTTCCCTGCCTGAGCTCCCCGGCATCATCCCCCTCAACATTCTCACAGGCAGCCCATGCTCCTTCACCAGGCCCGGTGGGAGCCTTAGTTCTCCCGGGCCAGCCGGTGCAGAATAAGAAAGGGAACGGAGAAGGGTGAGAACTACCTGTGTCATAACATCCTGCCTCCCCCACCTGCCGTGTGCCCCCATCAGGGATCCTGCACTCCTCGGGGCCGGCCAAATCACCCCTTTCCTCAGGGGCCGGCCAAATCACGGCCAAATCGTGTGCTCCTGGGTAAGAGGAGATAGAGACCCAGTCTGTAAGAAGCTGCACCCTGCTGGGGAAGCAGTCTGTGAGAGGCGGAAAGAGGCTGGACAGAAAGGGGAGTAAGACGAGGCAGGGAGCTAGGGAATCTCTTTTCCTGGAGGTGACTCAGGACAGGTGACCCTCCCCACTTGGGTCAAGGGGAGAGAGGCATGGACCAGACGGAGATGATGGTGAGGATGGGAGGTGATGGAAATATTTTGGGGAAGCACTGAGCATTTGGGCAGTTCTGGGTTTTTCCAGCCCCAGAGTGAGGCAGTCAAGGAGTCGTTTTGGAAAAAATAAACACAAGAACCTTTCCTCTCCAGTTGCCCGAGGTGACGCCAGCCCAGGGGCCCCACCCCGCCTTGGGGAGCTGTGGGTGACAGACCCCACCCCAGACTCACTGCGCCTCTCCTGGACGGTTCCTGAGGGCCAGTTCGACTCTTTTGTGGTCCAGTTCAAGGACAAAGACGGGCCCCAGGTGGTGCCCGTGGAGGGCCATGAGCGCTCTGTCACTGTCACCCCTCTGGATGCCAGCCGCAAGTACAGATTCCTCCTCTATGGCCTCCTGGGCAAGAAGCGCCATGGCCCCCTCACTGCCGACGGCACCACGGGTGAGGGGCATTCCCTGCAGGTCCCTGCTCTGCTCCCCTCAGGCCAAGCAGCAGACGGTCACTTGTGGTGGCTGCCATTACCATTATTTGGCCCCAGCCACTCGGCTCAGATCCAGCTCCCCACGTCCCTGCACAAGCCCCTAGCACAGCCCGGCAGGACTCAGCCACGCAAAGCCCTGTCTCCAGACCTCTCAATCCTGCCCGTCGAGGTCACCCAGTCTTCCAGAAAGAGCTCAGCCGTTTCCTCTCCATGTCTCCATCTCAGAGGCCCAGAGTGCTATGGATGATACTGGAACAAAGCGTCCCCCAAAACCCCGTCTGGGGGAGGAGCTGCAGGTGACCACCGTGACCCAGAACTCCGTGGGCCTCTCCTGGACAGTCCCTGAGGGCCAGTTTGACTCCTTTGTGGTCCAGTACAAAGACAGGGACGGGCAGCCCCAGGTGGTGCCCGTGGAGGGCAGCCTCAGGGAGGTCAGCGTGCCGGGCCTGGACCCCGCCCACAGGTACAAGCTGCTGCTCTACGGGCTGCACCGTGGCAAGCGTGTGGGCCCCATCTCGGCCGTCGCCATTACTGGTGAGTCTGCGGCAGCTGGAACACCTGTGCCTCCTTCCCGCCTGGCTCTCCTGGTCTGACTGAGCCATAAGGTCTCTGAGCTTCCTATTTTATATCATTTCCATTGATCCAGAAAGTTTCCTTGTGCCCCTTTAGAGTCAGTTGCCCCAGTCCCAGCCTCCAGCAACCACTGTCTGCTTTCGATCATCCTGGAGACAGCATTTTGACTCTCCATGTAATGGAATCACATGCAGTGAATCACATGCAATGTGTTTCATTTCTTGCACTTAGCACAATGCTTTTGAAATTCACCCATGTGCAGCAAAAGCTGGTCTTTCGATTGCTGACTGCTTGCCCTCACTCCCTCTCCTCCCTCACTCCTCCTGAGAGTCTGGGTGCAGCGACACACCAGCCATCTGTCTCTACCTGTCTCTGTGAACCAGCCAGCAGGGAAGAAACGGAAACTGAGACCACAGCCCCGACCCCTCCAGCGCCTGAGCCCCACCTCGGGGAGTTGACAGTGGAGGAGGCCACGCCACACACCCTGCATCTCTCCTGGATGGTGACTGAGGGAGAATTTGACTCCTTCGAAATCCAGTACACAGATAGAGACGGGCAACTCCAAATGGTCCGTACAGGAGGCGACCGGAATGACATCACCCTCTCTGGCCTGGAATCCGACCACAGATACCTGGTGACCCTGTATGGTTTCCGTGATGGGAAGCATGTAGGTCCTGTCCATGTCGAGGCCCTGACAGGTGAGAACTCTGCCCACTATGCCTCCTTTCAGATGGCTGGGAGAGTCCAGAGGACAGCAGAGTCCCGCGGATACCCTGCCCACCTCAGTCCTCTCTTTCCATGTCTCTGTCCAGTCCCGGAGGAGGAGGAGCCTTCAGAACCTCCCACCGCAACCCCCGAGCCCCCCATCAAGCCTCGCCTGGGGGAGCTGACCATGACAGATGCCACCCCTGACTCCCTCAGCCTGTCCTGGACGGTTCCTGAGGGCCGGTTTGACCACTTCCTGGTCCAGTACAGGAATGGAGATGGGCAGCCCAAGGCAGTGAGGGTGCCAGGGCACGAGGACGGGGTCACCATCTCGGGCCTGGAGCCAGACCATAAATACAAGATGAACCTGTACGGCTTCCACGGTGGCCAGCGCATGGGCCCTGTGTCTGTTGTCGGGGTGACAGGTGAGTGGATGATGGGAGCCCCAGGGTGGGAGCCATGGGAGGGTCACCCTCTTGCTCTTTGGTGATGACTGGTGGGGAATGGGACAGGGGTCTGGTCAGCACCACAGACCTGCTTGTGGCTGGGACTGGGGCTCCCCTTGGGCCTTCCTGTGAGGTTGACCACTGGCTCCTTCTGAGCAGGGAGGGGCCATCGGGAATTTTGCTGTGCTGGTGGCTCTCCCAGGTCCCCCACAGCTGACCCTGGAACTTGTCATGTGTGTTAGCTGTCAGCTGAGCAGGACCACCCAGCCCCAAGAGTAGGCCTCTCTGAACTGACCTCGGGTCCCCCAGTCATAGCCTTGGCTTCTCCCTCCTTTTCCCAAGGACCCAAGGACATCCCCCTCACTCTCTCTTCCTCCTTCTCAGCTGCAGAGGAAGAGACCCCCAGCCCCACAGAACCCAGCATGGAGGCCCCGGAGCCCGCTGAGGAGCCGCTCCTGGGGGAGCTGACAGTGACAGGATCCTCCCCTGACTCGCTGAGCCTCTCCTGGACCGTCCCCCAGGGCCACTTCGACTCCTTCACCGTGCAGTACAAGGACAGGGACGGGCGGCCCCAGGTGGTGCGTGTTGGGGGCGAAGAGAGTGAAGTCACTGTGGGGGGCCTGGAGCCTGGGCGCAAGTACAAGATGCACCTGTACGGCCTCCACGAGGGGCGGCGCGTGGGCCCAGTGTCTGCTGTGGGCGTCACAGGTGAGTGTGCACTGCAGAGCCCTCTGGGTTGGCTCTTAGCAAAGTACAGCCTCCAGCATCTCCTCCACTAGGGACCCAGGACCCCAAGACTTGAAACCTGTAATACACCCTGTTCACTAAAGCCTCAGGACAGGTGTGATCTGGGGACAGAGAGAGCAAATCCAGGAGAAGTGTCGGAGCCATATGGGAAAGGCCCCCAGGGACTGAGGCCTCTTGGGAGGTGATTCACCGGCTGGTTTGTGGCTCTCCGCTTTTCCTTGGAACTCTATACATAACTCTTTTTGTAAGATTGGAACACATTTTTGAAATACAAATTAATTAAATTAATAAGTATTTGTTAAATAAAATTTCAAATGTATAAACAGAAAGAATAGTACAAAGACCCTGCCATCCTCCTTCAAGCAAATATCAATTTCTGGCCAGTCTGGCTCATCTCTGCCCCACCCACTTCCTCCACTAGAATCACTAGAATGTTTTTCTTTCTTTCTTTCTTTCTTTCTTTCTTTCTTTCTTTCTTTCTTTCTTTCTTTCTCTTTCTTTTCTTTTCTTTTCTTTCTTTCTTTTTAGACAAGGTCTCACTCTGTCGCCTGGGCTGGAGTGTACTGGCACAGTCACAATTCACTGCACTGCAGCCTCAACCTCCTGGGCTTAAGGGATCCTCCCACTTCAGCCTCCCGAATAGCTGGGACTACAAGTGCACTCCACCATGCCCGGCTAATTTTTTGTATTTTTTGTAGAGACAGGGTTTAGCCATGTTGCCCAGGCCAGTCTCGAACTCCTGGGCTCAAGTTATCCTCCCACCTCAGCCAAAGTGATAGGATTCCAGGCATGAGCCGCC
Source organism: Gorilla gorilla gorilla (assembly GCF_029281585.2). NCBI lineage: Eukaryota > Metazoa > Chordata > Mammalia > Primates > Hominidae > Gorilla > Gorilla gorilla. Next base: position 49,655,536 of record NC_073229.2, on the reverse strand, counting down.
ACACCCGGCCTGAATGTTTTCTTTATTAACACCTTTATGGAGATATAATTCATGTGGCATAAAATACACTTGTTTTTAGTGTACAACTTACTGATTTTAGTATCTTTACCTACTTGTGCAGCCATCACCACGATCTAATTTTAGAACTTTTCCATCGCCCCCGAAAGAAATCTTGGGTCCAGACCCATTCCTACCTCAGCCCTAGTTTATAACTAATCTACTTTTTTCTCTGTAGATTGCTTTTTCAGAACATTTCGTATAAATGGAATCAAACAATATGTATTCTTTTGTGTCTAGCTTCTTTCACTCAGCATAATGTTTCTGAAGTTCATCGATGTAGCATGTAGAAGTACTATATTTACTACATTGCTATTGATTGATTGATTGATTGATTGATTGATTGATTTTTTTTTGAGACAAATTCCCACTCTATTGCCGAGGCTAAAGTGCAGTGGCATGATCATAGCTCACTGCAGCCCCAAACTCCTGGGCTCAAGCCATCCTCCCATCTCAGCCCCCCAGGTAGCTGGGGCCACAGGTGCTCGCCACCACACTCAGCTAATTAAAAAAATTTTTTTTGTAGAGATGGGGTCTCACAGTGTTACCCAGGCTGATATCAAACTCCTGGCTTCAAGGAATCCTCCTGCCTGGGCCTTACAAAGTGCTGGGATAGCAGGCATGAGCCACCTGCTCTCTCTCAGCCACTACACTGCTTTTTATTGCCAAACAGTATTGCATTGTGTGGTTATACTACTGCAGTATTTTAAAACAAACCACAGACGTCCTATGCTTTCATCACTAAATATTTAAAGGTATATCTCTTTTTAAAAAAATTATTTTTAAAAAATCCACAATATGGCCAGGTGAGGTGGTTCACGCTTGTAATCCCAGCACTTTGGGAGGCCAAGGCAGGTGGATCACTTGAGGTAAAGAGTTCGAGACCAGCCTGACCAACATGGTGAAACCCCGTCTCTACTAAAAAAAATAATAATAATAAAAAAATTTAAAAAGTACAAAAAAGCGGAGCGTGGTGGCACGTGCCTGTAGTCCCAGCTACTTGGCGGGGGTTGAGGCACAAGAAATTGCTTGCACCCAGGAGGTGGAGGTTGCAGTGAGCCAAGATCGCGCCACTGCACTCCAGCCTGGGAGACAGAGTGAGACTCTGTGTCAAGAAATAAATAAATAAATAATAAAATTCCACAATACAATTAGCATACCTTGATAAGTGAAAAATCATGCCTTGATATCAAGTATCCAGGTAGTGCTACAGTCTCCCGAGTGTCTCATAATCATTGTTTCCCAATTTGTTGCTGAAATCAGGTCTATAGAAGGAGGATACATTGCAATTGAGAAAACTGAAATTTTAAATAGAGTAATCAGGGAAGGCCCACAGAAGAAGGTGGCTTTTGAACAAAGACTTAAAGGAAGTGTGGGGATGAGCCATGAAGATATCTGGGGAAAGAACATTTAGGTAGAGGGAACAGTTATTGTAAAAGTACTGAGGTAGGAGGCTGCCTGGCGTGGTTGAGGGACCATAAGGAAGCCACAAAATCTGATTATGATTATAATCAGAAATCGATCTTAAGTTAGGGCCAGACTGGGCCCACCTTCTGACCTGAATTCAAGACAGCTGGGGCCTCAACACCTCCTTGCAGCAAGAGAAAAGGTTCTGTTTCTATCTCTTCCTAGCCCCCGAAGAGGAGTCCCCTGATGCTCCTCTTGCAAAGCTGCGCCTAGGGGAGATGACAGTGAGAGACATCACCTCCGACTCCCTCAGCCTCTCCTGGACAGTCCCCGAGGGCCAGTTTGACCATTTCTTGGTCCAGTATAAGAATGGGGACGGGCAGCCCAAGGCGGTGCGGGTGCCGGGACACGAGGATGGGGTCACCATCTCGGGCCTGGAGCCAGACCACAAGTACAAGATGAACCTGTACGGCTTCCACGGTGGCCAGCGCGTGGGCCCCGTGTCTGCTGTTGGTTTAACTGGTGAGTGTGCAGTAGGGCACTGGGCCCTGCCCTGAACTAGACTCAGTTTCCCCTTTATTGTCAGTATCTGGTGGCTTTATTTTACTTTCCCTGAGACCAAGCCTCCCAGGCTCCTGGGAATGGTTCTGCTGGTGCCTTCACTCCGAGCCTTTGGTATTGCCCCAGGTCTTCTGCCCGTTACACATGGGCTTTTTGGGTTCCCAAAGAAGTGGGGGACCAGGAAAATAACACAGACTGAGGCACACCTGGGGTTGACCATAGCCTCAGCCCATTTGAGCTGTGTGTCCTCAAGAGACTCACACAACCTGTCTGGGCACGGTGGCTCACGCCTGTAATCCCAGCACTTTGGGAGGCCGAAGGGGGCAGATCACCTGAGGTCAGGAGTTCGAGACCAGCCTGGCCAACATCGTGAAACCCCCATCTCTACTAAAAATACAAAAATTAGCTGAGTGTGGTGGCACATGCCTGTAGTCCCAGCTACTCGGGAGGCTAAGGCAGGAGAATCGCTTGAACCCAGGAGGCGGAGGTTGCAGTGAGCCAAGATCGAGCCACTGCGCTCCAGCCTGTGTGACAGAGTGAGACTCTGTCTCAAAAAAACAAAACAAGCAAACAAAAAACAGAAACACAACCTCTCTGTACATCCTTTTCCTCATCTGTAAAGAAGGAATAACCATACCTGTCATGAAGGGTGGGTGGGAGTGTGGCTTGGCTCTCACACACAATGAGAGATAACTGCAGTCTTTCCCTTCTGAGGAAGGTAGGTAGTTCCTGAAAACCGCTTAAGGCAAATTCTCATAATTATCACTGATTTCAGTGGGAAAAATTGTATGTGTTCTCTAAGCCCCCAAATTAATACCCATTTATTTTTAAAACAACACTGAATCCTGTTAACATGGATACTATTACTTTAATTGTAAATATTGGCCATGTGCACAACTTAATAAGGCATTTTCCCTTCATTACCCTGTAACTCGGCTCTTTGATGCTTTTGTAAGCTCTTTTATAGCTGTTACCCCCTAGATGCTTAAGACTCAGTTCTCAAAAAGAACAGACAAATGAAATGTGATGAATTTGTAATACCACTATCAAGGCAGAATAAAACCCTATGAAGAGCAGAAAAGATTAAAGAAATCAATGAAAACAAAGCAATTGATTTCACACGGGCCAAAAGAACTGGCATCACTGGAGGTGCTCTCTCTGCCGTAAGTTAGCAGAGCTACTGCAAGGTCCAGAAACAACTCAGCTGCAAAGGTGCCCTCATGTGGTCTCATCTCTCTACCCTCAGCTATAAAATCTAAGTTGGTTTCTAAAAATGCTCAGGATTAGGTGGAATTTCCAAGCCCAGGTGGATGAACCTCCTGATACAACTTGCCTGTTGTGTTTGGTTGGTGTTCTTTGTTTTCTTTTTTTTTTTTTTTCTTTATTTTGAGATGGAGTCTCACTCTGTCACCCAGGCTCTCAGGCTGGAGTGCCGTGGTGCGATCTCAGCTCATTGCAACCTCTGCCTCCCGGGTCCAAGCAATTTTCCTGCCTCAGCCTTCCGAGTAGCTGGGATTACAGGCATGCACCAGCACATCTGGCTAATTTTTGTATTTTTAGTACAGACAGGATTTCGCCATGTTGGCCAGGCTGGTCTCAAGCTCCTGACCTCAGGTGATCCACCCGCCTCGGCCTCCCAAAGTGCTGGGATTACAGGCCTGAGCCACCACGCCCGGCCCTGGTTGCTGTTTTTTTGTTTGTTTGTTTGTTTGTTTTTGTTTGTTTTTTTCTTGAGAAGGAGTCTCGCTGTCTCCCAGGATGGAGTGCAGTGGCGTGATCTCGGCTCACCGCAAGCTCCACCTCCTGGGTTCATGCCATTCTCCTGCCTCAGCCTCCTGAGTAGCTGGGACTACAGGTGCCCGCCAACACGCCTGGCTAATTTTTTGTATTTTTAGTAAAGACGGGGTTTCACAGTGTTAGCCAGGATGGTCTCAGTCTCCTGACTTCATGATCCGCCCGCCTCGGCCTCCCAAAGTGCTGAGATTACAGGCCTGAGCCACCACACCCGGCCCTGGTTGGTGTTCTTATAAAGCATCAATTCTGTCCTGCAAAACAAATTTGCTTGGCAGCTCCTAAGGGTTCCAGGCCTGCACACTGAGCATCACAGGGATGCCACCTGAGCATCATGACTTCACCACAGGTGTGGTGTTAACTGAACATTCAAAGCAGAAAAATGATATTCTAAGCTTGGGGCACCAGCATCCAGACCGTGAGCCCTTGGTGTGTCTAAGAGAATCCCAGAGTCCCTTGGTTAAAAGGAGGCCCACCAGGCACGCCCACCCATTCTGTTTTCTGATGCAGCCCCAGGAAAGGATGAAGAAATGGCCCCAGCCTCGACAGAACCTCCCACCCCTGAACCCCCCATCAAGCCTCGCCTGGGGGAGCTGACCGTGACAGATGCGACCCCTGACTCCCTCAGCCTGTCCTGGATGGTTCCCGAGGGACAGTTTGACCACTTCCTGGTCCAGTACAAGAATGGGGATGGGCAGCCCAAGGCAACACGGGTGCCAGGACATGAGGACAGGGTCACCATCTCCGGCCTGGAGCCAGACCACAAGTACAAGATGAACCTGTACGGCTTCCACGGTGGCCAGCGCGTGGGCCCCGTGTCTGCCATCGGGGTGACAGGTGAGTGGATGATGGGAGCCCCAGGGTGGGAGCCATGGGAGGGTCACTCTCTTGCTCTTTGGTGATGAAGGGTGGGGAATGGGACGGGTCTGGTCAGCACCACAGACCTGCTTGTGGCTGGGGCTGGGGCTCCCCCTGGGCCTTCCTATGTGGTTGACTCCTGACTCCCCCTGAGCAGGGAGGGGCCATTGGGAGTTTTGCTGTGCTGGTGGCTGTGCCAGGTCCCCCACAGCTGACCCTGGAACTTGTCATGTGTGTTAGCTGTCAGCTGAGCAGGACCCCAAGAATGGGCCTCTCTGAACTGACCTCAGGTCCCCTAGTCATAGCCTTGGCTATTTCATATGTCCTCTAGTCATAGGCTTCTCCCTCCTTTTCCCCACGACGTGAGCACATCCCCCAGGGACCCTGCCATCCTCTCTGTGTCCCTTTTTCTCAGCTGCAGAGGAAGAGACCCCCAGCCCCACAGAACCCAGCACTGAGGCCCCGGAGCCCCCTGAGGAGCCGCTCCTGGGGGAGCTGACAGTGACAGGATCCTCCCCTGACTCGCTGAGCCTCTCCTGGACCGTCCCCCAGGGCCGCTTCGACTCCTTCACCGTGCAGTACAAGGACAGGGACGGGCGGCCCCAGGTGGTGCGTGTCAGGGGCGAGGAGAGCGAGGTCACTGTGGGGGTCCTGGAGCCTGGGCGCAAATACAAGATGCACCTGTACGGCCTCCACGAGGGGCGGCGCGTGGGCCCGGTGTCCACTGTGGGCGTGACTGGTGAGTAGTGCTTGGAGTCTCAGGGGGTAACCACCTTTCCCTCATGGGTACCTGGTTTACTGCTGTGCCCTTTCACCAAGCCCTGTGGGTCCATACTTGTCTCCTGTGTCCTGCCCTCCCTCTGTGCCCTGTGGCTGTGGCCTATGCTAGCGGTTTGCTTGTTCACTTTGGTGTGGCCTCCCTCTAATGGTCAACCACTGATAACCTCCAAGAGTGAAATATGTCAGGTGCACACCAAGCCTGACTTACGAGAATTTTCCTTTCTTTCCATCTTAATAACAGCATTCTTTGTTATAACCACATACACAAATGCACACAAGAGAAACAATCCAACGTCAAACCACGTTGGGATGACTAAATAATTTAGGCAACATCTATAAAAAGAGCTATTATGCCGCCACTGAAATGTTTTAACATAAGACCCTTACTTTATAATGTTACATTGAAAAAAGAGAGCCTAGGCTGGGCACAGTGGCTCACGCCTGTAATCCCAGCACTTTGGGAGGCCAAGGCGGGCTGATCGCCTGAGGTCAGGAGTTCCAGACCAGTCTAGCCAACATGGTGAAACCCCATCTCTACTAAAACTACAAAAATTAGCCAAGCATGGTGGCACATGCCTGTAATCCCAGTTACTTGGGAAGTGGAGGCACGAGAATTGCTTGAACCCGGGAGGCAGAGGATGCAGTGAGCCGAGATCACCACTGCACTCCAGCCTGGCAGATACAGCCAAACTCAGTCTCAAAAAAGAAGAAAAAGGAGCCCAAATTTTTGTAAGGATGCTAATCACAACCATTTGAAAGTAACAGGCATGGCAAGAAGAGTGGAAAGAAACACATCCCACGGGTTGCCTGATTTGTTAGATAGAATAGAATGTTCCAGCACATTTTTTTCTGTATTATTCTATTCTGCATAGTCCAAATTTTCTTAAATGGCAAACATTTCTTTTACAATCAGGGAAAGGGAAAAGAGAAAATATATAATGTCTTCTCCTTCTTTACACTCCATCTGTCCTACTCCTCTATCACTCTTGCGGCTTATTTCATTTATTTCCTTCTTTTTTTTTTGAGATGAAGTTTCGCTCTTGTCACCCAGGCTGGAGTGCAATGGCGTGATCTCGGCTCACTACAACCTCTGCCTCCTGGATTCAAGCGATTCTCCTGCCTCAGCCTCCCGAGTAGCTGGGATTACAGGCATGCGCCACCACATCTGGCTAATTTTGTATTTTTAGTAGAGAGGGAGTTTCTCCATGTTGGTCAGGCTGCTCAAACTCCTGACCTCAGGTGATCTGCCCGCCTCGGCCTCCCAAAGTGCTGGGATTACAGGCGTGAGCCACCGCGCCCAGCCAGACTTATTTCATTTCTAATTATGAGGAAGTTCAAAATTTCTAGTCCATAAGAAATTGGAGGGGTGGAGATCATGAGGTTAATTGAATTCCAAATGTTCAGTCAGGCTGCCTTTTCTAAGTCATCCTCAGCCAGGTTGTTATGCCTGGCTTAGAGTATTTTTCGAGAATTCCTACCAATGGGGAAGAATCAGCCCTGCTGAGAGGCGGTCTCTTGCAGGGCAGGTCGCCACCTCTGTGACACCAAGTGAGGTGCGAGCTCATCTCCCAAAGGCCATCCAGACAGAGGAAGCACTCTCACTCGGCATCCCCAATTCCTGGGGGAGAGGCCTCATTTCCATATGCATGTTCAGAGGACCATCTGAGTGTTGGGAAACAGGGGGAATAGGGAAATTATTGGAAAATGAACATTAGAAAAATTCACACTCTGGGGGTAAGCTGTCCTGGTCTACGTTCAGTTTTGTGTTCCTATCTCCACTGTGGGGAACCACAGAACTGACAGAGGACAGGCTGAGGGACCCACCCCTGCCCCTCCTGTTCCATCTGTATTGCTACCCCACCCCCACCCCACACTCGATTATTAATTGTTGTAGCCCAGAATTTCTTTCTTTCTTTCTTTCTTTTTTTTTGAGACAGTCTCACTCTGTTGCCCAGGCTGGAGTGCAGTGGTGTGATCTCAGCTCACTGCAACCTCTGCCTCCCAGGTTCAAGTGATTGTCCTGCCTCAGCCTCCTGAGTAGCTGGGATTACAGGTGCATGCCACCACGCCTGGCTAATTTTTGTATTTTCAGTAGAGACCGGGTTTCATGATATTGGCCAAGCTAGACTCGAATTCCCAACCTCAGGTGATCCACCCGCCTCGGCCTCCCAAAATGCTAGGATTACAGGCGTGAACCACTGCTCCCAGCCCAGAATTTCTTTTTTAGCCCATGTTTTTCTAGTGAAAATAATACAGCAACATTATGTGGAAAGCTTGAAAAACAGAAAACAAGAATCTCATAGTCCTACTTTCTCCCCCAGCTGCCAGCATTAATAACAATGTGTGTAGTGCACATTCCCTTCCTGTATTTTGCATGCAGAGCGTGTTTTAAAGTTGCAATCAGTGTTCATAAAGTTCTTGGCTCTTCCTTTTTTGTACACAAGTACATTGTAATCATTCACCTCGCGGCTACACAACCAGCATTCATCATCGTTTCAATGGTTATTTGATGCGTTGCGGTGAAAGCACTATAACAAAATTAATCATCTTCTACGGGTCATTTGTGTTCCTGACACATCTGCTGTCATGAGTAACCCCATCGTGAGTTCTTCCATGCTATAACTTTTTCCTGCTTTAATAATTTTCTTTGGACAGATGCCCAGAACTGGGATTATTGGGTCAAAGGAAATGAGAATTACTTTGGCTCCTGACACTATGTCTCAGTTGCCTTCTGGAGGTTTCTAACAGTGCAGCTCTGCCAGCAGTACAGGCCGGGGGCTCGGGGATACCTCACCGGCTCTTATTCCAAGAGTCACTGAATGGCGAACACAAAGCTGCCCCAGCCCTCAGCCTGCTCTGGAGGGGCGCATTTGATGTATGACCTCTGTTGACAGCACCAGCAAAGCAAGTCGCCCTTAAACCCTTAAACTCTGTATCCCCCTATATTACCTTTCAGCCCCACAAGAGGATGTGGACGAGACCCCCAGCCCTACAGAACCAGGCACAGAGGCCCCAGAGCCCCCCGAGGAGCCTCTCCTGGGGGAGCTGACAGTGACAGGATCCTCCCCTGACTCGCTGAGCCTTTCCTGGACCGTCCCCCAGGGCCGCTTTGACTCCTTCACCGTGCAGTACAAGGACAGGGACGGGCGGCCCCAGGCGGTGCGTGTTGGGGGCCAGGAGAGCGAGGTCACTGTGAGGGGCCTGGAGCCTGGGCGCAAGTACAAGATGCACCTGTACGGCCTCCACGAGGGGCAGCGCCTGGGCCCGGTGTCTGCCGTGGGCGTCACAGGTGAGTGAGTGTGGGTGGGGCAGGGTTGGAAGACAGCCCTAGAAAATGTGCCCTTCTCTACCATTTTCCTATACATATTTCTGTCTTGATGGGGCTCACAGTGAAAGGAATATAGCAACATTATGGAAAGACATGTCATGGAGAGACAGGCTGCAATCCAGCAAATGAAGCAAAGGCGGGTGAGCATGTGATAGGGAGGCCCAGGGCTCAGGTCAGGACCAGACAGGGACGCCTAAGTCACCCTGCCCATGGGTACCCAGGGGACAGCCAGGACCTGAGGCCAGGCATGCCTTAGCTTGGTGACAGCTTTAGAGAGAAGGTAAAGTGTGTCAGATCATCACAGCTGGTGCAAAGGCCAGGAGGCTAGAAAGAGCATGGCACGTGAGAGGCACTGAGGATTGAGTGGGGTGTCCTTTGCGGTGAGTATCTCATCCTGAAGTGTGGGAGCAGAGGAGGGGACCACTCACCAGGCCTGGGGTCTCCCAGGGATGAGGATGTGGTTGCCCAGGTCTGTGCTGAGATGGCCCCAGCAGCTGTGCCTGTGTGAAGTTCATCCGTGGGAGCTAAAGATGGGGATGGGGTGGCAGGGAGCCTGGAGGCAGGGAGGCCAGTAGGCAGTTGGTGGCCCTGGTGAGAGGTGACAGTGGCTTAAACTAGGATCAGGGACTGGAGGTGGGGTAGGAAGGTATCCAGGGGAATTCAGGGTAAAGATGCTCTGAGGCTGCTGGCAGCTGGTGAGGAGCTGGATCCAGGAACACACCCCAGGCTCTGGCCTTGGGAGGAGTGTGCTGAGCTTGTTGCGGAGCAAAGACAGAAGCCCAGTGAACAAAAGATGGCGAAGAGACCCCAGTGCTGGGAGGCCAGGGGTGCAGAGGCCGAGTGGGGCTGTGCTCAAAAGAGAGGCGGTGCTGGAGGGACAGGGAGAGGTGGCCTGGGTGTTGGGAGGTGGGGGTGAGGTGGGGGCCGAGGGCAGGGGGGTCAGGGTGAGGGATAGGAAAGGCCGCAGGAGAGGAGAGGATGAAGAGCTGTGCTGGAGGCGCTGTGGGCAGCATCGTCCTGCTCTTGGGCACTTTGTGTTTTGTGACACATCCTTTCTATGCTGAACTGAGGAGCCAGGGACCTCACTGTCCGCACACGTGTCTGTCCAGCTCCAGAGGATGAAGCCGAGACCACCCAAGCAGTGCCCACCATGACCCCTGAGCCCCCCATCAAGCCTCGCCTCGGGGAGCTGACCGTGACAGATGCCACCCCCGACTCCCTCAGCCTGTCCTGGACGGTTCCCGAGGGCCAGTTTGACCACTTCCTGGTCCAGTACAGGAATGGGGACGGGCAGCCTAAGGCGGTGCGGGTGCCGGGGCACGAGGACGGGGTCACCATCTCAGGCTTGGAGCCAGACCATAAATACAAGATGAACCTGTACGGCTTCCACGGTGGCCAGCGTGTGGGCCCCGTGTCTGCCATTGGGGTGACGGGTGAGTGAATGATGGGAGCCCCAGGGTGGGAGCTGTGGGAGGGTCACCCTCTTGCTCTTTGGTGATGACTGGTGGGGAATGGGACAGGGGTCTGGTCAGCACCACAGACCTGCTTGTGGCTGGGGCTCCCCTTGGGCTTTCCTCTGAGGCTGACCCCTGGCTCCTCCTGAGCAGGGAGGGGCCATCAGGAGTTTTGCTGTGCTGGTGACTGTCCCAGGTCCCCCGCAGCTGACCCTGGAACTTGTCATGTGTGTTAGCTGTCAGTTGAGCAGGACCACCCGGCCCCAAGAATGGGCTTCTCTGAAATGACCTCAGGTCCCCCAGTCATAGCCTTGGCTTCTCCCTCCTTCCCTTGAAGACCTGAGCACATCCCCCAGGGACCTGGCATCCTGTCTATATCTCCTTTTCTCAGCTGCAGAGGAAGAGACCCCCAGCCCCACGGAACCCAGCACTGAGGCCCCGGAGCCCCCTGAGGAGCCGCTCCTGGGGGAGCTGACAGTGACAGGATCCTCCCCTGACTCGCTGAGCCTCTCCTGGACCGTCCCCCAGGGCCACTTCGAGTCCTTCACCGTGCAGTACAAGGACAGGGACGGGCGGCCCCAGGTGGTGCGTGTCAGGGGCGAGGAGAGCGAGGTCACCGTTGGGGGCCTGGAGCCCGGGCGCAAATACAAGATGCACCTGTACGGCCTCCACGAGGGGCAGCGTGTGGGCCCGGTGTCCACCGTGGGTGTGACAGGTGAGTGTTTGTGAGTGAGGTAGAGTGGGGAAGATGGCCCTAGAAGATGTTGCTTTCACTGCAACTTCATGAAAACAAAAATATTCTCACCAGCCGGGCTTCTTTTGCACGTTTCCATGCTTGGGGATCTTGCTAAGAGGCAGATTGGGGTTCAACAGGTTTGGGCTAGGGCCACAGATTCTGCATTTCCAACAAGAAATGATGCGGATGCTGCTGGCCCATGATCATGCCCCTTGAGTAGCAAAGTTCTTCACGACAAAGGAATTGGACCCTCTTTTGAAATCTGTTGAAGAGAATTTTTCTGCGTCCCTGATTCCTGGTAGTGTGCTTTCTCTGTGGAGTTGACTGGGGGCCGTGAAGGAAGAGAGAAGGCAGTGAGGGGCAGCACGTCGACTGCACACTCTGGAAGCCCACTATTGGAATGGGAATAGGGACAGACCTTTCCCTCCAATGGGCCAATTTGTCCATTCAGCAAAGAATTCCTTGCCCTGATCCGGGCACTGTAATTTTAGGGTATCAGTGTCCTCTGGCCAACGACCTCCAGAAACTCACCTAAAATTGAACGGATGGAATTATGCTCCATGCAGTGCAGGAGGACTGTGGGGTGACTTAGGAAGAGGCTTTAGAAAGAGATTGTTAAGGAACTGGGCTTGTGTTTGGTGTTTTAGGACAGCATTTAAGGAAGCAAGCTTTTGCTCTGTATTAGACGCTGTCAGGAAGAAGGGATAACCCTATTACCGGGTGTCTCACTAAGTCTTATCTTTGGGGAGGTCAACTAGAGCAAGGCCAAAGCTGCCACTGGTAAAGAAGCAGCTATCACTCAGATTAGCTGGATGGGTGATGTTTGGTTATTTTTGTGCTTTGGAAAATGTTAGAGTTCATCCTTACTGAGACATGATCACAGACTGGCCTTGTTCTTGTCTTGATCCATCCTACTGACAAATGGCCTAGTCTGATGTTGATGTTCCATGAAATTGTCTGTTCAATTGGACCACGCCAAGACCAGACTGTGCCAGGCCAGCCCCAAGCAGCTGTGGCCTGGCAGAGGGAAAGGGCAGCTCACGGGTGTCAGGGCTGCTTTTTTCTTTCATAGGCGGAAGCTGGAAAGTGACACACACAAGTTCATGTTTTCATGGGGCTCACAGTTGTGGGCACAAGCAGAAAACCGGAAAGTAAGCAAAGAAGGATGAGCATGTGGAGCCCAGGAGCCAAGCCAGGATTGGGAAGGGACAGTGAAGTCACCCTGCCCTCAAGTACCCAGGGGACAGCCAGGACCTGAGGCCAGGCAGGCCTTAGCTTGATGACAGCTTTGGAGAGGAAGTGAAGCATGTCAAATCATCACAGCTAGTGCAAAGGCCAGGAGGCTAGAAAGAGCATGGTGTGTGAGAGACACTGAGGATTGAGTGGGGTGTCCTTTGCAGTTGGTGGATCATCCTGAAGTGTGGGAGCAGAGGAGGGGACCACTCACCAGGCCTGGGGTCTCCCAGGGATGAGGATGTGGTTGCCCAGGTCTGTGCTGAGATGGCCCCAGCAGCTGTGCCTGTGTGAAGTTCATCCGTGGGAGCTAAAGATGGGGATGGGGTGGCAGGGAGCCTGGAGGCAGGGAGGCCAGTAGGCAGTTGGTGGCCCTGGTGAGAGGTGACAGTGGCTCAAACTAGGATTGGGGACTGGAGGTGGGGGAGGAAGGTATCCAGGGAAACTCGGGGGAGAGGTACTCTGAGGTTGCTGGCAGCTGGTGAGGGGCTGGGTCCAGGAACACGCCCCAAGCTCTGGCCTTGGGAGGAGTGTGCTGAGCTTGTTGTGGAGCAAAGACAGAAGCCCAGTGAACAAAAGATGGCGAGGAGACCCCAGTGCAGGGAGGCTAAGGGTGCAGAGGCCGAGTGGAGCTGTGCTCATAAGAGAGGCGGTGCTGGAGGGACAGGGAGAGGTGGCCTGGGTGTTGGGAGGTGGGGGTGAGGTGGGGGCCGAGGGCAGGGGGGTCAGGGTGAGGGATAGGAAAGGCCGCAGGAGAGGAGAGGAAGAAGAGCTGTGCTGGAGGCGCTGTGGGCAGCATCGTCCTGCTCTTGGGCACTTTGTGTTTTGTGACACATCCTTTCTATGCTGAACTGAGGAGCCAGGGACCTCACTGTCCCCACACGTGTCTGTCCAGCTCCAGAGGATGAAGCCGAGACCACCCAAGCAGTGCCCACCATGACCCCTGAGCCCCCCAACAAGCCTCGCCTCGGGGAGCTGACCGTGACAGATGCCACCCCCGACTCCCTCAGCCTGTCCTGGACGGTTCCCGAGGGCCAGTTTGACCACTTCCTGGTCCAGTACAGGAATGGGGACGGGCAGCCTAAGGCGGTGCGGGTGCCGGGGCACGAGGACGGGGTCACCATCTCAGGCCTGGAGCCAGACCACAAGTACAAGATGAACCTGTACGGCTTCCACGGTGGCCAGCGCGTGGGCCCCGTGTCTGTCATTGGGGTGACGAGTGAGTGTACGATGGGAGCCCCAGAGTGGGGCCTGTGGGAGGGTCTCCCTTTCTCTGGTCATGGGTGAACTGGCCCAGGAAGCCCCTCTGCTCTTGGCTGAGCCATGGTACTTTTTTGTCTTTCCCCACTTCCCTGAGGACTGACAGGTCTTCCTGGGTGGAGAAGGGCCCTGTGAGCTCTGTTGGTGGCTGTCCCAAGTTCCCCAGCACTGACCTCAGAGCTTGTCATGTGTGTTGACTGTAAACTGAGCAAGACCACCAAGCTCCAAAGATGGGCCTCTCCAAGCTGACCTCAGGACCCCCACTCATGGCCACAGCTTCGCTCTCCTTCCTCACAAGACCCAAGGACATCCCCCAGGGAAGCTGCCTCACCTTCTCTGTCCCCTCTTCTCAGCTGCAGAGGAAGAAACTCCCGCCCCCACAGAACCCAGCACGGAGGCCCCGGAGCCCCCTGAGGAGCCGCTCCTGGGGGAGCTGACAGTGACAGGATCCTCCCCTGACTCGCTGAGCCTCTCCTGGACCATCCCCCAGGGCCACTTCGACTCCTTCACCGTGCAGTACAAGGACAGGGACGGGCGGCCCCAGGTGGTGCGTGTCAGGGGCGAGGAGAGCGAGGTCACCGTGGGGGGCCTGGAGCCCGGGCGCAAATACAAGATGCACCTGTACGGCCTCCACGAGGGGCAGCGTGTGGGCCCAGTGTCCGCTGTGGGTGTGACAGGTGAGTAAGTGTGAGTGAGGCGAGGTGGGGAAGATGGCCCTGGAAGACACTGCTGTCTCTCCAGTCTTCGTGAAAACATACTCTGAAGAGTATTCCTTCCTTTGTGTATCCAAATGCCTGGAGATTTTTGTTAAAAAGCAGATTTGGATTCAGCAGGTTTGGCCTAGGGCAAGAGACCATGCATTTCTTTCTTTCTTTTTTTTTTTTTTTTTTTTTGAGATAGAGTCTCGCTTTGTCACCCAGGCTGGAGTACAGTGGCTCAATCTCGGCTCACTGCAACCTCTGCCTCCTGGGTTCAAGTGATTCTCCTACCTCAGCCTCCTGAGTAACTGGGACTACAGGCGTGCGCCACCACGCCCAGCTAATTTTTTCATATTTTTAGTAGAGATGGGTTTCACCGTGTTAGCCAGGATGGTCTCAATCTCCTGATCTCGTGATCTGCCCTCCTCGGCCTCCCAAAGTGCTGGGATCATAGGCGTGAGCCACGGCACCCAGCCGACCATCCATTTCTAACAAGATTCTCATCTATCTTGATGCCACTGGTCCAAGGAACACACTTTTTTTGTTGTTTTTTATTGTAGTAAAGTACACTTGACATAATTCACCATTCTAATCGCTTTCTAGTATGCAGTCCAGCATGAAGTCCACTCACATTGCTGTGGACTGTCACCCTCCACTTACAGAACTCCTCTTCCCACACTGAAACTTCCTACCCACTAGACACGAACTCCCACTCTCCCCTTGCCCCAGCCCCTGGCAACACCATTCTACTCTCTGTCTCTATGAATTTGACTCTAGGTACCTCATATAAGTGCAATCATACAATATTTGTCTTTTTTGAATGGTTCATTTCATTAAATACAATGTCTTTAAGGTTCATCTATGTCATAGCATCAGTCAGAATTTCCTTTTTATTTTATTTTCTGTGGCAATAGGGGTCTCGGTATGTTGCCCAGGCTGGTCTCAAACTCCTGGCCTCAAGCGAGTCTCCCACCTTGACCTCCCAAAGTGCTGGGATTATAGGCAAGAGCCACTGCACCTGGCCAGAACTTCCTTCCTTTTCAGGCTGAATAATGTTTCGTTTTACACATACAGACCACACTTTGCTCATCCTTTCATCCATTGATGGACACCTGGGTTGCTTCCACCTCTTAGCTATCAAGAATAATGCTGCTATGAATATTTATGTGCAAATCACAGAACACCTTTGTAGCAAAGCCCCTCCCAGTAACAGATTTGGAAACTCTCTTAGAATTTGTTGAAGCGAATTTTTCTTGCATTCATGAATCCTCACAGAGGTTAGGCTCAGAGTTAGGGTTCCTGTCCTAATGGGAAAAGTTCCTGTCCTAATGGGGCTAACGTCATGGGGGACAGGCTGTGGACCAGTAAGAAAGCAAAGGCGGGTGAGCATGTGACAAGAAGCCCAGAGCCAGGCAGGAATACCTAAACCACCCTACCTGTGGATACTCAGGGGACAGTCAGGATCTGAGGCCAGGCAGGCCTTAGCTTGGTGACAGCTTTAGAGAGAAGGTGAAGCGTGTCAGATCAGCACAGGTGGTGCAAAGGCCAGGAGGCTAGAAAGAGCATGGTGTGTGAGAAGTACTGAGGATTGAGTGGGGTGTCCTTTGCAGTGAATAGATAGTCCTGAAGTGTGGGAGCAGAGGAGGCCTGGGGTCTCCCAGGGATGAGGATGTGATTGCCCAGGTCTGTGCTGAGATGGCCCCAGCAGCTGTGCCTGTGTGAAGCTCATCTGTGGGGGCTAAAGATGGGGATGGGGTGGCAGGGAGCCTGGAGGCAGGGAGGCCAGTAGGCAGTTGGTGGCCCTGGTGAGAGGTGACAGTGGCTTAAACTAGGATCGGGGACTGGAGGTGGGGTAGGAAGGTATCCAGGGGAATTCAGGGTAAAGATGCTCTGAGGCTGCTGGCAGCTGGTGAGGAGCTGGATCCAGGAACACACCCCAGGCTCTGGCCTCGGGAGGAGTGTGCTGAGCTTGTTGCGGAGCAAAGACAGAAGCCCAGTGAACAAAAGATGGCGAAGAGACCCCAGTGCAGGGAGGCTAAGGGTGCAGAGGCCGAGTGGAGCTGTGCTCATAAGAGAGGCGGTGCTGGAGGGACAGGGAGAGGTGGCCTGGGTGTTGGGAGGTGGGGGTGAGGTGGGGGCCGAGGGCAGGGGGGTCAGGGTGAGGGATAGGAAAGGCCGCAGGAGAGGAGAGGATGAAGAGCTGTGCTGGAGGCGCTGTGGGCAGCATCGTCCTGCTCTTGGGCACTTTGTGTTTTGTGACACATCCTTTCTATGCTGAACTGAGGAGCCAGGGACCTCACTGTCCCCACACGTGTCTGTCCAGCTCCAGAGGATGAAGCCGAGACCACCCAAGCAGTGCCCACCATGACCCCTGAGCCCCCCATCAAGCCTCGCCTGGGGGAGCTGACCGTGACAGATGCCACCCCCGACTCCCTCAGCCTGTCCTGGACGGTTCCCGAGGGCCAGTTTGACCACTTCCTGGTCCAGTACAGGAATGGGGATGGGCAGCCCAAGGCGGTGCGGGTGCCGGGGCACGAGGACGGGGTCACCATCTCAGGCCTGGAGCCAGACCATAAATACAAGATGAACCTGTACGGCTTCCACGGTGGCCAGCGCGTGGGCCCCATCTCTGTCACTGGGGTGACGGGTGAGTGAATGATGGGAGCCCCAGGGTGGGAGCTGTGGGAGGGTCACCCTCTTGCTCTTTGGTGATGACTGGTGGGGAATGGGACAGGGGTCTGGTCAGCACCACAGACCTGCTTGTGGTTGGGACTGGGGCTCCCCTTGGGCCTTCCTATGTGGTTGACCCCTGGCTCCCCCTGAGCAGGGAGGGGCCATCAGGAGTTTTGCTGTGCTGGTGGCTGGGCCAGGTCCCCCACAGCTTACCCTGGAACTTGTTATTTGTGTTAGCTGTCAGTTGAGCAGGACCACCCGGCCCCAAGAATGGGCTTCTCTGAAATGACCTCAGGTCCCCCAGTCATAGCCTTGGCTTCTCCCTCCTTTTCCCCAGGACCCAAGGACATCCCCCTCACTCTCTCTCCCTCCTTCTCCGCTGCAGAGGAAGAGACCCCCAGCCCCACAGAACCCAGCACTGAGGCCCCGGAGGCCCCTGAGGAGCCGCTCCTGGGGGAGCTGACAGTGACAGGATCCTCCCCTGACTCGCTGAGCCTCTCCTGGACCGTCCCCCAGGGCCGCTTCGACTCCTTCACCGTGCAGTACAAGGACAGGGACGGGCGGCCCCAGGCGGTGCATGTCAGGGGCGAGGAGAGCGAGGTCACCGTGGGGGGCCTGGAGCCCGGGCGCAAATACAAGATGCATCTGTACGGCCTCCACGAGGGGCAGCGCGTGGGCCCAGTGTCCACCGTGGGCATCACGGGTGAGTGGGGGGACAGGCCCTCGTCCCCAGGTTTACCTCTGCAGCCCCTTTGTGTTTCTCCTTTGGATCTTGGCACCTGTTATGACTGGGCCTCTAGGTTTCTGTCTTTTCTCCCATGTTGCTAATGATCCTGCCTCATCCTTGGATTCATGGAGACTGTGTGGAGTCAGATGGGCAGGTAGTCCATGCCCTGTTTGTTGTAGCTTCCTTCTCCCATCGTGATCTGGAACCTCCAGGTTGCTCGTGTGCTCATTTGTTAGTCTTCAGGCTCCCTTAAGGAGTATTTTAGTGGCTCAGAAAGTGCTTCAGATCCAGCTGCCCAGATCTGCATGTGCCTTCGAATGTAGTGATTGTGCGACTTTGCAGGCGTTTCCTAACCTTGTGCTTCAGATTCCTGCAAAGTTGGGGTGATGATAATAACGGCACCCACTTCATATGTTGTGCGAGGGTTAAATGCACCACTGTTTGTGAGCTGCTTACAGCAATGCAGGGCACAGATTCTAAAACAAGCGTTTTAGAGGAGGCCGCTAAGAAATGCTCACTCCAGTCCTGGGAGAGCACTGCCTCCCTTGCGCAGGGTCCTGCCTCCTGACCCATGGGCCTGCTCTGCTCTTTTCAGCGCCCCTGCCCACACCACTGCCGGTGGAGCCCCGCCTGGGGGAGCTGGCGGTGGCGGCCGTGACCTCGGACTCAGTGGGCCTCTCATGGACAGTGGCCCAGGGCCCCTTTGACTCCTTCCTGGTGCAGTACAGGGACGCGCAGGGGCAGCCCCAGGCAGTGCCTGTGAGCGGAGACCTCCGAGCGGTCGCCGTCTCGGGGCTGGACCCGGCCCGCAAGTACAAGTTCCTGCTCTTTGGACTCCAGAATGGGAAACGCCACGGCCCAGTCCCTGTGGAGGCCAGGACCTGTGAGTGAGGGCTGGAGGCCTCCCGCGGCCAGAGCCTTCGCCCCCTTGTGGCACCAGTTGGAATTTCACGTTTCTGTGCTCCACACTCCAGTCCTCAGCACCCACTGATTTATTGGGTCCAGGAAAACCCAGGCCCTGAGCTCTCCTCTCCCACTCACACTCATCCCTCTCCCTACTTTCCCTGCACCCCAGGGGACACTTGCTTTCTTGTCTGGCTCCTCTTTTATTCCTACTCCTGGCCCAGTCACCCTCCTGTTCCTGGGACCGGCTCACAGAGCCATAGCAGACCAGGAAGCTCCGCGGCCCCTTTGCCTCCGTCCCACTCTCCATGCACCTCACTGTCTTTTCCAGCCCCAGACACCAAACCGTCTCCCCGCCTGGGGGAGCTGACTGTGACAGATGCGACCCCTGACTCCGTGGGCCTCTCGTGGACGGTCCCTGAGGGCGAATTCGACTCCTTCGTGGTCCAGTACAAGGATAAGGATGGTCGGCTCCAGGTGGTGCCGGTGGCAGCCAACCAGCGGGAGGTCACAGTCCAGGGCCTGGAGCCCAGAAGGAAATACAGGTTCCTGCTCTATGGTCTGTCAGGCAAGAAGCGACTGGGCCCCATCTCTGCTGACAGCACCACAGGTGAGTCCCAGTCCAGCCTCCACCTTTTCCAGAGCTGCCTCTCATCCGAGCCCTCAGAGCTGGCCCTGCAGCCTTCCCGTGAGATTCCCTCTATCAGCCCTGACACAACCATCTTAACTCCGAAAATGAGTCCCTCTGTGTGTCAGGCACAGTTCTGAAGCATATGCATTACTTCCTTTCATTCGCTGACTGCTGAGGAAATAAAAGGGACACGGGCTTTGGGGCCAGCAGATCTGTGTTCCAGTTCCAGTCCTAGCCTTTGCCAGGGTGACCATGGACAAGCCGCTTCATCCCTGGGACCTCGGTGTCCTCACCTGCATAATGCTGGGAATGGCGCTGGACTCAGTAGTGGTTCCCATCCTCCTCCCTCCTCCCTGACTCGGAGGCGAGCGGTGGAAGACAAGGGAGGGCTTGGCTACGGAAAGACGATGGAAAAACCTGGTGTCACTGTGCCTATGACTCAGCCCCCTGAGGAAGGGGTGTGGTGGGTCACCGACCCTCACCCCACTCCCACGACCATGAGTCACTATGCCCAGAGGAGGACAGAGCAGCCGGCCAGTCTGGGCCTGGGTCCCTGGGACTCCGTAATTCTCTTCCCAAACCCTCACTGTGGGGACGGGGTACAGACCCCCACCCATCGGCCCCAGCCCCACCCGGGCAAGCCTCTGCTCTGCCCTCTGTTCTCCCAGCTAATCCCCTGTCTTCTCCCTGCCCCACCCTGGCTGCCCCGGCCCAGTGGGGTCGGTGTGGGGCTGGGGAAGCAGGAGGCACGGATGTTCAGGCTGATGGCCACAAGGGGACAAGGGGGAGGTCACAGCCTGGCAGTGATGAGAGCCGTGCATTGGCCGGCTGCCCAGACCAGCTCTCGATGTTTGGGGTGTCTCCCTGACAACCCAGAGACCTCCGGGGAGTCTCTCTCAGCTCTGGCCTCATTCCTGCTCAGGGGCTGGGGGTCAGGGTAAACAAAGGCCCTCTCTGCACCCCCAGCCACCCATCCCTCGGGAGATGATCTGTAATGAATTTGGCGCACCCTCGATCACAGCAGGGAAGGGGCAGGGCAGGAAGGAGTTTGGGCAGCAGCCTCCAGAGGAGGAGGGGGCTGTTCTCCCTCATTCCTGTGGGGCATGGTGGGAGCAGGCCTGTGTGTCTCCTCAAGGAGCTGTCCCTGGGGCTACACTGGAGGGACCCTGTCCCAGAACCTCACACCTCCGGGAGGCTGCCAGGGCTTAGGCAAAGGCAGCATGTGACTAAGAGCTTTCCCTCCTCCCTCTGCACAGCTCCCCTGGAGAAGGAGCTACCTCCCCACCTGGGGGAACTGACCGTGGCTGAGGAGACCTCCAGCTCTCTGCGCCTGTCCTGGACGGTGGCCCAGGGCCCCTTTGACTCCTTCGTGGTCCAGTACAGGGACACGGACGGGCAGCCCAGGGCAGTGCCTGTGGCCGCAGACCAGCGCGCAGTCACCGTAGAGGACCTAGAGCCTGGCAAGAAATACAAGTTTCTGCTCTACGGGCTCCTCGGGGGAAAGCGCCTGGGCCCGGTCTCTGCCCTGGGAATGACAGGTGAGGCTGCTGTGCCTGGCTATAGCAAGCCAGCTTGTGTGGGTTTCCTTGTGCATTTGGGCTGAAGACAAAGATGACTGCAGGAGTGGGCAGGCCGGAGTGGGGCGCCCTGGCCTGTCCCCAGGAAGGAGGAGGAGTCTGCAGCCCTGTGGGCTTCAACATCCATCAAGGAGTCCAGAGCAGGAGCCAGGCCAGGCGGGAGGGAAAGGCCCTGGCAGGGGCTCTCTAATCTCCCAGCCCCGACTCTGCCCCATCACTGCCGCTGCTCCTCATTATTCGCTGGGGCAGCTGTCGCCTCCCCGAAGGGTGGCCTTGTCCAGATAGCGGCAAACCTCCCTGCCGTGGATGAGTCAGGAGCATTTTCTTAAGAGGAACATCACTGGAAAACAAAATGAGTGGGGACACAGAAACCAACAGCAGTGGCTGCATTTGTGGTACAGGCTCCTCTTCCAGAGCTCGCTGATGCCCACCTCAGACAGGCCTGACCACGGCACGGCTGGTGGGATTTGCCAGTCACCTCAACCAGCCAGTTCCACCCTCAGCTTCTCTCAGAAGGGAGCACCACACTCCTCAAGCTCAGTGAATGTGTCCCGGCATGGGTGGGGCCAGAGCCTGTGATATCTGGAGGTGGGCTCGGCAGGACACCGGGGTGTGGAAGGGGGAAGCGAGCACCTGACTCAGACAGCGCGGGAGCTCGCAGGAGTCACGAGGCCACAGCGACTTCATTGTCTGACTGGGCCTGGACCTGTAAACTTCCCACCTCAGCCTTGGGCCAAGCCTGGAAGATAAAAATGGAGCACCCCATGGCGCCCCTCACTCAGATTCTCCCCTGGGCTTCTCCCATGCAGCCCCAGAAGAGGACACACCAGCCCCAGAGTTAGCCCCAGAGGCCCCTGAGCCTCCTGAAGAGCCCCGCCTAGGAGTGCTGACCGTGACCGACACAACCCCAGACTCCATGCGCCTCTCGTGGAGCGTGGCCCAGGGCCCCTTTGATTCCTTCGTGGTCCAGTATGAGGACACGAACGGGCAGCCCCAGGCCTTGCTCGTGGACGGCGACCAGAGCAAGATCCTCATCTCAGGCCTGGAGCCCAGCACCCCCTACAGGTTCCTCCTCTATGGCCTCCATGAAGGGAAGCGCCTGGGGCCCCTCTCAGCTGAGGGCACCACAGGTACCACCAGGCGTCTCCGGCCTCTAGTCTAGGACTCGGAAGGGAGAAACGGGGGCTCAGAAGTGGTGGTCGCAGGGAAAGAGCGTGAGGCGGGTACCAGGGAGAGAGGATGGATGGGCTGGATGCGAGTGGCCTTTAGCTCTGCCCCACAGGACCCCCCTGTGGCTGCAAGTCCTTGGTTACAGATAGAGAAACAGGGGCAGGGAGGGGGGTGGAAGGGACGTGCTCTGGGTCACCAAGCTGGTGTGCTTCTGTCTCCAATCCCTTCTCCCCCACCCACTCCGTGCAGGGCCGGCCCCTGCTGGTCAGACCTCAGCAGAGTCAAGGCCCCGCCTGTCCCAGCTGTCTGTGACTGACGTGACCACCAGTTCACTGAGGCTCAACTGGGAGGCCCCACCTGGGGCCTTCGACTCCTTCCTGCTCCGCTTTGGGGTTCCATCACCAAGCACTCTGGAGCCGCATCCGCGTCCACTGCTGCAGCGCGAGCTGATGGTGCCGGGGACGCGGCACTCGGCCGTGCTCCGGGACCTGCGTTCCGGGACTCTGTACAGCCTGACACTGTATGGGCTGCGAGGACCCCACAAGGCCGACAGCATCCAGGGAACCGCCCGCACCCTCAGCCCAGGTAAGGACCCACACACACTCTGCCCCAAAGTGGGGGTCTTTGTACTTCACGGGGGGACCTAGTGCCTCAGCCAGCGGTGGGGGTGGGCGAGTTGGTGGTGGGCCTGGAGGAATCTGCAGAGCGACTTCCATTCCTGGGGACTAGAGGAAAAGGGGTGGTGAGCCTGTGCTGGAGCAGAGGCGAGGGGGGGACTCGTAGGGAGGAGCCTCCCTGCCCCTGCCTGCATCATTGTTCCTTGACCCCTCTGCAGTTCTGGAGAGCCCCCGTGACCTCCAATTCAGTGAAATCAGGGAGACCTCAGCCAAGGTCAACTGGATGCCCCCACCATCCCGGGCGGACAGCTTCAAAGTCTCGTACCAGCTGGCGGATGGAGGTGGTGCCTTTGCCATGTGCTCGTCGCCTCGCATTTCCTCTCCCCCCTGCACTCTGCCCACCCTCCAGCCGCCCTGCGGTTCCCTGGGTAACCCTCGATCCCCAATGTTTTCAGGGGAGCCGCAGAGTGTGCAGGTGGACGGCCAGGCCCGGACCCAGAAACTCCAGGGGCTGATCCCAGGCGCTCGCTACGAGGTGACCGTGGTCTCCGTCCGAGGCTTTGAGGAGAGTGAGCCTCTCACAGGCTTCCTCACCACGGGTGAGATGGACTGGGACCCGGGGCAAGAGGTGGGAGCCAAGAAAACTGCATGGGTCGGAGTTGAGAGAGAGCGAGCAGGGTGAAAGGGAGGTGGTGGAGGCTCCGATTGCGGACGGGAGGCCAGTGGAGTCTGGGGAGGCACGGAGTAGAGAGAGCAGCGGGGACCCCTCTGAGCCCCTCCCCTTCCCCCAGTTCCTGACGGTCCCACGCAGTTGCGTGCACTGAACTTGACCGAGGGATTCGCCGTGCTGCACTGGAAGCCCCCCCAGAATCCTGTAGACACCTATGACGTCCAGGTCACAGCCCCTGGGGGTGAGCAGGGCTGAGGCCTCTGGAGGGGACTTGTTCAGGGTGGGGATTGCAGGGGGGAGGCTGGACTCTGGCCGAGGATGGAGGGGGCAGGCCTTGATGCCCCTATCTACACTCCCAGCCCCGCCTCTGCAGGCCGAGACCCCAGGCAGCGCGGTGGACTACCCCCTGCATGACCTTGTCCTCCACACCAACTACACTGCCACAGTGCGTGGCCTGCGGGGCCCCAACCTCACTTCCCCAGCCACCATCACCTTCACCACAGGTAGGGTCTGTGGGGTGTGTGGGACGGGGAGAGGAGGTAGAGGGAGCCAGGATGGGCCTCATCCCCATCTCCTCTTCCTGCTTTCCCTCCTAGGGCTAGAGGCCCCTCGGGACTTGGAGGCCAAGGAAGTGACCCCCCGCACCTCCCTGCTCACTTGGACTGAGCCCCAAGTCCGGCCCACAGGCTACCTGCTCAGCTTCAACACCCCTGGTGGACAGACCCAGGTGCCCCGGCCCCACTGACCAACTCCCCTCCCTGGGTGATTCCAGGAGGTGCTGCCTCTGGCCCTCCCGGAGGGTCTCCACCTCCCTCTCCCCTGACCCCCCCTTGTCTGTCCCACAGGAGATCCTGCTCCCAGGAGGGATCACATCTCACCAGCTCCTCGGTCTCTTTCCCTCCACCCCCTACAATGCACGGCTCCAGGCCATGTGGGGCCAGAGCCTCCTGCCGCCCGTGTCCACCTCTTTCACCACGGGTACCTGGACGCACGGGCCGGGGGCCGGGGGCTGGGTGGGCAGCCAGGGCCTAAGGCTTGGAAAAGAACTGGCCCCTGCTCTCCTCTCCCAGGTGGGCTGCGGATCCCCTTCCCCAGGGACTGCAGGGAGGAGATGCAGAACGGAGCCGGTGCCTCCAGGACCAGCACCATCTTCCTCAACGGCAACCGCGAGCGGCCCCTGAACGTGTTTTGCGACATGGAGACTGATGGGGGCGGCTGGCTGGTGGGTGGCATTGGGAAGCCCAGGGGTCTGTGCAGGGCAAGGGCTGTTGCCCCGGGAGCCAGAGGCCGATGGTGCCCCCACTTGCTTCCTAGGTGTTCCAGCGCCGCATGGATGGACAGACAGACTTCTGGAGGGACTGGGAGGACTATGCCCATGGTTTTGGGAACATCTCTGGAGAGTTCTGGCTGGGTCAGTGCCTCACAGGGACTGGGGAAGTACGGATGGGGATGGGGGCCCTGTGGACACCAGGACCCTGATGAGGGCATGTCTCCCACCCCCAGGCAATGAGGCCCTGCACAGCCTGACGCAGGCAGGTGACTACTCCATGCGCGTGGACCTGCGGGCTAGGGATGAGGCTGTGTTCGCCCAGTACGACTCCTTCCGCGTAGACTCGGCTGCGGAGTACTACCGCCTCCACTTGGAGGGCTACCACGGCACTGCAGGTAAGCAGAGGCTGCGAGGCTGGGAGGGTGAGGCTGGGAGGGGAGGCCCTCATGGCTCCTTCCTCCACCCTGCCCAGGGGACTCCATGAGCTACCACAGCGGCAGTGTCTTCTCTGCCCGTGATCGGGACCCCAATAACTTGCTCATCTCCTGCGCTGTCTCCTACCGAGGGGCCTGGTGGTACAGGAACTGCCACTACGCCAACCTCAACGGGCTCTACGGGAGCACAGTGGACCATCAGGTGAGGGGTGGGGAGGCGGCTCAGAGTTGGGGTGGCTGGGGCTCGGCCTGCCTAGGTTTCAGCCCCACAGTGTAACAGGCAAGGGACTGAGCGGCTGGGTGAAATGGAACAATCATGCCAGCCTCGCAGAGGGAGCTGGAGTTGATTTATTGGCTGGAAAGGGCCAGCTCAGAATTAAGCCTCAATCTTCTGCAGCAGAGGGTCAGGAGGGGAGCTCTGCGGGGAGGTTGGTTGAGTGCTGGGAGCCACCTCCTTAAGGGGAACGGGAGGAGCAGATGGGACATCCGGCTTTGACTCTCTCTTGACAACCCCTTTCCCAGGGAGTGAGCTGGTACCACTGGAAGGGCTTCGAGTTCTCGGTGCCCTTCACGGAAATGAAGCTGAGACCAAGAAACTTTCGCTCCCCAGCGGGGGGAGGCTGAGCTGCTGCCCACCTCTCTCGCACCCCAGTATGACTGCCGAGCACTGAGGGGTCGCCCCGAGAGAAGAGCCAGGGTCCTTCACCACCCAGCCGCTGGAGGAAGCCTTCTCTGCCAGCGATCTCGCAGCACTGTGTTTACAGGGGGGAGGGGAGGGGTTCGTACGGGAGCAATAAAGGAGAAACTGAGGTCCCCAGCTGGCATCGGTCCTGCCCCATCACTGGCTCTGGCCCGGGTTGTGGGCCCCCATCTCCCGGGGCTGCAGCCGCACTTGGAAAGGCTGCATCTTGAGGATGACACTGCAGTGGGGCAGGGGCTGCAGGGAGGGCAGGGCGTCCCCGGAGGGCAGCAGCGTGAAGGCCTGCAGCAGTCGGGTCAGCACCACGAAGAGCTCCAGGCGCGCCAGCGGCTCGCCCAGGCACACGCGGGCACCACAGCCGAAGGCCAGAGCTCTGGAGTTCTTGCCTGGCTCCAGGAAGCGATCTGCGGGCGGGTGGACAGGTGGGTGGGGAGGTGTTCAGCCGCAGCGGGGACCAGCCTCCACCACATTTTCACGGCAGGCCCCCGGCCCCCCACATACCAGGCCAGAACTCATGTGGCCTCTCCCAGACCGTCTCATCCAGGTGGGCGCCTTGGAGGTTCGGAATGATGACTGTGCCCTCAGGGATGTCGTAGCCAGAGATGCTGAAGGGGGCTGGAGTTAGAGGCTGGCCAGGACCTCCCTGGGCTCGGGCTTTCCTCACTCATCCCCAACCCTCGGGAGTCACCTGCTGGGCCGTGTGGTGCGGTGGGGCAAGGCTAAGGGCACAACGGGCCGCAGGCGCAGCACCTCGGCGATGGTGGCATTGAGCAAGGGCAGCCGTGCACGGTCCTTGTAGGGGACTCGGGAGCTGGAGGCACCAGGGCCCAGTTCGTGGTCTAGCTCCTCCTGCAGTCGCTGCTGAATCTGGGGAATGATCGGGTGGAGTCCTGCCCCAGCAGCCCACAGCTGCCCAGCCTCCAGCCGCTCCCTCAGCAACCCAGTGAGCCTGAGTGCCGGTGAGGCAAGCACAGCCCCAGCCGCACAGTGCTCAGAGCTGAGTGAGGGTGCCCACCGCCCTGGCCAGGTTGCTGGGAAGGAGCCTTTTGCTTGTCCCCAGGATGCACCTCAGGGTGGTGAAGCAAAAAAACCACGGCCCAGGAGAGGGTGTTTGCTGTGGTCTCAGTGCCACCGATCAGGAGGTCCACTGCAGCCATGTGCACGTGCCCTTCCAGGAGCTGTCCAGAGCCCTCTTCCATGCTCGGCTGCGCCACCCCTTGGAGCATGTAGTCCGTCATGTCCCTCCACTGGCCTGCCACCAGGCTCTCCTGCAGAGGGTGAAAGAAGCGGGCTGAGCGGCTGGCCTGGGAAGAGGAGTACAGAGTGGCAACAGGCCCATAACTGGGGTATGCAAAAGAACCCGCCTCATAGCAATGCTGAGGCCGGTAGCATCACTGGCTGTGGGCCGAGGGGAGGCCGTCCACGTACAGTCCCCACCTTGTGCTGCCTCAGCTGCTTCTCCACGATGTGGTCCCTCTTCTCTATGGCCTGCTTCAGCCGCCGGAGACCTGGATTGGGGAAGAACTGCAGCAGGAAGCATGAGAATGCAGCTGTGGGAAGGAGCCTCTCCCTCCACCCCAGCCTCTCCCCCACAACCCAGGGGTGTCTAGGCTCCAGGTCCTCACCCTGAGAAAGGGAATCACGTCCACAATTTGGATGGACCAGTGGCTCCAGGTTTTTAACACCTCCTGGATACATTTGTAATAGGCAGGCATTAAGTTGTCCTCCTGCCAGAAAAGGAGGGAGTACTTTCAGTTCAGGACAAGGAGAGGCTCAGGGAGGGGCTGGGGGTGGGCCTGAGGGGCTGTGAGGCACCTTGATCTTGTCTCCGAAGGTGAGGTAACAGATGATGCTGCAGGTGAGGAGAGAGAATTCCTCCTCAATGGCCACAGGGGTGCCAGGCTGGGCTCTCATGCGCTGTGGAGAAACAGCGTGAGTTCAGCAGGCCGCTGTGCAGCGGGCAGGGCGGGGGCTACTGTGAGAGGCGAGGCTGACCCGAGGTGGCCTCAGGAGCCCAGCCTTACCTCACAGAACTCCTGGGTCAGCTGCTCCACCACTGGCTCCATGGAGTCACGGATGCCCAGCAGCAGGGCTGAGCGGGTGAGCTTCTTGTGGGCTTTCCAGAGCAGGCAGTAGTCTCCCAAGGACAGGTCCGGGTAGTTCTTAGACACCAGCTTGTCTGCAGGAGGAGTTGGGGGCTGGAGGGTGGGAACTGATGAAGGCAGCCAAGGGCCTGACCTTCTTCGGCCTCACCAACCCCTGCTTCCTCCCCACCAGATATGCCCCCCAATAGCTTCCAGGGACCTGGATTGGGGATGCCCCCGAAGGTGGCTCCCAGTTGAGGCCGAGGTGGGAGGATCACTTGAGACTAGGAATTTAAGACCAGACTGGGCACCATAGCAAGACCCCATCTCTTAAAAAAATTTTTTTTTAAGAAAGAAAAAATGCCCCCGGCCCTTACAGGTAAGTGGCTCAGGTCTGCCAGCAAAGTCTGCCCACTTTTTGACCATGGCTTCCTCAATGGTCCTCTTGGAGTTCAGCACCACCACATCTGGGAGACAGCCAAAGCAGCGTCAGCGGAGAGAGGACCCTCTCCGTCACCTCCGCCCCCTCCTGTGGTGAGGGCCAGAGCGAGATCAGCCTCTCACCTTGCAGCCCAAGGTGGAGCCTGTAGATGGGCCCGAATTTCTGAGTCAGGCCAAGCAGATAGATGGGGAGGTCGGGCTGCAGCAGGTGCAAGAAGCCCGGGGCAAGAGGCGGGAGGTGGAGGCTCCGGAGCTTCCACCAGTTCCACAGCAGGCGGGCACCAGTCAGCAGGGGCAGCAGCAGCAGCAGGCCCAGGAGCAGCATGGCGAGACGCCCGTCAGGGCCCTGAGGTGCCACTTATAGCTCAAGAGCCCCGGCCATCCCTCCTGCTGTGTAGACTGTTTGGGGCCTCCCTTGACCCCACCTTCAGGTACCCTCCCACCGTCCCGCCCACAGAGTGGCCCTTTTCTGGAATGACACCAGTCTCATTGGCCTTGGGACGTCCGTATTTCAAAAAAATTGATCACCCATCGAGAAGCAAGGAAGGGAAATGCAACCCTGACCTTTTTCCTGCATCCAGAGTCAGCTTTCTGGTTCCACATCACCCGTGCAGGCAAGGGTGTCCGCCCCCACCTGGGCCCTCTCCCTCTGCCACCCCACTGTGGGCCAGTTTACTGGCATGATGTTTGTCTCAGAGAGAAAATGGCAGTCCCTGCCTAATAGGCCTTCCTGAATCGCCTGAAGAACAAAATGTGATTTGTGTGGGTTGTTTGTTAGTTTAAGCTACAGATAGAGTAATACAGTTTACGCCTGGTTTGCCTGGGGCATTCCAGTATATACAGGCATCCCAGTGTGATTGTTATTAGTGCCTCCTTTCACTCGCAAAAGTGCCCAGAAGACAAAGGAGGTGGTTTCCCACTGCGGAGTACTAGCATGTACCAGACACTGCTCTAAGTGCTTTGCGGGCACTCACTCAACTCTTCACAGCCACGCTCTATATGCAACACGGGTATTGTTCGCATGTTGTGGAGGGCAGGATTCCAGCCTGGAAATCTAGCTGTCGAATATGTACCTTTAGCCGCCAGGAGCACCTTTCTTTGGTTGAAAGGAAAACAGCCCACCTTGAGCTGGTTTGAGATAAAAAGTAAGGATTGGGGAATTTCACAGAACTCAGGAAAAAGAAGCAGAGGAGGGGACCCCACTGATCTTAGAAAGCCAGGGATAGGGAACAGACAAAGCCCCAGAGACGGGCAGTTTCCTTGCTTTGTTCCTCTCTCCTCTTTCTTCTCTCTGCAGTCAAGTTTCTGGTGTTTCCAGGCACAGGCAGAACATGACTGCCCTCAGGACTAGAGTCCACAGGTTCTACTCCAGCCAGAGAGAGTATGGATTCCCAGCACAACTGGGCATGCCCCCATCAAAGTCCAAAGTCCCCAGGAAGGGGCTGGATAGCCACAGCTGGATCAGGATCAAGGGTCCGGCCCTATTTGGGGAACTGAAGCCATAAGGGGTGGGGGTCCCACTGGACTGACACTCAGAGACCACTTTTGTGGGTAAGGAGGCAGTTTGGGGGTTTGGGAAGAGGTCTTGCCAAAGAGGAGTGGCAGGGTTCAGTGAGAGGCCAGGGCCTCCTGGATGGTACGTGAGAGGTCAGAGGCGACCCAGCCCCATACCTTCCCCCCCATTTCTGGCTCTGTGCCAGACCCTCGGACCAGTGGGAGTCTCTCTCCCCTCAGAGCTTCTCCAGACTGTGCTACTGCAGAGCCAGAGTCAAGACCCTGGCTGTGCCACCCACTACATTGGCGAGTTCGCTGCTGCTGAATCCATGATCAGGACTGAGAGGGAGAAAACAGGATTGGGATTTCTGGGGTTGGGCAATGACAGCTACTGCCTTCTTCATGGTTGACCTCCCAGACCGGGCCATGTCTTGCTGCAACTGAATCCCCTGGCTCCGGAAAATGGGCTTATGCCACCACCGTGCTGAGCAGCTACTGGGAGAAAGATCTGACGAGCAACCATAGGGCCATGTATGCAAGAGCCTCAGGAAACCTCTGCCACAGTGGGAAAGGCCCAAACTTCTCAAAGTTACGTGGGATAAGACAGCGCTCATCGGAAAGGAGCGCACCTGGAAGGCTGACATGCTTACTACTTGTCTCACCATCTCCATCTCTTCCACCACTTCCAAATCCAAACTCCAAATGTGGTCAATTACATGCAATGTCCCCAAAGGTACCCTGTCCTGCCCCCGGCCTCTGGGCCTTTGTATATTCTCCTTCTGCCCCAGATGCCCTCATCTACCCCTGCTCTTTGCCTGGCTCCTTCTCAGTCTTCAGAGCCCCACTTGGAGGCCACCTGCTCCAGGAGGCCTTCCCTGTCCCTGCCTGGCAATGCCCCTGACTTGGTTAGATGTCCCACGGGACCACGCTGCTCCCTGACATCACATCTTTCACAGAGGGTGGGGACTGCCCGTCCTCTTATCTGTCTCCCCAGCGATGAGCCCTGGAGTGAGTAGCTGTATCTCTGGCACCTGGCACAGGGCATGGCATGAAGTGAAAGATTCCCGAATTTCTGTCGAATGACTGGATGGCAGGCTGCTGAACTGTCATGACCTCTACGGAAACTGATCTCACCAAACTTCTTTGGACAGATGCGGAGTCATCTCTGAAGACCCCAGGTGTGCCACTAAATGGGGGAAAGTTAGGCAGGTCCGGTGGGAAGGGGAGACCCCAGGAGAACAGCGGCTTCCTCAGAGGATTCACAAACACACCAAAGTCAGACTTTTGGCTTGTTTGAAACCAGTAACTGGAAGAAGACACTGCCGGACCTGAGGATTGCACAACTCCGGGAAAGTCACCTCATTCCACT
This sequence comes from Gorilla gorilla gorilla, assembly GCF_029281585.2. NCBI lineage: Eukaryota > Metazoa > Chordata > Mammalia > Primates > Hominidae > Gorilla > Gorilla gorilla. The sequence goes on along the minus strand of NC_073229.2, from coordinate 49,624,613 downwards.
GATAACAGAACCAAGCGTCAGCAGGCTTTCAACAGCCCGGAACTCAGCTAAAATCCACAGACCTCAGAACCGCCAGCAGCACGAGGACAGAGTCGGGGAGGTGTAGCTGGACAACAGCTCATGCGGCAGAAGAGCTGTGTCAGAGGTGTCAGCTGAGCACAAGCCCTGTCTGAGGCCATGGTGACTGGCGACAGCCGGGCAGTGGAGGGCCTTGGAAGCTGAAGGGTGGTCTTGGCATGGACTCTGGTCCTTGGGGTGCAGGCTCTTGGGTCCCAGTTCTGCTCGGGGTGGTCCTATGAAGCACTAGACTCCTAGCGGGTCATCTGGGAGGGTCTGGCAGAGCTGGACAGCCCAAGGGTCATCAGGGCTCAGAGAGTCTAAGGTTATGTCAACCTGGCCTGCCCAGAACTGCATCGGGCAGGGGCACTGCTCTCAGCCCTAGCAACACACTGACACTTTGCTGCCAAAAGCCTTTAATATGCCCTGGTCCCAGGCTGTGTTCAGGAAAGCGGACACAGCAGTGCTTCCAGCTTCATGGTTCCCAGGCTCAGGTTCCTCCCAGGGGAGGTGGGGGGGCAGCCCTCACACCTGGCACCCCTGAGTGCCATACTCCTGGAGGAAGTCGTTGAGCTGGGCGCAGGCTGCCCGCTGGCGGGTGCTCCGGCACAGGCGTTCAGAGGGCATCTCCTCGATCCAGCTATTCGAGTCCAGCAGGTACTGGGGGCTGCAGGGGGCAAAGGGGCAGTCAGCAGGGCTCGGGAGGATGGCAGGTGGAAACGGAGAGCACAGGCATCTGGCTTCTGAGGGACAAGGCCTAGGTGGCGAGGCATGGGGAGGGCAAGAGACTGAGGGGACCAGATGACTCACTGTCCCTCGAGGTCATAGGTGGCCCCATCCAGACCCATGATCAAATATTCTTTCCCAGGTTCCAAGCGAAGGCGGCAGGAGGCTCGAACCAGGAAGTTGCGCATCTGATTAGCAGTGGCCTTGACATCCTTGGCTGCGGGGATGACGTGCGCAAAAGTGGTCAGAGGGGAAGAGAAGGTGCAGGGTGAGCCCAGGCTGGGGACTCTGTGTAGATCCTCTCATTCCACCTTCGCCACCCCCATGGAGAGGTGCCACTGCCTCCCTATTTATGGCCAAGCCCAAGGCTTCTGACAGCCCAAGGGGATTTTCACACTTCCAGATGGTCAGGTCCTCGGCCACACCTCAGCCTCCCTGTCTCCCCCCAGCCCTGCCCGCCTCTCCGGTTCGCTTCATACTGAAGTGCAGGACTTGGGTGATCTTGGTCACAAAGAGGCGGAAAGCAGCTCTGCTGTCTTCTCGGAGAACCTTAACCTGGAAGCCTAAGAGGGGGTGAGGAGAAGGGGGAAAGGTGAGTTACTTTGAGGCTGAGAGGGTAGGAAGTTGGTGTCAGAGCAAACAGGCTGCGTGCACGACCTGTAAGAGGAGCAGGCTACACCCAGAGAGACCAAAACAGCCGGTCCCCGCGGGAGGGTCAGGCCAGGGCCTCGGTGGGAAGACTGACCGTACTCCACACGGGGGTAGTAGCAGGCAAACTTCATCCTGTAGCCATCCTCGTCCTGCAGACCCCGCTCCAGGGCGCGACGCTGGCGAGGGCACTTCCCTGAAGTTGGGGAACCCATCAGACAGTGCGGGGGGGCCCCGGCCATCCCACCTCCACTGCCCCGCCCCAGGCCCTCAGTCTCACCCTCAGCACACTGGCAGACTTCAGCAGAACACAAGGTGGCCAAGAGTCTGCTCTTACTTGGTGCCCCGTAAAACACAGAACATCTGCGCTCTGGAGAACAGAGAGGAGTTAGGGCACAGGCCCCTCCATTCTGCCTCCTCAGTCCCAGGGAGCCCCAGGGCTCTCTGCCCCCTCACTACCCCGGTGTCCACCGTCCCATAGGAGGGCACCTACGCCAAAGTTCTCCTGAATTTCAGGGTGTCCTGCAGTGCTCACCGGGGTTGTAGTAGTCGTACAGGGTTGCGCTGGCCGGCTGCACCAGCCCCACCGGCACTTCCTGCACAGCCTCAAAGCCCACGCACTCCCGGGAGGTGGGGACCTGGCCAAGCGTGGGGAGGAGAGATGAGGGACCCACTCCCTGGGCCCTGCAGCCCCCTGTACTGGGTTTCCTTGGCCTGTTTTTGTTTGCTTCCTATTGGCCTTCTCTCCAGTGTCCTTCACATTCTGTTACCTTCCTACTCAGAGAACTCTCAAAGCTGCTCCGCAAGGTCTCTGGTGACTTCACTTCCCAGAGAGTGACCTTGCCCCAGTCTTCACTGCTCCAGGCCCTCAGCAGAGTCTTGCATCATGGACGTGTTCTCTGTGAAACTGTCCCTAAGCTAAGGGTTAGCTTCTGGACCACCCTTGGTTCTGACCTGGTCATTTCTTACGTTCCCTCCTTTGGAACTTCCTTCCTCAGAGCTCCCCTGTGGGGGTCTCAACCACTCCCTGGCTTCCACCAAACCAGTCCAGGCTGTTGATTCCCAAACTGAACTTGCAGCTCCATCCTTGCATTAGGATTGTGGCAGGACCTGTAAGTTCTCCAAGGCACTCTGCCTGCCCCCAAACCCACTCGCCCTCCTCGCGGCCTCATCTTTGTCATGGATACAACTGGGTCCTCCTTTATTTGCCACAACCTAACTGCAGGTTCTGTCATCCTGCCTGACCCCCCGACTCAGGTCCCAGGCCTGACCCCTCCTCGTGCCCACGCGGGCCCAGTCCACACGGTGCCGTGCCAGTGTCCCTCCTGAGCTAGGCTCCTGCACCGTCAGCTCCCTATCCGGGAATCTTGCTGGCTCTGTGTTTTCTATTGTGTTCAGCCCAGATGTGTCAGCCAGGCTTCCCCAGCTGATGGGGGCTGGCCCCTCTGCACACACTGGGTAGGGGTCTCCCTGACCTACAAACAGCTGGCTAATGACAGCCACCACACCTTTCTCACATTTTCTCCCAGAGGTTACAGTAAATGTTCCAAAACTTTTTTTGAAGGCCGGGCATGGTGGCTCTGGCCTGTAAATCCGGTACTTTGAAAGGCCTAGGCCAGAGGATCGCTTGAGGCCGGGAGTTCAAGACCAGCCTGGGCAACAGAGAGAGACCCTGTCTTTACTAAATAAACAAATAAAAATGTTTTGAGGGCCGTAAGAGGGTTGATAACTATTTTAGCCAAATAAGGTCGTGAAAAGACAAATACAACTATCATCTATGGCCACCATCACTTTGTAAAGGAAAATACGCTTTAATATTTAAAAAAAGATAGGAAGTTCAACAAAAAAACAAAGGCAGCCCCTCAAGCTGAATAAAACCAGCATTAGGAAAGACTCCCTCTCAAGCCCTGAGGGTCCCCGCTGACTGGCATCGGTCCCTGCCGCCTGCAGGTCTGCCCCTTACTCTGCTGTGTCTCACGGGCTCACATTCTTGTCCTTCTCTCTGATGACATCACAAGTTCTCAAGAGCACCAGCCGCTGACACAGCTGTCTCCCGAGAAACCTCCGAACGCATACTCAGTAAACCCGGTGCCATCGAGTCCCTTCCTGCCTCATCTCTCCCCACTCACCGAGTCAAAATACAGCAGGACGTGGGGCCCCTCGGTCTCAAAGTGACTCACGTAACGGTCAGAGAGGGAGGTCAGCTGTGGAAAAGGGGAGTTGGTCACAGGCCCTGCACATGACAGGGCTCAGTACCTGGGACAGAGGGGGTTGCCCTGGGTGGCTGACCACACCTTCTCCAGGTCAGCACGCAGGGCGTGGAATCCACTCAGGAGGGTGACGTCCGCGATGGCCATGCCAGACAGCCCCACCTTGCCGTTCCGCCTGTGGAGACGTGTGAGCTGTCGTCCAGGTTCTGCCTGCGCGGGCTCCAGAAGCCCAGCCCCAGCCTGGGTCCTGCCCTCCCTCCCCTGGCCCAAGGCAGCTCCCGGCGCCCACCAGATGCACACGGTGTAGTGCACCCTGGACTCCTGCTCCTCCACCACCTTGGGCGCCTCCCTCCTGCGGCGGTTCCTCCGACCCTCAAACAGCTGCAGGGGTGTCACGGGCTGCAGAGGGGCATCTGGGTCATCCTTGGCTGGAAGCTCATCGTACTCATAGTCCTCATAGTCCTCGTTTGCTTCCACTGCACAGGGAAGCATTGTGAGGAGGGCTGGGATGGCCACCCGGCTCCCTGCGCCAGCCCCTGCCTGGCCCCAAGGCCTCCCAACCCCCACACTCACTCGTGTACTCAACGTGGCCTTTGACTGTCACTTCTATCTGTAGGTCCTGGCAGGTCGTGTTCTTCATGTCCAGGACATTGTAGGTACGAAGGACCTGGCTCAGCAAGGGGCAGGGAGAGGACGTGGGACATGTGAGGCCACAGACCTCTCTGGTGCCATACCTAAGGGCATCTCCCCGGGCTACGGGATTTGAGGCCTTCAGCCCCTTTTCCTCCCCGTCACTGCACAGTCCACACACACGAGTGGCACCACATTCGCCACAGGCGTCAGGCGAGACAGAGAGGTAAAGAAGCAGGGGCCTGCCCCCAGAGGCCAACACTCTAGACTGTGCTGGGAAGAGGCTGGACTGAAAAGCTCAGGAAAGGCTTCTGGCCAAGGCTTGAAGGAGAAGAAAGAGCTTGTCCTGTGGGCCAAGAAGCAGGGAAGGACAGGAAAGGTAAGGGGATCTGTGTAGACAGGGAGATCTGTCTGGCCGGAGAGGTGGGCAGAGGCCCAGCCATCTGAGCCATGGGCAGCGGGGAGTGACTTTTCCCCAAGGCTGATCTGGCTGGGGCTTTTGGAAGGTCAGTGTCACTGCCGTGTGGACAGTGGATCAGACAGGGGAGACAGGAGGTAGAGAGAAGTTCCAGATAGGGAGAAGGCCGTCTTAGCACAGAATCTAGGATGCAGCACCAAGGGCCACAGGCAGCAGGGGAGCAGAGGAGGAGTCACTAGGGACATGAGGACAGGCTTGGGAGAGGGGCCACTAACACGGCCTCTAGAGTAGTGGCTGGGCTCCTGGCTGGGAGGGGCTCCCATCAGCCAGACAAGAGACACAGAATGAAGAAGGGCTTTGGGACGTGCCTCGTCTGAGGTGCTGTGGGAGTGGGACGAGTGGGGCCCATGGTTCAGGGAAGAGGCCTGGGCTGAGGAGTGGGATTCAGAGCCACCAGCACTGAGGCGGGTAAAGGAAACAACAGGTACCCAGAGATGGAGAGAGCAAGCAGGGGGAAAAACACCCAGGACGGAAGCACGGGACACCAACCCTGAGGTGTCTGCCTCCTTCCCCGGACCATGCGCCTCTGCCCACAGGCGTCTCACTCCACACCCTCTCCTCCACCAGTGCCTGGCCCCGCCCCTTCCCTGGCCCTCACCTTCAGGGTTCCTTTGCTGTTTCCTCCCACCTTCACATTGATCTTGCTGCCCAAGGAAAACTTTCAGCAACAGAAAAGGGAAGGCGATGTTAGAAGGGCACAAGCAAACCTGTTTCTGTGGCTCCAATAACTTATCTCCTTCCTCAAAACAGCCCCACCTCCTCTCCCCACCTCACATTTCCACAAAGTTTATACCAGCACGTGAATTATCTCACTTCAGCCTTCTAACGACCCTGTAGGGTGAACTCTGTATATGTTACTCTACAAGTGAGAAAACTGAAGCTCAGAGCTCCAGGTCACACAGCCAGGAAGTCAGTCTTCCCCCGAAGACCCCAGGAAGAAGTGCTGCGGGGATGCCACGGGTGGGAGGGTGGGGACGGCTTCTGGCCTGGCCACGAGGCCCAGGTGTCCTGGCTACACAGGCGAGGGAGTGGTTCACCAGGGAGTGGTTCACCTGCAGCTCCTCCTCCAGGCCGCGAATCTGGCGGTTGTTCAGCTGCAGCGCGTGGGACTTGAACCCATTCCGGCCTGTGGAGCTGAGAGTCACATTGAGACCCCTCTCCTCAGTGGTGTGGGAGGCAATCCAGTAGGCAGACAGGGCATCCAGGGCAATCACCGTGTCCTAGGGAGGTTGAGCCAGGACTCAAGCAAGCCCTTGGTCTGAGGACTACCCACCCCCAGAGCCCGGGGACGGCCCCTACTTGGGTACTGCGGAATCCCCCTTGGAAGCTGCCCTGACGGGTGAGCCAGGCCGCAGCCTGGTCTGCCATCTCTGCTTTGCCCTCGTGAAGCAGGAGGTGCAGCAGGGCGTAGGCTGTGGTTTCAATCCACAGGGCTGGGGCCTGGGGAATGGGGTCGGATGGGTTGCGAGGAGCCGGGGTGGGCGACACGGCATTACTCTGAGAACCAGTGACTGAGCCCCAGTACAGGTTATCTGGAAGTGAAGGGAGACCACGAGTAAACAGGAGGGCAGGGAGAAGAGCCTGGTCCCCTGGTCCTTAGCCACCCCCTGCTGGGCTCTCCTGAGTCTCCCCCAACCCACCCCTGCTTATACCTTCATTCCTCCTCTGAGTCTTCATCCAGCCTCTCCCTCTGGGCACACTCAGGGATCCTAAGGTCCCCTGGGCCTCAGGCTCACTGCCAGGAGCCCCTCACCCCTCACCTCCAGTCTCCTGGGCCATTGCCATGAGGTTGTTGTGGGCAACACCCCGCAGGTCCGCAGGGGCCTTGGTCAGTGTCAAGGCATAGGCCGTGATGGCAGCTGCGTGGGCACCCAGGAGCCCAGCACTTGCTTTCTCCCCCAAAAATGAGTTTGCCTTTGAGATGGAGGCTTCCTGGAAGAAAACGGGAGGAGGGTCTGGGGCCTGGACCCCCGGGTTCCTGAGGAAAAAGGGGGAGAGCTGGGGGACAGCAGAGGGCAGAAACGCCACTGAACTTACCACTCTCTGCTTCAATGGCTCTGCACCCTCATCCTGGAAGACGGCCAGCCCATGATGAAGGGCGATGGTCACAAAGGCTGTGAGTGCCACAGTCTCATCATTGCCCACCAAACCCCCCTAGTGAGGGGAGAAAAGAAGATATCAAACAGGAGGGGGAAGGGGCAAAGAGAGTCCTCCGACAGGCGCTTCTCGGGCCAGCCCCAGCATGCCCGCACCTGCATTCCCCTGTGTATCACTGGAGAGAGGTCCTGGAACGAGCCGTCAGCCTGCTGCTGGGACAGAAGCCAGTTAGATGTCTCCTGCAGTTTCTCAGGCGAGCCTCCTACCTGCTCCTGGGCCAAACTCAGGACCTTCAACACAAAGGCTGTGAGCCTGGAGGGGAGGAAAGGAGGGTTGGGGATAAGGACTTGCTTCTCATTATGCCCACGCCCCCAGGTGCCTGGTTATCCACCCTCCCATTGTACCAGCTCTGTCCCATCCCTGCCCCAGCCCTGACCCCCTCAGAACCCTGGAACCACTCTCCGAAGCTCACCAGGTGCTGCTGCCCCGTGACAACCAAGCCGCATAGGAACCATCCGCCTTCCGAAACTGCTGGATCCGCATGTAGCCTTGGAGAGGAAAGGTGGCTGCTCAGGTGACACTCACCCTTCTGCTGTTTGAGCCCAAGGCCATGCTCCCCATCCCCATCAGGGGCCCCCTTTCTTTCCCTCTGTAGCCTCCTGGGCTGTGCATCTTCCAGTAACTGTCTTTTCCTGGCCCCCCTCCTGCTTGCCCTTGCACCCAGAACCTTTCTGGATCAGATCCACGGCGTGGTCCTTGGTCTCGGGAGGCAGTGTGCTCCACTGCTCTGTCTTGTCCAGGTAGCGGGAAGCAGCCAGTGTCGGAGCCAAGTAGATCATGGTTTGCTCCCCACAGCCTCGAGGAAGCCTCAAGAGGGAGGCCACGCCTCCTGGTGACAAAGCCCCCTCAGAGCCTAAAGTGTCCAATGGATCTGAGGCTACATGGGAGGGAGAGGGTGGAGGTCTGAGGACTCTGCGTCAGAGGCTCACGGGGAGTGGGACCAAGCAGGGATCCACAGGTCCCACATGAATCCAAAGGTGGCCACTGGGAAGGGACTAAAGGGCACTCCCACCTGTAACCCTGACGTAGCTGTTAAAGTCCCCATCAGGGATCATATTGGGATCAGAGTTGCCAGGTATTTCCAAGGTCCGGCCTCGGTGGTCTAGGGAAATGGGGGAAGTTGGCAGCCTGTCCTGCTGTCCACATCCCCCACCACCTGTACCCACTTAGGAAACCAATGGCTGGAGGTAGAGGGTCACTCACCCAAGGGGTTGAGTTCATAGACCAGCTCCTCTGTATGGATGGCCCCTTCCTTCTGTCTCAGGGAAAACATGGCTGTGAGGTCACACAGGACTACAGCCTGCCCTGCCAGCACAGACTCCCCCGGGACTTTGAATTTCAACTCCAGGGACAGAGTTGGATCAGAATTGTAGAAGATGGGAACAGACCAAGGCATTGGTTTGGGTGTTGGGCCCCTGGCCTGGCCAGCAGAGAGAGTGCTGAGGGTGGAGGACAAAGCTGGGGGCCTGGGGACTTATATTCAGGGGTGCTCCATTCACCTCAATCTGCAGAACCTTGGACACCGCATCTCCCACAGGGAATTCGAAGGACCCTCGAGCCACCACCTTCAGAGACACGGCGGCGGCTGCCGTGGGCACCACAGAGAAGGCAACAGGCCGGGCAGAGCCCGCAGGCACCAGCACCTGCTGGGCCAGCCCTCCGCCCCCAGCCAGGCACAGCCCCTCCACTGGGGACACGTGGACGCTCACCTGAGGGCAGGAAAACGAGGATGGCCAGAGTCCTGGCCCGGTTAGCCTCCCCACCCCTCGCTGGGCCCTGGCTCCCCCAACTCCTGTATGCTCAGGCTCCCATGGGGCCTCACAGTCAGGTTTTTATCCAGGTAGTTATAGAGGACAGGCCGCAGCTCCAGCTGCTCAAAGCGGCGGACAGACACGGGCAGGCGGAGGTGCAGGTGGAACTCGCGGAACACCCGGAGCTGGACTGGGGTGGCCACACATAGGCCTGAGGGAAGGGAAGCGTGGGCGCAGGGGCAGAGATCAGAGGGGCCATCAAAGCTTCAGGGCCACAGGAGGGAGGGGTGGGGGTGACCCAGCTCTGTCTCAGTCTGCCTCTGCCCTCTGGCCCACGCCAGCTGCACGCTGGCACAGACCTCCCCAGATCACTGGACCCTCTTCCTACACTAAGAGCAAAGGGAACAGGGAGCTGGGGTACAGGGAAATGGAAGCGGGGTCACCTGAGGCCCAGACAGGGTGACCTCACCTTTGGTTTTGGACAGGCTCAGGCCATGGATCTCCCACGTGGTCAGAGAGTCGGGGAGCCACAGTGTCAATCTGTGTAGGGAAAGGCAGAGAAGGCCCGTCTACCCCGGCTGGCCCCGAGACACAGCACAGAGAAAAGGCTGGGCCGGCACACGCTCTCACATTTGAAAGCGGTCCACTGTTTCCACTCTCCAGAGCCAGTTCTCCGGGAAGAAGCTGCGCACGGGAATGTCATCCTCATCAATCAGGTCCTCCTCCTGCAGGATCTCCAGGGCTGGGGGACCACGGTGGACGGGAGTGAGGAGGGGACCGTTCTGCCTTTCCAAGCGCTGCCACCTGTGCCCTAGCCCCACCCAGCCCCTCACCTCGTTGGAGGCCCGCCTGGCCCTTGTCCCTGCTCTTCTTGCGCAGACTCTCAGCAAATTGGCAGCAGGACAGGAAGGGCTCCCGGCAGTCCGGCTGCTGCACGCGGGCTGCCCGCTGCTCGCAGGAACGCATCATGGGCAGACGTGTCACCCCATCCTGGCAGCAGCGCTTGGCTGTTGGGGAAGCATACTGACCCACTGCAGGGCCAGGTGGGGGTGAGCATGAGAGGACAAAAAGGACATACACCTCAGCCCCCGCCCCGACCCCTTGAGACCAGCAACAGAAGAGAGGCTGCTGGAGAGAGCTGCCCACCTTCCACTTGTAATCCCGGAATTCGGATCTCTGGCCCCAAATACCACACATGGGTTCAGCAAGGAGCCGAGGGGCAGAGAGGCAGACCCCCAACCCGGATCCCAGGCGGAGAGCCCAAGCTACTGCCTAGGCACCCGCAACTCACATTTCTCATTAATCGCCTTTTGGAAGTTCACGTTTCTCTTTTTCCGGGTTGTCTTCTCCTTGGGACAGCTTAGTCCTGGTAGAGAGAAAGGCTGCAGTCCAGCCGTCAGGCACTCGGCCTCCTCCCCTCCTCCTCTCCTCCCCTTCCCCTGCCCAGCCCTTCCTGCCTGGACTCTTCCTACCTGGTCCCCTCAGGCCCTTCCTCCTTCCTTATCTTCCCGCCACCCACTCCCCTTCCTTCTCTGTTCTCACTCTTTCTGGATAAGGTCCATTGGTCTCCATCAGAAAAGGCCAGGCCCACTGCCTGGAACACCTGAAGGGCACTGTCCCCACCCCCAGGACCACAGCCGAGGTCATAGCTGTTCATAGCTTCAAAGACCTGCAAGAAAGGCAGGAATGCTAGGAGCCAAGTGTGGCTGAGGGGCAGGACTGAGCACTCGGCACAGGTGAGAGGGCAGCGCATGGGGGGATAGGAAAGGATACAGAGCCAGGAGATGGAGACCACAGGGCCAAGTGGGGAAGAGACTGTGGGGAGCCTCAGTGGGATCCAGGGGCTGCGCCCAGGGCTCAGGGAAGCAGGGGGATGAGCCATGGAGGGGTGAGAGAGCTGTGGAGAGGGTCTGGACAAACCTTGCCCATGTTGAGGGGCTTGTGGGACTTGCTGCCTGCAGCATACAGAGCTGTGTCCAAGGCTCCCAGCGCCACCAGAGCTAGGGAGTCGGTTTCTAAGTGGAGCTTCACGGACTCCCCGTTCCGGTACTGCTTGGCACCGTCCACGCTGAGCTCCAGCTGGCAGGGGCGGGAGGTGGGGGCGGTCAGAGTGGGAGAGCTTCCTTCAGTCCCGGTATCCTCACTGCCCCCAAGCTAAATCCATGCCCTGTTGGCAATCACCCTGTCCTCAACCCCCTCAGCACAGGTGCCATCTCTCCTGACCCCGGTCACCTTGCCCTCGCAGGCCCCAGCCTGGACATCCACTCGCAGGGAGTTGGCCACTGGGTGGTCTCCATGGTAGTAGAAGGCCACAAAGTAGAAGGAGGGTGCCAGGTGATGGTCCACAAACACCGAGACCGAGGTCAGGGTCCTCTTGGGCTCTCGATTCATGAACACGATCTGCCCTCGGGATAGGATCTGGGCCAAGAAGGGGAGGGACAAGAGTGGTTGCCTCTTCATGGGACAGCCTCAGCCTTGAACCCCCCAGCCCCACCCAGAGGGCTCTTCCCTGCACCCCAGCCCTCCTTGACTCCCCAGCTCATGCACACCATGTAGTAGTAATGAGAAAAGGTGGCCCCACTGCCCACAGCTCGCAAGTTCAGGTTCAGAGTGTCCCCAACACGAGGAGGTCGAGAATCCGGCCGCTCAATAGACAGAAACCCGGGGCCTCCTGAAGGTGGGGCTGCCACAGTGAGCCTGGCTATCGCTGGATGGGGGGAGCCTGCAGATACCTGGAGAGGGGGTCAGGTGCGAATAGGGTAGTAGCTCAGAGCCAGGTACCCCACCTTCCCCCCAAGTCAGGCCATGGATCCTTGGGACCCCAGCTCACCCTCCTCCCCTTCCCCCACCGTCTCCCAGGGGTCCGAGGAGTCCTACTGAGAGCTGCAGCTCTGAGATGGTCTGAGGCATAATGATGGAAATGCTGACTTGGCCGCTCCCATCTGTGTTTTGCTGAATGTCCTGGACTTCAGGAACAGACCCAGGAGAAGACACCGTGGCAGAAACTTTGACAGGAACGCCAGAAGCTGGGGAGCCTGACATCTCACGGACCAAGGCCTAGGCAGGTAAAGGAGGGCAGGCAAAAGAGAGTGGTCAGACCCTGAGCCCTCCTAACTACCACATCCTCCCTACTCATCCTTCCCCTCTGGAAGAAACCTGCAGCAGGAAGGGGGCCCCAGGCACAAGGTGTCGCTTGGTCTTGCTAAGATCCAAGGAGAAGGGAGATGACACAAAATACCAGGATGTGAGCTCTGCCTCCTCCATCTCCCCACCTGCAAGACAAAGGACAGAGAGAGGTGGGGGACAGAGTCCAAGAAGAGAGGGACAGGAGGAAAAGTGGGGAGTGGCTTGAGTGGTTCCCTCCCACAAGACAGTGAGCTCCCAGGGCGCAGGCTGCTGTATTCCTGTCTGTGCATGCTGAGGCCCAGCACAGGGCATTGAACAACACATGTCCACTGGAGGAGTGAATGAATGAGCAGAACGAGCAAAGAAATAAATAAACTCAGCCAGGGAAAAGGGCCGAGTCACGGAGACAGAGTTGGAGAGAAACCAGGTCTCCTGGGTGTTTCCTGGTTTTGAGTCTGAGATGAGATGTGAGAAGTGGGGTGGTGTTGGTGCTGGAGGACAGAGGGTTAGCTCAGAGGTCAGAGGCAAGGGTCTGGGGTTACAATAAGGGAAAGTCACCCACCTGGAGACTCAATGATGGCTGCAGCAACGTAGAGGCGCAGACCCTGGAGGTCAGTAATGCCGATATTCAGCTTCTCCAGGGCGTCCTGGAACTCTGCCTTTGAGAGGGAAATGTGGCTCTGTCCATTCACCAGCTGGGGCATAGAAAGAAACAGGACATAGGGTGAGACTGTGTCTCCCACCTCACCTCCCTTGCCCCTTCCCCTCCCCAGCCCCTATTCTCCTTCCTACCTTGGTCTGACTCTCCAGCCCCCGAAAGAAAGTCTTCTTACCATCCTCATCTAGGAGCCCAAAGCGCACATATGCCACCCCCTGCACTGGCTTCCCATAGATGTACCTGTCGTGGCAGAGAGAAGAGGGTGGGCCAAGGGCTGGGGGGAATAATGGCCCGAGGGCAGGGAAGCAGGAGCCCATTCATACTGAGTAGGGAGCAGGACCCGGTGCTGGTGGGCAGAGGTGGGGAGGGAGGTATTACCTGGCCTGGATGTCTAACTGCATTTCATCAAGATGGCCTGGCACCGTCAGGATGTAGGGCTTTCCAGGGGTGATCTTCACCTCAAAGTTGGGAAGGACTGACCCAGGGTGAAGGGATAGGCAGGTCAGACTCCAGCTCAAAGACTCCCCTCCGCTCAGGGCTGTGGCACCCATATCTCCCTGCCCTGAGCTGCTCCCACTACCTCTCCTTCCACCCTTATTTCCTTCAGGAAAGCAGCTGCCTGTCCCTCCAGTTTCCAGCTCTCACCATACTTCTTCACCTCAAACTGGGTGCTGCTGTTGGATTCCAGGCCATCTGAGAATCGGGCTGAGATCTTCCAGGTCCCTGGCCTGAGAATGGACAAGGAAGGGGCTCAGCCCATCTGTACAGTGGGGCACGGAGAGCCAGCGGCCTGCTTCCCTGGGAAGAGGACTGTAGGGGTTAACCAGAGGCTCAGGAGGCTGAGGGTCAGGGCATCTCGGGACGTGCCTCGGTGTGGGAGGTGGAGAGCCTAACAGGAATTGGGGTGGTGTAGCTTGGGGGCAGCCCCCACATTGGGAGCGCTCACTCTGAGATGTCTGGGATCACAAAGTCATCCTGGAAGATGGACGAGGGCATGTACACCTCCTTCTTCCGCACGCGGAGGCCGTGAGAGTTCTGCAAGGGGAGAAGTGGTCACAGGCAGGAGGTCACATCAGTGGCCAGGATCAGGAAGGCCAGAGGTCGGGGACTCACCTCCACCGTGACTGTGATGGTGTCAGTGCTCGGGCGCATCTTCTGATCCAGAGCAAAGACCCGGTACCGAACTGGGAGTGGAGGAGGAGAGAGGTGAGCAGGGGTCCATGTGCAAGGGGAGGGTGGGTCAAACTCCACAGAGGGAGCAGGGGACAAATGTTTCCTAAGCACCCCTTCCGTGTGGCACTTTCTTTCAGGTTATCTCACTTAGGGGGCACCAAACTCATCCTGAGAGGGCTCGGAGGGGGTTAAAGGTTGAGGCCCTGGGGCTGACACTCACCCCGCTGGCCAGGGTTGTAAATGGGCTGGTCCGTCTGCAAAAAGAGGTGCCCCCGGCGAGAGGAGAAGAGCAGGTTGATACCCTGGATGTTTGTCGTTCTGGACAGAGAGTCCTTTAGCCATGGCGACTGGGCCACCAGCTGGACCTCAGGGCCTCTGAGGAGTTGATGGAGGCCACACCTCTTCGCATCTTTCAAGGGCACCTGTCAGGAGAGGGAGAGGGAGAGGGAGCGGGTCACAGAGCAAGAGACAGCTGACCAAAAAGGACAGCGACCAAGGGAGAAACATGGAAGGAGAATGCCAGGGTGGGAAGACAGGAGGGGAGGAGGCCGGTGGGAAGATGATGACACTTACAAGACAGATGGGAACAGGGCAGGAGGCCCCCACAAGCAGCAGGAGGGCATGGGGTCTGGTTACCTGGAGACTGAGGAGTGCGAAGTCTCTTTCTGAGCTAAGGGTGAAGTCCACCTTTGGGGAGCAGGGGACATTATTATGAGATGGGTTTCTCAGGAACACTGATCCTTTCACTACCTGTCCTCGGGGCACATCCTGGAGCTGCACCCCCACCGATAGGGGGACCCCCAGATGAACCACAGAAGGAGAGAACAAGAGCAACCTGGGGAGAACAGACAGGATCAGCAGTCAGACTTCGCTCTGACACCTCCACCCCTGCTCTCCCTCACTCCTGAATCGGGTCCCGATGCCAGCCCTGCCCCAATCCAAGCACCCAGCATCCCGCCTCCAGGACCTGGGCTTCTGCAGAGATAAGGTGAAGAAGCTGGATGCCCAGATCAGCCCCCAGAGCAGCCTCATGGCTGGAGGATCCAAGAGAAGTTAGATCCGTCTGTCTGTCTGCTACCTTCTGGCCAAGCTAGGGCTCGGGGCAGAGTTGACTCTGGACCTTGCTCCTCCCCCAGCCCAGCTAAGCTGGGAAACCACGTGACAGCCAAGAAGTGCAACTGGCCTCAGGCCCAGCGTTGTGGGGGCACCCCGGACACCTGGGTCTTCAGGGGAATCTCTGAATCTTGGCCCAGAAATAACCCTGTCCTTCCCCGTTAACCCCTCTCATTCCAGTGCCTGAGCACCTCCCCCTACCAGGTATATCTGTATCAGGGTATAGGTGCACACAAGCTCATGTATACCTGGGTGTACAAGGGCCCAACATGGCCCACGAGTACAGGATATTTAAAGGCCCTCACAAAACAATGACAGGCTTCTAAGACACTTGTCTCTTACTTTCATTCCAACACAAATTGAACTATACTAGGCTTTTGCTTTTTTAGGCCCTAACAGAAATTCCATGGTTTAGGAGATTAGGTACACCCTCACCACTCCACAGGGAGAATGGCCTGAACGTCAGAGTGAACCCCTGACCCCTTTCCTCTCTGAATGAGGCAAAGCTCAGACTTCACCTCTACCCCTAAACAAGGCACCCAAACACACGTCACAGTAAATAAAGGACAGCCAGAAAATATCACAGGCAAAGGTACTTTATTTGGCAATTTTAACATGACACGTAGAGAAAAGAACCCTGCCCTCCTTCACCAGCCTCCCCAGAAATCCCACCTTCCTATTTCAAGACAGAGTAATAACAGCACCATTTTACACGAAAGGGAACAGCCACAGCCTTGGCACCATTTCTGGTTCCACTTTCCATGGAAGGGCAGAGAAGCATTGCTCAAACCCCACCACTGGGTCAGAAACCAGGCAAACAGCAGCAGTCACATCTGACCTTTTGCACACACGAGAGCCCGACACTCATCCTGGCTCCCAAGCCTTCCCAAGGTGACCGTGTCTCAGCCACCATCATGCAGCTCTTCTAGTCCCCTCCCGGCCCACTCTGAGGAGCTGAGCAATGATGAGCAGAATCTTCATGTCTCTGGCAGGCGGAGGAGGGTTCCTGAAGTGGTAGAGATGCTGTGCAGGAGAAAGACAAGGCTGGAGCCAGACGCCTAGGCTCAAGCTGTGAGGAGAACTTAGAACTTGGGAAGAGGTGCTCCCGGGTTCCAGAGAAGAATGAGAGCCACTGGCCTTCACTAGGAAACTAAGCATGAGCTGGGAGGAAATCCCACTTTGCGTCATTGCTCCATAATCTGCCAGAGGCCAGGGAAAGACTCACCAGTCCACTAGCTGGGCCCCAATAAGGTCGTGCACATGGTAGGTGAGGCCAAGCCGCACCACGACAGGCGCCCGCCGGCCCAGGAGCTCTGATAGGAGCAGCTCCCGGTACTTTACCTTCCGGACCATGCTAAGGACAGCCTGGCGCCCTAAAGGAGAAGTGGCACAGGAGAGGGGAAAGGTGAATAAGGCCTAGAGGCCTGAGGAGCCACCAAAAGGTGAGGGGCTGCAGGCTTGAGCTGCAGATGGGATACCTTTAACAAAGTACTTGTGCATTTGGGCTGAAGACAAAGATGACTGCAGGAGTGGGCAGGCCGGAGTGGGGCGCCCTGGCCTGTCCCCAGGAAGGAGGAGGAGTCTGCAGCCCTGTGGGCTTCAACATCCATCAAGGAGTCCAGAGCAGGAGCCAGGCCAGGCGGGAGGGAAAGGCCCTGGCAGGGGCTCTCTAATCTCCCAGCCCTGACTCTGCCCCATCACTGCCGCTGCTCCTCATTATTCGCTGGGGCAGCTGTCGCCTCCCCGAAGGGTGGCCTTGTCCAGATAGCGGCAAACCTCCCTGCCGTGGATGAGTCAGGAGCATTTTCTTAAGAGGAACATCACTGGAAAACAAAATGAGCGGGGACACAGAAACCAACAGCAGTGGCTGCATTTGTGGTACAGGCTCCTCTTCCAGAGCTCGCTGATGCCCACCTCAGACAGGCCTGACCACGGCACGGCTGGTGGGATTTGCCAGTCACCTCAACCAGCCAGTTCCACCCTCAGCTTCTCTCAGAAGGGAGCACCACACTCCTCAAGCTCAGTGAATGTGTCCCGGCATGGGTGGGGCCAGAGCCTGTGATATCTGGAGGTGGGCTCGGCAGGACACCGGGGTGTGGAAGGGGGAAGCGAGCACCTGACTCAGACAGCGCGGGAGCTCGCAGGAGTCACGAGGCCACAGCGACTTCATTGTCTGACTGGGCCTGGACCTGTAAACTTCCCACCTCAGCCTTGGGCCAAGCCTGGAAGATAAAAATGGAGCACCCCATGGCGCCCCTCACTCAGATTCTCCCCTGGGCTTCTCCCATGCAGCCCCAGAAGAGGACACACCAGCCCCAGAGTTAGCCCCAGAGGCCCCTGAGCCTCCTGAAGAGCCCCGCCTAGGAGTGCTGACCGTGACCGACACAACCCCAGACTCCATGCGCCTCTCGTGGAGCGTGGCCCAGGGCCCCTTTGATTCCTTCGTGGTCCAGTATGAGGACACGAACGGGCAGCCCCAGGCCTTGCTCGTGGACGGCGACCAGAGCAAGATCCTCATCTCAGGCCTGGAGCCCAGCACCCCCTACAGGTTCCTCCTCTATGGCCTCCATGAAGGGAAGCGCCTGGGGCCCCTCTCAGCTGAGGGCACCACAGGTACCACCAGGCGTCTCCGGCCTCTAGTCTAGGACTCGGAAGGGAGAAACGGGGGCTCAGAAGTGGTGGTCGCAGGGAAAGA
This sequence comes from Gorilla gorilla gorilla, assembly GCF_029281585.2. Lineage (NCBI taxonomy): Eukaryota > Metazoa > Chordata > Mammalia > Primates > Hominidae > Gorilla > Gorilla gorilla. The sequence goes on along the minus strand of NC_073229.2, from coordinate 49,607,191 downwards.
GCGTGAGGCGGGTACCAGGGAGAGAGGATGGATGGGCTGGATGCGAGTGGCCTTTAGCTCTGCCCCACAGGACCCCCCTGTGGCTGCAAGTCCTTGGTTACAGATAGAGAAACAGGGGCAGGGAGGGGGGTGGAAGGGACGTGCTCTGGGTCACCAAGCTGGTGTGCTTCTGTCTCCAATCCCTTCTCCCCCACCCACTCCGTGCAGGGCCGGCCCCTGCTGGTCAGACCTCAGCAGAGTCAAGGCCCCGCCTGTCCCAGCTGTCTGTGACTGACGTGACCACCAGTTCACTGAGGCTCAACTGGGAGGCCCCACCTGGGGCCTTCGACTCCTTCCTGCTCCGCTTTGGGGTTCCATCACCAAGCACTCTGGAGCCGCATCCGCGTCCACTGCTGCAGCGCGAGCTGATGGTGCCGGGGACGCGGCACTCGGCCGTGCTCCGGGACCTGCGTTCCGGGACTCTGTACAGCCTGACACTGTATGGGCTGCGAGGACCCCACAAGGCCGACAGCATCCAGGGAACCGCCCGCACCCTCAGCCCAGGTAAGGACCCACACACACTCTGCCCCAAAGTGGGGGTCTTTGTACTTCACGGGGGGACCTAGTGCCTCAGCCAGCGGTGGGGGTGGGCGAGTTGGTGGTGGGCCTGGAGGAATCTGCAGAGCGACTTCCATTCCTGGGGACTAGAGGAAAAGGGGTGGTGAGCCTGTGCTGGAGCAGAGGCGAGGGGGGGACTCGTAGGGAGGAGCCTCCCTGCCCCTGCCTGCATCATTGTTCCTTGACCCCTCTGCAGTTCTGGAGAGCCCCCGTGACCTCCAATTCAGTGAAATCAGGGAGACCTCAGCCAAGGTCAACTGGATGCCCCCACCATCCCGGGCGGACAGCTTCAAAGTCTCGTACCAGCTGGCGGATGGAGGTGGTGCCTTTGCCATGTGCTCATCGCCTCGCATTTCCTCTCCCCCCTGCACTCTGCCCACCCTCCAGCCGCCCTGCGGTTCCCTGGGTAACCCTCGATCCCCAATGTTTTCAGGGGAGCCGCAGAGTGTGCAGGTGGACGGCCAGGCCCGGACCCAGAAACTCCAGGGGCTGATCCCAGGCGCTCGCTACGAGGTGACCGTGGTCTCCGTCCGAGGCTTTGAGGAGAGTGAGCCTCTCACAGGCTTCCTCACCACGGGTGAGATGGACTGGGACCCGGGGCAAGAGGTGGGAGCCAAGAAAACTGCATGGGTCGGAGTTGAGAGAGAACGAGCAGGGTGAAAGGGAGGTGGTGGAGGCTCCGATTGCGGACGGGAGGCCAGTGGAGTCTGGGGAGGCACGGAGTAGAGAGAGCAGCGGGGACCCCTCTGAGCCCCTCCCCTTCCCCCAGTTCCTGACGGTCCCACGCAGTTGCGTGCACTGAACTTGACCGAGGGATTCGCCGTGCTGCACTGGAAGCCCCCCCAGAATCCTGTAGACACCTATGACGTCCAGGTCACAGCCCCTGGGGGTGAGCAGGGCTGAGGCCTCTGGAGGGGACTTGTTCAGGGTGGGGATTGCAGGGGGGAGGCTGGACTCTGGCCAAGGATGGAGGGGGCAGGCCTTGATGCCCCTATCTACACTCCCAGCCCCGCCTCTGCAGGCCGAGACCCCAGGCAGCGTGGTGGACTACCCCCTGCATGACCTTGTCCTCCACACCAACTACACTGCCACAGTGCGTGGCCTGCGGGGCCCCAACCTCACTTCCCCAGCCACCATCACCTTCACCACAGGTAGGGTCTGTGGGGTGTGTGGGACGGGGAGAGGAGGTAGAGGGAGCCAGGATGGGCCTCATCCCCATCTCCTCTTCCTGCTTTCCCTCCTAGGGCTAGAGGCCCCTCGGGACTTGGAGGCCAAGGAAGTGACCCCCCGCACCTCCCTGCTCACTTGGACTGAGCCCCAAGTCCGGCCCACAGGCTACCTGCTCAGCTTCGACACCCCTGGTGGACAGACCCAGGTGCCCCGGCCCCACTGACCAACTCCCCTCCCTGGGTGATTCCAGGAGGTGCTGCCTCTGGCCCTCCCGGAGGGTCTCCACCTCCCTCTCCCCTGACCCCCCCTTGTCTGTCCCACAGGAGATCCTGCTCCCAGGAGGGATCACATCTCACCAGCTCCTCGGCCTCTTTCCCTCCACCCCCTACAATGCACGGCTCCAGGCCATGTGGGGCCAGAGCCTCCTGCCGCCCGTGTCCACCTCTTTCACCACGGGTACCTGGACGCACGGGCCGGGGGCCGGGGGCTGGGTGGGCAGCCAGGGCCTAAGGCTTGGAAAAGGACTGGCCCCTGCTCTCCTCTCCCAGGTGGGCTGCAGATCCCCTTCCCCAGGGACTGCGGGGAGGAGATGCAGAACGGAGCCGGTGCCTCCAGGACCAGCACCATCTTCCTCAACGGCAACCGCGAGCGGCCCCTGAACGTGTTTTGCGACATGGAGACTGATGGGGGCGGCTGGCTGGTGGGTGGCATTGGGAAGCCCAGGGGTCTGTGCAGGGCAAGGGCTGTTGCCCCGGGAGCCAGAGGCCGATGGTGCCCCCACTTGCTTCCTAGGTGTTCCAGCGCCGCATGGATGGACAGACAGACTTCTGGAGGGACTGGGAGGACTATGCCCATGGTTTTGGGAACATCTCTGGAGAGTTCTGGCTGGGTCAGTGCCTCACAGGGACTGGGGAAGTACGGATGGGGATGGGGGCCCTGTGGACACCAGGACCCTGATGAGGGCATGTCTCCCACCCCCAGGCAATGAGGCCCTGCACAGCCTGACGCAGGCAGGTGACTACTCCATGCGCGTGGACCTGCGGGCTAGGGACGAGGCTGTGTTCGCCCAGTACGACTCCTTCCGCGTAGACTCGGCTGCGGAGTACTACCGCCTCCACTTGGAGGGCTACCACGGCACCGCAGGTAAGCAGAGGCTGCGAGGCTGGGAGGGTGAGGCTGGGAGGGGAGGCCCTCATGGCTCCTTCCTCCACCCTGCCCAGGGGACTCCATGAGCTACCACAGCGGCAGTGTCTTCTCTGCCCGTGATCGGGACCCCAATAACTTGCTCATCTCCTGCGCTGTCTCCTACCGAGGGGCCTGGTGGTACAGGAACTGCCACTACGCCAACCTCAACGGGCTCTACGGGAGCACAGTGGACCATCAGGTGAGGGGTGGGGAGGCGGCTCAGAGTTGGGGTGGCTGGGGCTCGGCCTGCCTAGGTTTCAGCCCCACAGTGTAACAGGCAAGGGACTGAGCGGCTGGGTGAAATGGAACAATCATGCCAGCCTCGCAGAGGGAGCTGGAGTTGATTTATTGGCTGGAAAGGGCCAGCTCAGAATTAAGCCTCAATCTTCTGCAGCAGAGGGTCAGGAGGGGAGCTCTGCGGGGAGGTTGGTTGAGTGCTGGGAGCCACCTCCTTAAGGGGAACGGGAGGAGCAGATGGGACATCCGGCTTTGACTCTCTCTTGACAACCCCTTTCCCAGGGAGTGAGCTGGTACCACTGGAAGGGCTTCGAGTTCTCGGTGCCCTTCACGGAAATGAAGCTGAGACCAAGAAACTTTCGCTCCCCAGCGGGGGGAGGCTGAGCTGCTGCCCACCTCTCTCGCACCCCAGTATGACTGCCGAGCACTGAGGGGTCGCCCCGAGAGAAGAGCCAGGGTCCTTCACCACCCAGCCGCTGGAGGAAGCCTTCTCTGCCAGCGATCTCGCAGCACTGTGTTTACAGGGGGGAGGGGAGGGGTTCGTACGGGAGCAATAAAGGAGAAACTGAGGTCCCCGGCTGGCATCGGTCCTGCCCCATCACTGGCTCTGGCCCGGGTTGTGGGCCCCCATCTCCCGGGGCTGCAGCCGCACTTGGAAAGGCTGCATCTTGAGGATGACACTGCAGTGGGGTAGGGGCTGCAGGGAGGGCAGGGCGTCCCCGGAGGGCAGCAGCGTGAAGGCCTGCAGCAGTCGGGTCAGCACCACGAAGAGCTCCAGGCGCGCCAGCGGCTCACCCAGGCACACGCGGGCACCACAGCCGAAGGCCAGAGCTCTGGAGTTCTTGCCTGGCTCCAGGAAGCGATCTGCGGGCGGGTGGACAGGTGGGTGGGGAGGTGTTCAGCCGCAGCGGGGACCAGCCTCCACCACATTTTCACGGCAGGCCCCCGGCCCCCCACATACCAGGCCAGAACTCATGTGGCCTCTCGCAGACCGTCTCATCCAGGTGGGCGCCTTGGAGGTTCGGAATGATGACTGTGCCCTCAGGGATGTCGTAGCCAGAGATGCTGAAGGGGGCTGGAGTTAGAGGCTGGCCAGGACCTCCCTGGGCTCGGGCTTTCCTCACTCATCCCCAACCCTCGGGAGTCACCTGCTGGGCCGTGTGGTGCGGTGGGGCAAGGCTAAGGGCACAACGGGCCACAGGCGCAGCACCTCGGCGATGGTGGCATTGAGCAAGGGCAGCCGTGCACGGTCCTTGTAGGGGACCCGGGAGCTGGAGGCACCAGGGCCCAGTTCGTGGTCTAGCTCCTCCTGCAGTCGCTGCTGAATCTGGGGAATGATCGGGTGGAGTCCTGCCCCAGCAGCCCACAGCTGCCCAGCCTCCAGCCGCTCCCTCAGCAACCCAGTGAGCCTGAGTGCCGGTGAGGCAAGCACAGCCCCAGCCGCACAGTGCTCAGAGCTGAGTGAGGGTGCCCACCGCCCTGGCCAGGTTGCTGGGAAGGAGCCTTTTGCTTGTCCCCAGGACGCACCTCAGGGTGGTGAAGCAAAAAAACCACGGCCCAGGAGAGGGTGTTTGCTGTGGTCTCAGTGCCACCGATCAGGAGGTCCACTGCAGCCATGTGCACGTGCCCTTCCAGGAGCTGTCCAGAGCCCTCTTCCATGCTCGGCTGCGCCACCCCTTGGAGCATGTAGTCCGTCATGTCCCTCCACTGGCCTGCCACCAGGCTCTCCTGCAGAGGGTGAAAGAAGCGGGCTGAGCGGCTGGCCTGGGAAGAGGAGTACAGAGTGGCAACAGGCCCATAACTGGGGTATGCAAAAGAACCCACCTCATAGCAATGCTGAGGCCGGTAGCATCACTGGCTGTGGGCCGAGGGGAGGCCGTCCACGTACAGTCCCCACCTTGTGCTGCCTCAGCTGCTTCTCCACGATGTGGTCCCTCTTCTCTATGGCCTGCTTCAGCCGCCGGAGACCTGGATTGGGGAAGAACTGCAGCAGGAAGCATGAGAATGCAGCTGTGGGAAGGAGCCTCTCCCTCCACCCCAGCCTCTCCCCCACAACCCAGGGGTGTCTAGGCTCCAGGTCCTCACCCTGAGAAAGGGAATCACGTCCACAATTTGGATGGACCAGTGGCTCCAGGTTTTTAACACCTCCTGGATACATTTGTAATAGGCAGGCATTAAGTTGTCCTCCTGCCAGAAAAGGAGGGAGTACTTTCAGTTCAGGACAAGGAGAGGCTCAGGGAAGGGCTGGGGGTGGGCCTGAGGGGCTGTGAGGCACCTTGATCTTGTCTCCAAAGGTGAGGTAACAGATGATGCTGCAGGTGAGGAGAGAGAATTCCTCCTCAATGGCCACAGGGGTGCCAGGCTGGGCTCTCATGCGCTGTGGAGAAACAGCGTGAGTTCAGCAGGCCGCTGTGCAGCGGGCAGGGCGGGGGCTACTGTGAGAGGCGAGGCTGACCCGAGGTGGCCTCAGGAGCCCAGCCTTACCTCACAGAACTCCTGGGTCAGCTGCTCCACCACTGGCTCCATGGAGTCACGGATGCCCAGCAGCAGGGCTGAGCGGGTGAGCTTCTTGTGGGCTTTCCAGAGCAGGGAGTAGTCTCCCAAGGACAGGTCCGGGTAGTTCTTAGACACCAGCTTGTCTGCAGGAGGAGCTGGGGGCTGGAGGGTGGGAACTGACCAAGGCAGCCGAGGGCCTGACCTTCTTCTGCCTCCTCAACACCTGCTTCTTCTCCTGAAGATATGCCCCCCCAATAGCTTCCAGTGACCTGGATTGGGGATGCCCCAAAGGTGGCTCCCAGTTGAGGCTGAGGTGGGAGGATCACTTGAGACCAGGAATTCAAGACCAGCCTGGGCAACATAGCAAGACCCCATCTCTAACAAAAAAAAGTTTGTTTAAGAAAGAAAAAATGCCCCCAGCCCTTACAGGTAAGTGGCTCAGGTCTGCCAGCAAAGTCTGCCCACTTTTTGACCATGGCTTCCTCAATGGTCCTCTTGGAGTTCAGCACCACCACATCTGGGAGACAGCCAAAGCAGCGTCAGCGGAGAGAGGACCCTCTCCGTCACCTCCGCCCCCTCCTATGGTGAGGGCCAGAGCGAGATCAGCCTCTCACCTTGCAGCCCAAGGTGGAGCCTGTAGATGGGCCCGAATTTCTGAGTCAGGCCAAGCAGATAGATGGGGAGGTCGGGCTGCAGCAGGTGCAAGAAGCCCGGGGCAAGAGGCGGGAGGTGGAGGCTCCGGAGCTTCCACCAGTTCCACAGCAGGCGGGCGCCAGTCAGCAGGGGCAGCAGCAGCAGCAGGCCCAGGAGCAGCATGGCGAGACGCCCGTCAGGGCCCTGAGGTGCCACTTATAGCTCAAGAGCCCCGGCCATCCCTCCTGCTGTGTAGACTGTTTTGGGGCCTCCCTTGTCCCCACCCTCAGGTCCCTTCCCACCGACCCGCCCACAGAGTGGCCCTTTTCTGGAATGACACCAGTCTCATTGGCCTTGGGACGTCCGTATTTCAAAAAAAATTAATCACCCATCGAGAAGCAAGGAAGGGAAATGCAACCCTGACCTTTTTCCTGCATCCAGAGTCAGCTTTCTGGTTCCACATCACCCGTGCAGGCAAGGGTGTCCGCCCCCACCTGGGCCCTCTCCCTCTGCCACCCCACTGTGGGCCAGTTTACTGGCATGATGTTTGTCTCAGAGAGAAAATGGCAGTCCCTGCCTAATAGGCCTTCCTGAATCGCCTGAAGAACAAAATGTGATTTGTGTGGGTTGTTAGTTTAAGCTACAGATAGAGTAATACAGTTTACGCCTGGTTTGCCTGGGGCATTCCAGTATATACAGGCATCCCAGTGTGATTGTTATTAGTGCCTCCTTTCACTCGCAAAAGTGCCCAGAAGACAAAGGAGGTGGTTTCCCGCTGCGGAGTACTAGCATGTACCAGACACTGCTCTAAGTGCTTTGCGGGCACTCACTCAACTCTTCACAGCCACGCTCTATATGCAACACGGGTATTGTTCGCATGTTGTGGAGGGCAGGATTCTAGCCTGGAAATCTAGCTGTCGAATATGTACCTTTAGCCGCCAGGAGCACCTTTCTTTGGTTGAAAGGAAAACAGCCCACCTTGAGCTGGTTTGAGATAAAAAGTAAGGATTGGGGAATTTCACAGAACTCAGGAAAAAGAAGCAGAGGAGGGGACCCCACTGATCTTAGAAAGCCAGGGATAGGGAACAGACAAAGCCCCAGAGACGGGCAGTTTCCTTGCTTTGTTCCTCTCTCCTCTTTCTTCTCTCTGCAGTCAAGTTTCTGGTGTTTCCAGGCACAGGCAGAACATGACTGCCCTCAGGACTAGAGTCCACAGGTTCTACTCCAGCCAGAGAGAGTATGGATTCCCAGCACAACTGGGCATGCCCCCATCAAAGTCCAAAGTCCCCAGGAAGGGGCTGGATAGCCACAGCTGGATCAGGATTAAGGGTCCAGCCCTATTTGGGGAACTGAAGCCATAAGGGGTGGGGATCCCACTGGACTGACACTCAGAGACCACTTTTGTGGGTAAGGAGGCAGTTTGGGGGTTTGGGAAGAGGTCTTGCCAAAGAGGAGTGGCAGGGTTCAGTGAGAGGCCAGGGCCTCCTGGATGGTACGTGAGAGGTCAGAGGCGACCCAGCCCCATACCTTCCCCCCCATTTCTGGCTCTGTGCCAGACCCTCGGACCAGTGGGAGTCTCTCTCCCCTCAGAGCTTCTCCAGACTGTGCTACTGCAGAGCCAGAGTCAAGACCCTGGCTGTGCCACCCACTACATTGGCGAGTTCGCTGCTGCTGAATCCATGATCAGGACTGAGAGGGAGAAAACAGGATTGGGATTTCTGGGGTTGGGCAATGACAGCTACTGCCTTCTTCATGGTTGACCTCCCAGACCGGGCCATGTCTTGCTGCAACTGAATCCCCTGGCTCCGGAAAATGGGCTTATGCCACCACCGTGCTGAGCAGCTACTGGGAGAAAGATCTGACGAGCAACCATAGGGCCATGTATGCAAGAGCCTCAGGAAACCTCTGCCACAGTGGGAAAGGCCCAAACTTCTCAAAGTTACGTGGGATAAGACAGCGCTCATCGGCAAGGAGCGCACCTGGAAGGCTGACGTGCTTACTACTTGTCTCACCATCTCCATCTCTTCCACCACTTCCAAATCCAAACTCCAAATGTGGTCAATTACATGCAATGTCCCCAAAGGTACCCTGTCCTGCCCCCGGCCTCTGGGCCTTTGTATATTCTCCTTCTGCCCCAGATGCCCTCATCTACCCCTGCTCTTTGCCTGGCTCCTTCTCAGTCTTCAGAGCCCCACTTGGAGGCCACCTGCTCCAGGAGGCCTTCCCTGTCCCTGCCTGGCAATGCCCCTGACTTGGTTAGATGCCCCACGGGACCACGCTGCTCCCTGACATCACATCTTTCACAGAGGGTGGGGACTGCCCGTCCTCTTATCTGTCTCCCCAGCGATGAGCCCTGGAGTGAGTAGCTGTATCTCTGGCACCTGGCACAGGGCATGGCATGAAGTGAAAGATTCCCGAATTTCTGTCGAATGACTGGATGGCAGGCTGCTGAACTGTCATGACCTCTACGGAAACTGATCTCACCAAACTTCTTTGGACAGATGCGGAGTCATCTCTGAAGACCCCAGGTGTGCCACTAAATGGGGGAAAGTTAGGCAGGTCCGGTGGGAAGGGGAGACCCCAGGAGAACAGCGGCTTCCTCAGAGGATTCACAAACACACCAAAGTCAGACTTTTGGCTTGTTTGAAACCAGTAACTGGAAGAAGACACTGCCGGACCTGAGGATTGCACAACTCCGGGAAAGTCACCTCATTCCACTGATAACAGAACCAAGCGTCAGCAGGCTTTCAACAGCCCGGAACTCAGCTAAAATCCACAGACCTCAGAACCGCCAGCAGCACGAGGACAGAGTCGGGGAGGTGTAGCTGGACAACAGCTCATGCGGCAGAAGAGCTGTGTCAGAGGTGTCAGCTGAGCACAAGCCCTGTCTGAGGCCATGGTGACTGGCGACAGCCGGGCAGTGGAGGGCCTTGGAAGCTGAAGGGTGGTCTTGGCATGGACTCTGGTCCTTGGGGTGCAGGCTCTTGGGTCCCAGTTCTGCTCGGGGTGGTCCTATGAAGCACTAGACTCCTAGCGGGTCATCTGGGAGGGTCTGGCAGAGCTGGACAGCCCAAGGGTCATCAGGGCTCAGAGAGTCTAAGGTTATGTCAACCTGGCCTGCCCAGAACTGCATCGGGCAGGGGCACTGCTCTCAGCCCTAGCAACACACTGACACTTTGCTGCCAAAAGCCTTTAATATGCCCTGGTCCCAGGCTGTGTTCAGGAAAGCGGACACAGCAGTGCTTCCAGCTTCATGGTTCCCAGGCTCAGGTTCCTCCCAGGGGAGGTGGGGGGGCAGCCCTCACACCTGGCACCCCTGAGTGCCATACTCCTGGAGGAAGTCGTTGAGCTGGGCGCAGGCTGCCCGCTGGCGGGTGCTCCGGCACAGGCGTTCAGAGGGCATCTCCTCGATCCAGCTATTCGAGTCCAGCAGGTACTGGGGGCTGCAGGGGGCAAAGGGGCAGTCAGCAGGGCTCGGGAGGATGGCAGGTGGAAACGGAGAGCACAGGCATCTGGCTTCTGAGGGACAAGGCCTAGGTGGCGAGGCATGGGGAGGGCAAGAGACTGAGGGGACCAGATGACTCACTGTCCCTCGAGGTCATAGGTGGCCCCATCCAGACCCATGATCAAATATTCTTTCCCAGGTTCCAAGCGAAGGCGGCAGGAGGCTCGAACCAGGAAGTTGCGCATCTGATTAGCAGTGGCCTTGACATCCTTGGCTGCGGGGATGACGTGCGCAAAAGTGGTCAGAGGGGAAGAGAAGGTGCAGGGTGAGCCCAGGCTGGGGACTCTGTGTAGATCCTCTCATTCCACCTTCGCCACCCCCATGGAGAGGTGCCACTGCCTCCCTATTTATGGCCAAGCCCAAGGCTTCTGACAGCCCAAGGGGATTTTCACACTTCCAGATGGTCAGGTCCTCGGCCACACCTCAGCCTCCCTGTCTCCCCCCAGCCCTGCCCGCCTCTCCGGTTCGCTTCATACTGAAGTGCAGGACTTGGGTGATCTTGGTCACAAAGAGGCGGAAAGCAGCTCTGCTGTCTTCTCGGAGAACCTTAACCTGGAAGCCTAAGAGGGGGTGAGGAGAAGGGGGAAAGGTGAGTTACTTTGAGGCTGAGAGGGTAGGAAGTTGGTGTCAGAGCAAACAGGCTGCGTGCACGACCTGTAAGAGGAGCAGGCTACACCCAGAGAGACCAAAACAGCCGGTCCCCGCGGGAGGGTCAGGCCAGGGCCTCGGTGGGAAGACTGACCGTACTCCACACGGGGGTAGTAGCAGGCAAACTTCATCCTGTAGCCATCCTCGTCCTGCAGACCCCGCTCCAGGGCGCGACGCTGGCGAGGGCACTTCCCTGAAGTTGGGGAACCCATCAGACAGTGCGGGGGGGCCCCGGCCATCCCACCTCCACTGCCCCGCCCCAGGCCCTCAGTCTCACCCTCAGCACACTGGCAGACTTCAGCAGAACACAAGGTGGCCAAGAGTCTGCTCTTACTTGGTGCCCCGTAAAACACAGAACATCTGCGCTCTGGAGAACAGAGAGGAGTTAGGGCACAGGCCCCTCCATTCTGCCTCCTCAGTCCCAGGGAGCCCCAGGGCTCTCTGCCCCCTCACTACCCCGGTGTCCACCGTCCCATAGGAGGGCACCTACGCCAAAGTTCTCCTGAATTTCAGGGTGTCCTGCAGTGCTCACCGGGGTTGTAGTAGTCGTACAGGGTTGCGCTGGCCGGCTGCACCAGCCCCACCGGCACTTCCTGCACAGCCTCAAAGCCCACGCACTCCCGGGAGGTGGGGACCTGGCCAAGCGTGGGGAGGAGAGATGAGGGACCCACTCCCTGGGCCCTGCAGCCCCCTGTACTGGGTTTCCTTGGCCTGTTTTTGTTTGCTTCCTATTGGCCTTCTCTCCAGTGTCCTTCACATTCTGTTACCTTCCTACTCAGAGAACTCTCAAAGCTGCTCCGCAAGGTCTCTGGTGACTTCACTTCCCAGAGAGTGACCTTGCCCCAGTCTTCACTGCTCCAGGCCCTCAGCAGAGTCTTGCATCATGGACGTGTTCTCTGTGAAACTGTCCCTAAGCTAAGGGTTAGCTTCTGGACCACCCTTGGTTCTGACCTGGTCATTTCTTACGTTCCCTCCTTTGGAACTTCCTTCCTCAGAGCTCCCCTGTGGGGGTCTCAACCACTCCCTGGCTTCCACCAAACCAGTCCAGGCTGTTGATTCCCAAACTGAACTTGCAGCTCCATCCTTGCATTAGGATTGTGGCAGGACCTGTAAGTTCTCCAAGGCACTCTGCCTGCCCCCAAACCCACTCGCCCTCCTCGCGGCCTCATCTTTGTCATGGATACAACTGGGTCCTCCTTTATTTGCCACAACCTAACTGCAGGTTCTGTCATCCTGCCTGACCCCCCGACTCAGGTCCCAGGCCTGACCCCTCCTCGTGCCCACGCGGGCCCAGTCCACACGGTGCCGTGCCAGTGTCCCTCCTGAGCTAGGCTCCTGCACCGTCAGCTCCCTATCCGGGAATCTTGCTGGCTCTGTGTTTTCTATTGTGTTCAGCCCAGATGTGTCAGCCAGGCTTCCCCAGCTGATGGGGGCTGGCCCCTCTGCACACACTGGGTAGGGGTCTCCCTGACCTACAAACAGCTGGCTAATGACAGCCACCACACCTTTCTCACATTTTCTCCCAGAGGTTACAGTAAATGTTCCAAAACTTTTTTTGAAGGCCGGGCATGGTGGCTCTGGCCTGTAAATCCGGTACTTTGAAAGGCCTAGGCCAGAGGATCGCTTGAGGCCGGGAGTTCAAGACCAGCCTGGGCAACAGAGCGAGACCCTGTCTTTACTAAATAAACAAATAAAAATGTTTTGAGGGCCGTAAGAGGGTTGATAACTATTTTAGCCAAATAAGGTCGTGAAAAGACAAATACAACTATCATCTATGGCCACCATCACTTTGTAAAGGAAAATACGCTTTAATATTTAAAAAAAGATAGGAAGTTCAACAAAAAAACAAAGGCAGCCCCTCAAGCTGAATAAAACCAGCATTAGGAAAGACTCCCTCTCAAGCCCTGAGGGTCCCCGCTGACTGGCATCGGTCCCTGCCGCCTGCAGGTCTGCCCCTTACTCTGCTGTGTCTCACGGGCTCACATTCTTGTCCTTCTCTCTGATGACATCACAAGTTCTCAAGAGCACCAGCCGCTGACACAGCTGTCTCCTGAGAAACCTCCGAACGCATACTCAGTAAACCCGGTGCCATCGAGTCCCTTCCTGCCTCATCTCTCCCCACTCACCGAGTCAAAATACAGCAGGACGTGGGGCCCCTCGGTCTCAAAGTGACTCACGTAACGGTCAGAGAGGGAGGTCAGCTGTGGAAAAGGGGAGTTGGTCACAGGCCCTGCACATGACAGGGCTCAGTACCTGGGACAGAGGGGGTTGCCCTGGGTGGCTGACCACACCTTCTCCAGGTCAGCACGCAGGGCGTGGAATCCACTCAGGAGGGTGACGTCCGCGATGGCCATGCCAGACAGCCCCACCTTGCCGTTCCGCCTGTGGAGACGTGTGAGCTGTCGTCCAGGTTCTGCCTGCGCGGGCTCCAGAAGCCCAGCCCCAGCCTGGGTCCTGCCCTCCCTCCCCTGGCCCAAGGCAGCTCCCGGCGCCCACCAGATGCACACGGTGTAGTGCACCCTGGACTCCTGCTCCTCCACCACCTTGGGCGCCTCCCTCCTGCGGCGGTTCCTCCGACCCTCAAACAGCTGCAGGGGTGTCACGGGCTGCAGAGGGGCATCTGGGTCATCCTTGGCTGGAAGCTCATCATACTCATAGTCCTCATAGTCCTCGTTTGCTTCCACTGCACAGGGAAGCATTGTGAGGAGGGCTGGGATGGCCACCCGGCTCCCTGCGCCAGCCCCTGCCTGGCCCCAAGGCCTCCCAACCCCCACACTCACTCGTGTACTCAACGTGGCCTTTGACTGTCACTTCTATCTGTAGGTCCTGGCAGGTCGTGTTCTTCATGTCCAGGACATTGTAGGTACGAAGGACCTGGCTCAGCAAGGGGCAGGGAGAGGACGTGGGACATGTGAGGCCACAGACCTCTCTGGTGCCATACCTAAGGGCATCTCCCCGGGCTACGGGATTTGAGGCCTTCAGCCCCTTTTCCTCCCCGTCACTGCACAGTCCACACACACGAGTGGCACCACATTCGCCACAGGCGTCAGGCGAGACAGAGAGGTAAAGAAGCAGGGGCCTGCCCCCAGAGGCCAACACTCTAGACTGTGCTGGGAAGAGGCTGGACTGAAAAGCTCAGGAAAGGCTTCTGGCCAAGGCTTGAAGGAGAAGAAAGAGCTTGTCCTGTGGGCCAAGAAGCAGGGAAGGACAGGAAAGGTAAGGGGATCTGTGTAGACAAGGAGATCTGTCTGGCCGGAGAGGTGGGCAGAGGCCCAGCCATCTGAGCCATGGGCAGCGGGGAGTGACTTTTCCCCAAGGCTGATCTGGCTGGGGCTTTTGGAAGGTCAGTGTCACTGCCGTGTGGACAGTGGATCAGACAGGGGAGACAGGAGGTAGAGAGAAGTTCCAGGTAGGGAGAAGGCCGTCTTAGCACAGAATCTAGGATGCAGCACCAAGGGCCACAGGCAGCAGGGGAGCAGAGGAGGAGTCACTAGGGACATGAGGACAGGCTTGGGAGAGGGGCCACTAACACGGCCTCTAGAGTAGTGGCTGGGCTCCTGGCTGGGAGGGGCTCCCATCAGCCAGACAAGAGACACAGAATGAAGAAGGGCTTTGGGACGTGCCTCGTCTGAGGTGCTGTGGGAGTGGGACGAGTGGGGCCCATGGTTCAGGGAAGAGGCCTGGGCTGAGGAGTGGAATTCGGAGCCACCAGCACTGAGGCGGGTAAAGGAAACAACAGGTACCCAGAGATGGAGAGAGCAAGCAGGGGGAAAAACACCCAGGACGGAAGCACGGGACACCAACCCTGAGGTGTCTGCCTCCTTCCCCGGACCATGCGCCTCTGCCCACAGGCCTCTCACTCCACACCCTCTCCTCCACCAGTGCCTGGCCCCGCCCCTTCCCTGGCCCTCACCTTCAGGGTTCCTTTGCTGTTTCCTCCCACCTTCACATTGATCTTGCTGCCCAAGGAAAACTTTCAGCAACAGAAAAGGGAAGGCGATGTTAGAAGGGCACAAGCAAACCTGTTTCTGTGGCTCCAATAACTTATCTCCTTCCTCAAAACAGCCCCACCTCCTCTCCCCACCTCACATTTCCACAAAGTTTATACCAGCACGTGAATTATCTCACTTCAGCCTTCTAACGACCCTGTAGGGTGAACTCTGTATATGTTACTCTACAAGTGAGAAAACTGAAGCTCAGAGCTCCAGGTCACACAGCCAGGAAGTCAGTCTTCCCCCGAAGACCCCAGGAAGAAGTGCTGCGGGGATGCCACGGGTGGGAGGGTGGGGACGGCTTCTGGCCTGGCCACGAGGCCCAGGTGTCCTGGCTACACAGGCGAGGGAGTGGTTCACCAGGGAGTGGTTCACCTGCAGCTCCTCCTCCAGGCCGCGAATCTGGCGGTTGTTCAGCTGCAGCGCGTGGGACTTGAACCCATTCCGGCCTGTGGAGCTGAGAGTCACATTGAGACCCCTCTCCTCAGTGGTGTGGGAGGCAATCCAGTAGGCAGACAGGGCATCCAGGGCAATCACCGTGTCCTAGGGAGGTTGAGCCAGGACTCAAGCAAGCCCTTGGTCTGAGGACTACCCACCCCCAGAGCCCGGGGACGGCCCCTACTTGGGTACTGCGGAATCCCCCTTGGAAGCTGCCCTGACGGGTGAGCCAGGCCGCAGCCTGGTCTGCCATCTCTGCTTTGCCCTCGTGAAGCAGGAGGTGCAGCAGGGCGTAGGCTGTGGTTTCAATCCACAGGGCTGGGGCCTGGGGAATGGGGTCGGATGGGTTGCGAGGAGCCGGGGTGGGCGACACGGCATTACTCTGAGAACCAGTGACTGAGCCCCAGTACAGGTTATCTGGAAGTGAAGGGAGACCACGAGTAAACAGGAGGGCAGGGAGAAGAGCCTGGTCCCCTGGCCCTTAGCCACCCCCTGCTGGGCTCTCCTGAGTCTCCCCCAACCCACCCCTGCTTATACCTTCATTCCTCCTCTGAGTCTTCATCCAGCCTCTCCCTCTGGGCACACTCAGGGATCCTAAGGTCCCCTGGGCCTCAGGCTCACTGCCAGGAGCCCCTCACCCCTCACCTCCAGTCTCCTGGGCCATTGCCATGAGGTTGTTGTGGGCAACACCCCGCAGGTCCGCAGGGGCCTTGGTCAGTGTCAAGGCATAGGCCGTGATGGCAGCTGCGTGGGCACCCAGGAGCCCAGCACTTGCTTTCTCCCCCAAAAATGAGTTTGCCTTTGAGATGGAGGCTTCCTGGAAGAAAACGGGAGGAGGGTCTGAGGCCTGGACCCCTGGGTTCCTGAGGAAAAAGGGGGAGAGCTGGGGGCCAGCAGAGGGCAGAAACGCCACTGAACTTACCACTCTCTGCTTCAATGGCTCTGCACCCTCATCCTGGAAGACGGCCAGCCCATGATGAAGGGCGATGGTCACAAAGGCTGTGAGTGCCACAGTCTCATCATTGCCCACCAAACCCCCCTAGTGAGGGGAGAAAAGAAGATGTCAAACAGGAGGGGGAAGGGGCAAAGAGAGTCCTCCGACAGGCGCTTCTCGGGCCAGCCCCAGCATGCCCGCACCTGCATGCTCCTGTCTAACACTGGACAGGGGTCCTGGAACGAGCCGTCAGCCTGCTGCTGGGACAGAAGCCAGTTAGATGTCTCCTGCAGTTTCTCAGGCGAGCCTCCTACCTGCTCCTGGGCCAAACTCAGGACCTTCAACACAAAGGCTGTGAGCCTGGAGGGGAGGAAAGGAGGGTTGGGGATAAGGACTTGCTTCTCATTATGCCCACGCCCCCAGGTGCCTGGTTATCCACCCTCCCATTGTACCAGCTCTGTCCCATCCCTGCCCCAGCCCTGACCCCCTCAGAACCCTGGAACCACTCTCCGAAGCTCACCAGGTGCTGCTGTCCCGTGACAACCAAGCCGCATAGGAACCATCCGCCTTCCGAAACTGCTGGATCCGCATGTAGCCTTGGAGAGGAAAGGTGGCTGCTCAGGTGACACTCACCCTTCTGCTGTTTGAGCCCAAGGCCATGCTCCCCATCCCCATCAGGGGCCCCCTTTCTTTCCCTCTGTAGCCTCCTGGGCTGTGCATCTTCCAGTAACTGTCCTTTCCTGGGCCCCCTCCTGCTTGCCCTTGCACCCAGAACCTTTCTGGATCAGATCCACGGCGTGGTCCTTGGTCTCGGGAGGCAGTGTGCTCCACTGCTCTGTCTTGTCCAGGTAGCGGGAAGCAGCCAGTGTCGGAGCCAAGTAGATCATGGTTTGCTCCCCACAGCCTTGAGGAAGCCTCAAGAGGGAGGCCACGCCTCCTGGTGACAAGGCCCCCTCAGAGCCTAAAGTGTCCAATGGATCTGAGGCTACATGGGAGGGAGAGGGTGGAGGTCTGAGGACTCTGCGTCAGAGGCTCACGGGGAGTGGGACCAAACAGGGATCCACAGGTCCCACATGAATCCAAAGGTGGCCACTGGGAAGGGACTAAAGGGCACTCCCACCTGTAACCCTGACGTAGCTGTTAAAGTCCCCATCAGGGATCATATTGGGATCAGAGTTGCCAGGTATTTCCAAGGTCCGGCCTCGGTGGTCTAGGGAAATGGGGGAAGTTGGCAGCCTGTCCTGCTGTCCACATCCCCCACCACCTGTACCCACTTAGGAAACCAATGGCTGGAGGTAGAGGGTCACTCACCCAAGGGGTTGAGTTCATAGACCAGCTCCTCTGTATGGATGGCCCCTTCCTTCTGTCTCAGGGAAAACATGGCTGTGAGGTCACACAGGACTACAGCCTGCCCTGCCAGCACAGACTCCCCCGGGACTTTGAATTTCAACTCCAGGGACAGAGTTGGATCAGAATTGTAGAAGATGGGAACAGACCAAGGCATTGGTTTGGGTGTTGGGCCCCTGGCCTGGCCAGCAGAGAGAGTGCTGAGGGTGGAGGACAAAGCTGGGGGCCTGGGGACTTATATTCAGGGGTGCTCCATTCACCTCAATCTGCAGAACCTTGGACACCGCATCTCCCACAGGGAATTCGAAGGACCCTCGAGCCACCACCTTCAGAGACACGGCGGCGGCTGCCGTGGGCACCACAGAGAAGGCAACAGGCCGGGCAGAGCCCGCAGGCACCAGCACCTGCTGGGCCAGCCCTCCGCCCCCAGCCAGGCACAGCCCCTCCACTGGGGACACGTGGACGCTCACCTGAGGGCAGGAAAACGAGGATGGCCAGAGTCCTGGCCCGGTTAGCCTCCCCACCCCTCGCTGGGCCCTGGCTCCCCCAACTCCTGTATGCTCAGGCTCCCATGGGGCCTCACAGTCAGGTTTTTATCCAGGTAGTTATAGAGGACAGGCCGCAGCTCCAGCTGCTCAAAGCGGCGGACAGACACGGGCAGGCGGAGGTGCAGGTGGAACTCGCGGAACACCCGGAGCTGGACTGGGGTGGCCACACATAGGCCTGAGGGAAGGGAAGCGTGGGCGCAGGGGCAGAGATCAGAGGGGCCATCAAAGCTTCAGGGCCACAGGAGGGAGGGGTGGGGGTGACCCAGCTCTGTCTCAGTCTGCCTCTGCCCTCTGGCCCACGCCAGCTGCACGCTGGCACAGACCTCCCCAGATCACTGGACCCTCTTCCTACACTAAGAGCAAAGGGAACAGGGAGCTGGGGTACAGGGAAATGGAAGCGGGGTCACCTGAGGCCCAGACAGGGTGACCTCACCTTTGGTTTTGGACAGGCTCAGGCCATGGATCTCCCACGTGGTCAGAGAGTCGGGGAGCCACAGTGTCAATCTGTGTAGGGAAAGGCAGAGAAGGCCCGTCTACCCCGGCTGGCCCCGAGACACAGCACAGAGAAAAGGCTGGGCCGGCACACGCTCTCACATTTGAAAGCGGTCCACTGTTTCCACTCTCCAGAGCCAGTTCTCCGGGAAGAAGCTGCGCACGGGAATGTCATCCTCATCAATCAGGTCCTCCTCCTGCAGGATCTCCAGGGCTGGGGGACCACGGTGGACGGGAGTGAGGAGGGGACCGTTCTGCCTTTCCAAGCGCTGCCACCTGTGCCCTAGCCCCACCCAGCCCCTCACCTCGTTGGAGGCCCGCCTGGCCCTTGTCCCTGCTCTTCTTGCGCAGACTCTCAGCAAATTGGCAGCAGGACAGGAAGGGCTCCCGGCAGTCCGGCTGCTGCACGCGGGCTGCCCGCTGCTCGCAGGAACGCATCATGGGCAGACGTGTCACCCCATCCTGGCAGCAGCGCTTGGCTGTTGGGGAAGCATACTGACCCACTGCAGGGCCAGGTGGGGGTGAGCATGAGAGGACAAAAAGGACATACACCTCAGCCCCCGCCCCGACCCCTTGAGACCAGCAACAGAAGAGAGGCTGCTGGAGAGAGCTGCCCACCTTCCACTTGTAATCCCGGAATTCGGATCTCTGGCCCCAAATACCACACATGGGTTCAGCAAGGAGCCGAGGGGCAGAGAGGCAGACCCCCAACCCGGATCCCAGGCGGAGAGCCCAAGCTACTGCCTAGGCACCCGCAACTCACATTTCTCATTAATCGCCTTTTGGAAGTTCACGTTTCTCTTTTTCCGGGTTGTCTTCTCCTTGGGACAGCTTAGTCCTGGTAGAGAGAAAGGCTGCAGTCCAGCCGTCAGGCACTCGGCCTCCTCCCCTCCTCCCCTCCTCCCCTTCCCCTGCCCAGCCCTTCCTGCCTGGACTCTTCCTACCTGGTCCCCTCAGGCCCTTCCTCCTTCCTTATCTTCCCGCCACCCACTCCCCTTCCTTCTCTGTTCTCACTCTTTCTGGATAAGGTCCATTGGTCTCCATCAGAAAAGGCCAGGCCCACTGCCTGGAACACCTGAAGGGCACTGTCCCCACCCCCAGGACCACAGCCGAGGTCATAGCTGTTCATAGCTTCAAAGACCTGCAAGAAAGGCAGGAATGCTAGGAGCCAAGTGTGGCTGAGGGGCAGGACTGAGCACTCGGCACAGGTGAGAGGGCAGCGCATGGGGGGATAGGAAAGGATACAGAGCCAGGAGATGGAGACCACAGGGCCAAGTGGGGAAGAGACTGTGGGGAGCCTCAGTGGGATCCAGGGGCTGCGCCCAGGGCTCAGGGAAGCAGGGGGATGAGCCATGGAGGGGTGAGAGAGCTGTGGAGAGGGTCTGGACAAACCTTGCCCATGTTGAGGGGCTTGTGGGACTTGCTGCCTGCAGCATACAGAGCTGTGTCCAAGGCTCCCAGCGCCACCAGAGCTAGGGAGTCGGTTTCTAAGTGGAGCTTCACGGACTCCCCGTTCCGGTACTGCTTGGCACCGTCCACGCTGAGCTCCAGCTGGCAGGGGCGGGAGGTGGGGGCGGTCAGAGTGGGAGAGCTTCCTTCAGTCCCGGTATCCTCACTGCCCCCAAGCTAAATCCATGCCCTGTTGGCAATCACCCTGTCCTCAACCCCCTCAGCACAGGTGCCATCTCTCCTGACCCCGGTCACCTTGCCCTCGCAGGCCCCAGCCTGGACATCCACTCGCAGGGAGTTGGCCACTGGGTGGTCTCCATGGTAGTAGAAGGCCACAAAGTAGAAGGAGGGTGCCAGGTGATGGTCCACAAACACCGAGACCGAGGTCAGGGTCCTCTTGGGCTCTCGATTCATGAACACGATCTGCCCTCGGGATAGGATCTGGGCCAAGAAGGGGAGGGACAAGAGTGGTTGCCTCTTCATGGGACAGCCTCAGCCTTGAACCCCCCAGCCCCACCCAGAGGGCTCTTCCCTGCACCCCAGCCCTCCTTGACTCCCCAGCTCATGCACACCATGTAGTAGTAATGAGAAAAGGTGGCCCCACTGCCCACAGCTCGCAAGTTCAGGTTCAGAGTGTCCCCAACACGAGGAGGTCGAGAATCCGGCCGCTCAATAGACAGAAACCCGGGGCCTCCTGAAGGTGGGGCTGCCACAGTGAGCCTGGCTATCGCTGGATGGGGGGAGCCTGCAGATACCTGGAGAGGGGGTCAGGTGCGAATAGGGTAGTAGCTCAGAGCCAGGTACCCCACCTTCCCCCCAAGTCAGGCCATGGATCCTTGGGACCCCAGCTCACCCTCCTCCCCTTCCCCCACCGTCTCCCAGGGGTCCGAGGAGTCCTACTGAGAGCTGCAGCTCTGAGATGGTCTGAGGCATAATGATGGAAATGCTGACTTGGCCGCTCCCATCTGTGTTTTGCTGAATGTCCTGGACTTCAGGAACAGACCCAGGAGAAGACACCGTGGCAGAAACTTTGACAGGAACGCCAGAAGCTGGGGAGCCTGACATCTCACGGACCAAGGCCTAGGCAGGTAAAGGAGG
The DNA here is from genome assembly GCF_029281585.2 of Gorilla gorilla gorilla. NCBI lineage: Eukaryota > Metazoa > Chordata > Mammalia > Primates > Hominidae > Gorilla > Gorilla gorilla. The sequence continues at coordinate 49,586,422 of NC_073229.2, read as the reverse complement.
GCAGGCAAAAGAGAGTGGTCAGACCCTGAGCCCTCCTAACTACCACATCCTCCCTACTCATCCTTCCCCTCTGGAAGAAACCTGCAGCAGGAAGGGGGCCCCAGGCACAAGGTGTCGCTTGGTCTTGCTAAGATCCAAGGAGAAGGGAGATGACACAAAATACCAGGATGTGAGCTCTGCCTCCTCCATCTCCCCACCTGCAAGACAAAGGACAGAGAGAGGTGGGGGACAGAGTCCAAGAAGAGAGGGACAGGAGGAAAAGTGGGGAGTGGCTTGAGTGGTTCCCTCCCACAAGACAGTGAGCTCCCAGGGCGCAGGCTGCTGTATTCCTGTCTGTGCATGCTGAGGCCCAGCACAGGGCATTGAACAACACATGTCCACTGGAGGAGTGAATGAATGAGCAGAACGAGCAAAGAAATAAATAAACTCAGCCAGGGAAAAGGGCCGAGTCACGGAGACAGAGTTGGAGAGAAACCAGGTCTCCTGGGTGTTTCCTGGTTTTGAGTCTGAGATGAGATGTGAGAAGTGGGGTGGTGTTGGTGCTGGAGGACAGAGGGTTAGCTCAGAGGTCAGAGGCAAGGGTCTGGGGTTACAATAAGGGAAAGTCACCCACCTGGAGACTCAATGATGGCTGCAGCAACGTAGAGGCGCAGACCCTGGAGGTCAGTAATGCCGATATTCAGCTTCTCCAGGGCGTCCTGGAACTCTGCCTTTGAGAGGGAAATGTGGCTCTGTCCATTCACCAGCTGGGGCATAGAAAGAAACAGGACATAGGGTGAGACTGTGTCTCCCACCTCACCTCCCTTGCCCCTTCCCCTCCCCAGCCCCTATTCTCCTTCCTACCTTGGTCTGACTCTCCAGCCCCCGAAAGAAAGTCTTCTTACCATCCTCATCTAGGAGCCCAAAGCGCACATATGCCACCCCCTGCACTGGCTTCCCATAGATGTACCTGTCGTGGCAGAGAGAAGAGGGTGGGCCAAGGGCTGGGGGGAATAATGGCCCGAGGGCAGGGAAGCAGGAGCCCATTCATACTGAGTAGGGAGCAGGACCCGGTGCTGGTGGGCAGAGGTGGGGAGGGAGGTATTACCTGGCCTGGATGTCTAACTGCATTTCATCAAGATGGCCTGGCACCGTCAGGATGTAGGGCTTTCCAGGGGTGATCTTCACCTCAAAGTTGGGAAGGACTGACCCAGGGTGAAGGGATAGGCAGGTCAGACTCCAGCTCAAAGACTCCCCTCCGCTCAGGGCTGTGGCACCCATATCTCCCTGCCCTGAGCTGCTCCCACTACCTCTCCTTCCACCCTTATTTCCTTCAGGAAAGCAGCTGCCTGTCCCTCCAGTTTCCAGCTCTCACCATACTTCTTCACCTCAAACTGGGTGCTGCTGTTGGATTCCAGGCCATCTGAGAATCGGGCTGAGATCTTCCAGGTCCCTGGCCTGAGAATGGACAAGGAAGGGGCTCAGCCCATCTGTACAGTGGGGCACGGAGAGCCAGCGGCCTGCTTCCCTGGGAAGAGGACTGTAGGGGTTAACCAGAGGCTCAGGAGGCTGAGGGTCAGGGCATCTCGGGACGTGCCTCGGTGTGGGAGGTGGAGAGCCTAACAGGAATTGGGGTGGTGTAGCTTGGGGGCAGCCCCCACATTGGGAGCGCTCACTCTGAGATGTCTGGGATCACAAAGTCATCCTGGAAGATGGACGAGGGCATGTACACCTCCTTCTTCCGCACGCGGAGGCCGTGAGAGTTCTGCAAGGGGAGAAGTGGTCACAGGCAGGAGGTCACATCAGTGGCCAGGATCAGGAAGGCCAGAGGTCGGGGACTCACCTCCACCGTGACTGTGATGGTGTCAGTGCTCGGGCGCATCTTCTGATCCAGAGCAAAGACCCGGTACCGAACTGGGAGTGGAGGAGGAGAGAGGTGAGCAGGGGTCCATGTGCAAGGGGAGGGTGGGTCAAACTCCACAGAGGGAGCAGGGGACAAATGTTTCCTAAGCACCCCTTCCGTGTGGCACTTTCTTTCAGGTTATCTCACTTAGGGGGCACCAAACTCATCCTGAGAGGGCTCGGAGGGGGTTAAAGGTTGAGGCCCTGGGGCTGAGACTCACCCCGCTGGCCAGGGTTGTAAATGGGCTGGTCCGTCTGCAAAAAGAGGTGCCCCCGGCGAGAGGAGAAGAGCAGGTTGATACCCTGGATGTTTGTCGTTCTGGACAGAGAGTCCTTTAGCCATGGCGACTGGGCCACCAGCTGGACCTCAGGGCCTCTGAGGAGTTGATGGAGGCCACACCTCTTCGCATCTTTCAAGGGCACCTGTCAGAAGAGGGAGAGGGAGAGGGAGTGGGTCACAGAGCAAGAGACAGCTGACCAAAAAGGACAGAGACCAAGGGAGAAACATGGAAGGAGAATGCCAGGGTGGGAAGACAGGAGGGGAGGAGGCCGGTGGGAAGATGATGACACTTACAAGACAGATGGGAACAGGGCAGGAGGCCCCCACAAGCAGCAGGAGGGCATGGGGTCTGGTTACCTGGAGACTGAGGAGTGTGAAGTCTCTTTCTGAGCTAAGGGTGAAGTCCACCTTTGGGGAGCAGGGGACATTATTATGAGATGGGTTTCTCAGGAACACTGATCCTTTCACTACCTGTCCTCGGGGCACATCCTGGAGCTGCACCCCCACCGATAGGGGGACCCCCAGATGAACCACAGAAGGAGAGAACAAGAGCAACCTGGGGAGAACAGACAGGATCAGCAGTCAGACTTCGCTCTGACACCTCCACCCCTGCTCTCCCTCACTCCTGAATCGGGTCCCGATGCCAGCCCTGCCCCAATCCAAGCACCCAGCATCCCGCCTCCAGGACCTGGGCTTCTGCAGAGATAAGGTGAAGAAGCTGGATGCCCAGATCAGCCCCCAGAGCAGCCTCATGGCTGGAGGATCCAAGAGAAGTTAGATCCGTCTGTCTGTCTGCTACCTTCTGGCCAAGCTAGGGCTCGGGGCAGAGTTGACTCTGGACCTTGCTCCTCCCCCAGCCCAGCTAAGCTGGGAAACCACGTGACAGCCAAGAAGTGCAACTGGCCTCAGGCCCAGCGTTGTGGGGGCACCCCGGACACCTGGGTCTTCAGGGGAATCTCTGAATCTTGGCCCAGAAATAACCCTGTCCTTCCCCGTTAACCCCTCTCATTCCAGTGCCTGAGCACCTCCCCCTACCAGGTATATCTGTATCAGGGTATAGGTGCACACAAGCTCATGTATACCTGGGTGTACAAGGGCCCAACATGGCCCACGAGTACAGGATATTTAAAGGCCCTCACAAAACAATGACAGGCTTCTAAGACACTTGTCTCTTACTTTCATTCCAACACAAATTGAACTATACTAGGCTTTTGCTTTTTTAGGCCCTAACAGAAATTCCGTGGTTTAGGAGATTAGGTACACCCTCACCACTCCACAGGGAGAATGGCCTGAACGTCAGAGTGAACCCCTGACCCCTTTCCTCTCTGAATGAGGCAAAGCTCAGACTTCACCTCTACCCCTAAACAAGGCACCCAAACACACGTCACAGTAAATAAAGGACAGCCAGAAAATATCACAGGCAGAGGTACTTTATTTGGCAATTTTAACATGACACGTAGAGAAAAGAACCCTGCCCTCCTTCACCAGCCTCCCCAGAAATCCCACCTTCCTATTTCAAGACAGAGTAATAACAGCACCATTTAACATGAAAGGGAACAGCCACAGCCTTGGCACCATTTCTGGTTTCACTTTCCATGGAAGGGCAGAGAAGCATTGCTCAAACCCCACCACTGGGTCAGAAACCAGGCAAACAGCAGCAGTCACATCTGACCTTTTGCACACACGAGAGCCCGACACTCATCCTGGCTCCCAAGCCTTCCCAAGGTGACCGTGTCTCAGCCACCATCATGCAGCTCTTCTAGTCCCCTCCCGGCCCACTCTGAGGAGCTGAGCAATGATGAGCAGAATCTTCATGTCTCTGGCAGGCGGAGGAGGGTTCCTGAAGTGGTAGAGATGCTGTGCAGGAGAAAGACAAGGCTGGAGCCAGACGCCTAGGCTCAAGCTGTGAGGAGAACTTAGAACTTGGGAAGGGGTGCTCCCGGGTTCCAGAGAAGAATGAGAGCCACTGGCCTTCACTAGGAAACTAAGCGTGAGCTGGGAGGAAATCCCACTTTGGGTCATTGCTCCATAATCTGCCAGAGGCCAGGGAAAGACTCACCAGTCCACTAGCTGGGCCCCAATGAGGTCGTGCACATGGTAGGTGAGGCCAAGCCGCACCACGACAGGCGCCCGCCGGCCCAGGAGCTCTGATAGGAGCAGCTCCCGGTACTTTGCCTTCCGGACCATGCTAAGGACAGCCTGGCGCCCTAAAGGAGAAGTGGCACAGGAGAGGGGAAAGGTGAATAAGGCCTAGAGGCCTCAGGAGCCACCAAAAGGTGAGGGGCTGCAGGCTTGAGCTGCAGATGGGATACCTTTAACAAAGTACTTGATGAATCTCCCAGCTCCAGGCACAGCTAGCCACCAGCTCCCAGCATCTCGGACGGTGAGGACTCCAGCGTTCACCAGATGCCTGAGGGCAGTGGGAAGCCAGCAGAGATGAGGGCTGGGCTCTGAGAACCATCTCTCCTCCTCATCCATTAATGTTTACACAAGTCTCCAGAAACATGGGCAACCATGCAAGAGAGACTGGATAACAAAATCCCAACCTGGGATGGTTCTGTGCTCGCACCAACTGCCTCTGTTGGTGCAGTTGCTTGTTCCAGGCCCCCTACCTGGACTGCCCTCCCTCCACTCTTTCTTTTCCTGCTACTATTACTGGTTCAGTTAAATAGCTTCTCTTCCCTGACCACATGTCCTGACACACATTCAGTCTTAGGACCGAGGAGAGGAATCAGGGTCTTCTGCGCTCCTGCCACTGCCTAGGCAGACTGCACCATGGCTCCCACCACATCTCTCTGAGAGTGTGTCTGCCCATGTGAGACCGGTGCTATAGTTTTTCAAATGCTTTCACATATTCCATGGGTTACAAAGTAGGAGGCCTGAGCCAGATACAGCCTCTCAAAATTAGATTTTTATTTAGCTCCTGCCCAGTTGTTTTTTAGCTTTGGGTTTTTTTTTGTTTTGTTTTAATGTGAATGTTTAGGGGTATCCCAGCTCCTACCATTCTCTATCCTCTTAGTTCCAGTATGATTAACATCAAGCTTTTACGGTTCCTGCCAGGCTCCTGTGTGCTTTTCATAAGCCACCAAGAACTGAATTCTATTCCAGGGCTCTTTCTAAGGCCCAGGTAAGATAGGCCTCCTCTCTTGTGGGGAGGAATACAAACTTGGGTCATTTTATTAAAAAGAAGAGTCAGCTTTTTGGCAGCTTTTCTGGCAGGTTCACCAAAAAAACAGAAGGACAGGCTGGATGGAACTGGAGGGAGGCAGGGAAGCACCAGATGCCTGACTTTGGTTGGTTCCACAAGTCTCACGTGATTTCTGAGTCCCTGAAGCCAAAGGTCTGTGTCATTTGGTCCTGCTGGAAACTAAGGTCCCCACAGGCTGGAAGTACTGAAGCTAGAAATTTCTGCACTGCGCCAGCATACGGTCGGCCATCACAGGCCTTGAGGACCTACAAGCAGAGATGAGAGACATGGTCCATCCCCACCCTCACTCTCTACCAACCTCCACCCCCAGGACAGCATTTCTCTTCCTGTCTTACCTCTTGCTCAGATCCTTCCACCTCTCATACCCTTCTTCTTCCTCCTCCTCTTCATCCTCCTCCCCCTCTTCCTCCCCCTCCTCCTCCTCCCCCTTCCTTCCTCCTCCTCCCCCTCCTCTCCCCCCTCTTTACCCTCTCACTCCTCCCTCTTTCCCTCCTGTCTCTCTCCCTCATATTATTATTTACCAGGGCCCTGTGCCCTCTCCATGGGATGTTGGGGCAGGGAAATTCTTTCTTTTGTTTTTATTTCTGTTTCCCAACTTCCCTGTCTCCCCCAACCTGTGCCCTGCCCCCGGCACCCCTGACACACACAGTCACATACTCTGGTCCTGTAGTCCTCAGTGAAGATAATTCCATGGGCATCCAAGTCGAAGCCCAGCTGGACGATTCTGATCTCCCCCTGCTCTTGAAGCTCCTTCTGTCTCCACAGAGAAGGGAGTGAAAAGAGGCGTATCAGGGTAAGATGCTCTGCTATACTCTGGGCGCTCTCAGGCAGGGAGATTTTGTTTGCCAATATTGGGGCATTTTCTCTTAGTAAAGGAAAAACTGTGTGAGAAGATAATCAAGCAAATGACCAAGCAGCCTTTTCCAACTAGCTACCCACATTCTCATCCACCTGCCTTATATATGGTCTATCAAAGAGTCCATATAATTTTCTAAGACCAGGCACTAAGATAAAATAGTGATTAAGATGCAGGCTCTGGCTTCGAAACATTAACAGTCTGAATTCTGGGTAGGGTAAGGTGGGGAGGAGTATGGGATTCAATGTTTAAAACAAATAAAAATAAACCAGGACTTCTGTTTACGAGAATACAGCAAGAACTAATCCACCTGTTGAAAATTAACTAAAATGCTGGATAAAAATGTTATTTTAAAATTGTTTAAGACCAGGTACAGTGGCTCATGCCTGTAATTCAGCATTTTGGGAGGCTGAGGTAGCAGGATCAATTGAGGACAGGAGTTCGAGACCAGTCTGGGCAACACAGTGAGACCCCCCCCGCCCCCAACATCTCTACAAAAAATGTAAAAACTTAGCCAGGCGTGGGGGCAGACACCTATGGTCCTAGCTACTTGGGAGACTGAGGCAAGAGGATCACTTGACCCAGGAGTTTGAGGCTGCAGTAAGATATGATTGCAACTGGGCAACACAGTGAGACCCCATCTCTTAAAAAAAATTGTTTAGACACTAAAGAGCTCACAAGATAACAGGAATTACCACTAATATAACATCTAAGTAGGCCGGGCGAGATGGCTCAAGCCTGTAATCCCGGCACTTTGGGAGGCTGACGTGGGTGGATCACCTGAGGTCAGGAGTTCAATATCAGCCTGACCAATATGGTAAAACCCCGTCTCTACTAAAACTACAAAAATTAGCCGGGCGTGGTGACGTGTGCCTGTAGTCCCAGCTACTCGGGAGGCTGACGCAGGAGAACTGCTTGAACCCAGAAAGTTGCTGTGAGCTGAGATCATGCCATTGCACTCCAGCCTGGGTGACAGAGTGAGACTCTAACTCAAAAAATAAAAATAAAAATAACTGGGGCCAGGCACGGTGGCTCATGCCTATAATCCCAGCACTTTGGGAGGCTAAGGGTGGATCACTTGAGGCCAGAAGTTCAAGTTCAAGACCAGCCTGGCCAACATGATGAAACCCGGTCTCCATTAAAAATACAAAAATAGGCCAGATGCGGTGGCTCATGCCTGTAATCCCAGCACTTTGGCAGGCTGAGACGGGTGGATCACGAAGTCCGGAGATCAAGACCATCCTGGCTAACACAGTGAAACCCCGTCTCTACTAAAAATACAAAAAAAAAAACAATTAGCCAGGCATAGTGGCGGGCACCTGTAGTCCCAGCTACTCGGGAGGCTGAGGCGGGAGAATGGGTGAACCCAGGAGGCAGAGCTTGCAGTAAGCCGAGATCATGCCACTGAACTCCAGCCTGGGTGACAGAGCAAGACTCCATCTCAAAAAAAAAAAAAAAAAAAAAAAAAATTAGCTGGGCGTGGTGTCAGGTGCCTGTAATGCCAGCTACTTGGGAGGCTGAGGCAGGAGAATCACTTGAACTCAGGAGGCAGAGGCTGCAGTGAGCCAAGATCATGCCACTGCACTCCAGCTTGGTGACAGGGTAAGACACTGTCTCAAAAAAAAAAAAAAAGTAATTGGAACATGGAGGGCATTTATTAATCTAGGCAAATCTGCCCAGAACATTTTCAAAAGTAACTGGGCGCATAAGGAAACAAAACTCAAAGAGACAATAAAAACAAACCCCAAAAGACAAGTAATAGTGGAATTATCAAAAAGACAATTAAAAAAAAAAACAAACAGCACTTTGGGAGGCCGAGGCAGGCGGATCATCTGAGGTCAGGAGTTTGAGACCAGCCTGGCCAACAGGGTGAAACCCCATCCCTATTAAAAATACAAAATTAGGCCGGGTGCGGTGGATCATGCCTGTAATCCCAGCACTTTGGGAGGCCGAGGGGGACAGATCACGAGGTCAGGAGATCAAGACCATTATGGCCAACACGATGAAACCCCCATCTCTACTAAAAATACCAAAATTAGCTGGGCATGGTGGCGCATGCCTGTAGTCTCAGCTAATCGGGACGGTGAGGCAGGAGAATTGCTTGAACCCAGGAGGCAGAGGTTGCAGTAAGTTGAGATCACACCACTGCACTCCAGCCTGGGCAACAGAGCGACACTCCACCTCAAAAAAAAAAAAAAAAAAAAAAAGGGAAAACTAAGGCAACAATGACCACAGCAGTCACCACCCAGGGACATTCTGATCAGAGACATTTTGATCAGAGAGGGATATATGGGGGATACTGGTCATATTCTATAGTTTGACCTAGGGAGTGGCTAGATAGGTATCTGCTTTATAAACATCATTTAAATTATATATGTTTATATTTTCATTCTGCAACTTTTAAAGGTTTTTAAAAACAAAAGCTAACACCAATACATTAAAAACAACAAATACTCCTTAAGGAGTGGTTCCATCTGGCATGCTTCCTCATGGGAGACCTAGTCAGGGAGACTAGCTCACCTCAAGTGAGCGCTAGACTGCCTTCCTTTTCTTTCCTCTTTTCTTGAAAGATCACTATTAACCTTCTACCTGCTAAATCCAATGGACAGATTTCAGTTCTGGGTTTTTTTGTTGTTGTTTTCATTTTTTTAGAGACAGGGTCTCCCTCTGTCACCCAGGCTGGAGTGCAGTCGCGCAATCATAGCTCACTGCAGCCTCAAATTCCTGGGCTCAAGCAATCCTTCTGCCTCAACTTCCCAAACAGCTAGAACAATAGGTGCACACCACCATGCCCAGCTAAGAATTTTTGTGTTTTAATTTATTTATTTAGTAGAGATGGGGTCTCAGTTATTTAGTAAAGATGGGGTCTCACTTTGTTGCCCAGGCTGGTCTCAAACTTTTGGTTTCAAGCTATACTCCTGCCTCAGTCTCCCAAAGTGGTGGGATTACAGGCATGAGGCACCACACTCAGCCTAGATTTCAGTTTATATTTTACTTTACCTCTTCCCTCTTCTTAGACCACTGTCTTGAATCACAGGTTCTAATACTGCCAACTACTTCACTTTCTCAAAAATCTCTTTACTTTCACAGTAGGCCTCTTCCTGGGTTACTTTTTTTTTTTTTTTTTTGAGACAAAGTCTAGCTCTATCACCCAGGGTGGGGTGCAGCGGTGCTATCTCAGCTCACTGCAACCTCCACCTCCCCAGCTCAAGCAATCCTCCCACCTCAGCCTCCCCAGTAGCTCTATAGGCACGTACCACCACGCCTGGCTAATTTTCGTATTTTTTGTAGAGATGGGGTTATGTCATGTTGCCCATGCTGGTATCAAACTCATGAGCTCAAGAGATCCACCCACCTCGGCCTCCCAAAGTGCTGGGATTACAGGTGTGAGCCACCGCGCCGGCCTCTGGGTTCCTCTTAACTCGGGCAAGTCCCTCTCTGCCTCTGTCACAGATTCCTCTTCTTCTGCTTTCCCTTTATGTCAGTGGATCTCAAATTTTAAGGCACACTTAAAAAGCACTTGAGGCAGTTCAAAAATGTAGAGTCCCAAATCCCACCCCAAGAGAGCATAATTCATTAACCTTGGATGAGTCCCAGGAACCTGTATTTTTTTTAACAAGCAGCCCATGTAATTTTGACACAGGCATAATAACTCAGCTCATATATTCAGTAACACTGCCTTAAATGATGGTGTTTCCCAGCATTGTGGATTTGACCCTATTAACTTCCACTCTAAACCTGGAGTCCTTAACCACAGACCTCGCAGGATTAGTAAAATATTTCCCTCCTAACTGTACATACACCCTATGTATATGTGGCAAACGTGCATTTTTCTGGAGAGAGATAGCCATAGCTTTTATCACCTTCTAAAGATTACCAAAAGGTTAGAAATCACTCCTCTACCCACTCTTCCTACTGGATCTCACCACATCACAGAATTAACCACTTGCTATTCACACCTCCATGACTTGTAATTCTATTATCACTGGCCCAGAATTCTCTCCAACTCTCATATCCAACTGTCTAATACCTTTGTCTTTGGATGCTCCACATGCACCATCAACTCAACTTGTATAAAATTAAACACATTATCTGTAGTCCAACAACTAAATGTGCTCCTAATACCACCAGCCACGCAGTCATCTGGAAAGTCTGAGTTGTCCTGGACTCCTCCCTCTTCCTCACTCTCCTCTCCCTCCCTACTGCACTGACCTAATTTAGGCCTTCACCACTTCTCAGATGCAGTATCTTCTTAGCTGACCTCCCTGCCTCATCCACTATCTCCAATACACCATTCTCTCTCTCTATGATATTCTCTACCAGCCCATCGCCTCAGTGTAAGATGGAAACAACACCGATGTACAAGGCCTGTCATGATCTGACGTCTGACTGCACTCCCAGTGCTGTATGTTCGAACCATGCCCCATGACTCGGTTTCCCCAAAAGCCTCGTTCTTCTGCCTCCATGATTTGAAATGCCCTGTACTACCTGCGGGCCTTTTAACAGGGTCTCTGTGGCACCCCAGTGCCTGGCACAGTGCCCTCGCCTGAAAGGCCTAATGCTTGCTGAACGGCTGGCGGAGTGACTGAGTGACAGGGAATTCCAGGAGTTAGGAAAGGGGCTTCCGGCGGTCGCACCGACGCCCCTCACCAGCTGCCGGTCGGCCACGGTCCTGTCAGGCACAAGGCTGTACACCTGGCTCCTCAGCACGATGGGCGGCAGCGCGTCCTCAAACAGGCCTCGCGGGAACAGCTGCATGAGTTCTGAGACAGCCGCGCGCGCCGACCCTGGGCAGATAAATCGGCTCACGGACAGAGAACTGGGGCGGGGACGCGGTTCTAACAAAACTCTCGGCTACCGGAAGCGAGGCCCCACCCCCGGGGTTGCCATGGTTACCTGGCTCACCCCGAAGAGGATCCGACTCCACAGGCCCTCGCTTCCGCCGCCTCTTAACTCCAAAGGTCTCCGGGATCAGGTGATGCCTCTTCCGGCTCATATCCCGGGATTTTATGGTACCGGGGAAAGGGTAGGAATGGAGGGAAGAGAACCTGAAAATAGGGTCTTCCGGCGCAGAGCAGTGACGTACGGTCTCCCCGGGCGTCCCTCCTAGACCAGGTGATGACGAAAGGGGCGTCAACTTGTCATCCCTCAGGCCCGTCAGTGCTGGGAGGGGCGGTGGCGACGCAGATACCAGCATCACCTCCGCCAGGCCGGGCCCCACGCCGGCCGCGGATTGGCTCCCTCCAAGGGCACGCACGCCCGGGGACTCGTTGGCGGCGTGGAGGGGCGCCGGTGGCCACGTTGGTGTCAACCTCCTTCGTGAAGCTCACACCTCCCCCGCCCCGGGAGGGGTTTGCCCGCCACTGTCGCTGAATGATTGCATCATCGAAAGCAGAAAACCACTTTTGCATCCTTCGGCCTCTGGCTTGCCTGCCATGACGTCATAGCTCTGCGGAGGTGGAAGTTGGGGAGATTTGAGGTAACTGGATTCTTGATCTGAGCGCAGACGTCCTTCCTAACCTCACTGCATTTGGAGGACCTGGAGGGAGGGTGGGTGAAGGGCAAGGAAAGAGGCAGGATGAGAGCTTGGCCGCGGTGGCGTCTGAGGGGCCTGAATGTTTCAAGGCCAGAGCCTGGCGATCAGGTGGCTCGCTTAGTCCTAAACCAGTCATCCTTCTCCAGCCCTCCTCTGTAAAATGGAAACTCTGTACCCCTGCTTGTCTTAGGACCTCATGGATCCCAGGGGGACCAAGAGAGGAGCTGAGAAGACAGAGGTAGCTGAGCCTCGGAACAAACTACCTCGTCCAGCACCTTCTCTGCCCACAGACCCTGCCCTCTACTCTGGGCCCTTTCCTTTCTACCGGCGCCCTTCGGAACTGGGCTGCTTCTCCCTGGATGCTCAACGCCAGTACCATGGAGATGCCCGAGCCCTGCGCTACTATAGCCCACCCCCCACTAACGGTCCAAGCCCCAACTTTGACCTCAGAGACGGATACCCGGATCGATACCAGCCCCGGGACGAGGAGGTCCAAGAAAGGCTGGACCACCTGCTGTGCTGGCTCCTGGAACACCGAGGCCGGTTGGAGGGGTGAGCAAAGCGTGGTAGGCAGTATATCTGGAGACCCGTACCTACCCTCTAAAATTAGGAGAGCCAAAGCCGGGGTGAGAATCAGTCCTTAGAAGAAACAAGACTATTCTTCGAGGGGAGCATCTCACTAATGCTTGTGTCAGACCTTCAGCCTGTAACTCCTGCCTCTCAGGGGTCCAGGCTGGCTGGCAGAGGCCATAGTGACGTGGCGGGGGCACCTGACAAAACTGCTGACGACACCGTATGAGCGGCAGGAGGGCTGGCAGCTGGCAGCCTCCCGGTTCCAGGGAACACTATACCTGAGTGAAGTGGAGACACCGAACGCTCGGGCCCAGAGGCTTGCTCGGCCACCGCTCCTCCGGGAGCTTATGTACATGGGATACAAATTTGAGCAGTACATGTGTGCAGGTGAGTTGCCCCTGCTTCATAGCCCCCTTCCCCTTCCCAGAGATTGAGAGCCCCCCACGCCTGCTGCTGCTTCTCTCCTTGTGCAGACAAACCTGGAAGCTCCCCAGACCCCTCTGGGGAGGTTAACACCAACGTGGCCTTCTGCTCTGTGCTACGCAGCCGCCTGGGAAGCCACCCTCTGCTCTTCTCAGGGGAGGTAGACTGCACAGACCCCCAGGCCCCATCCACACAGCCCCCGACCTGCTATGTGGAGCTCAAGACCTCCAAGGAGATGCACAGCCCTGGCCAATGGAGGAGTTTCTACAGGTTCAGGATCGGGGTGGGCAGGGCGAGAGCTTAGGCTTGAAGGCTGGGAAAGGGACTTGGGGAGGAGGGTGAAGGCAGAATGGAGGGTGGACGAGGGGTCCCACTGATCCCTTGCTTTTCCTGACAGACACAAGCTCCTGAAATGGTGGGCTCAGTCATTCCTCCCAGGGGTCCCGAATGTTGTTGCTGGCTTCCGTAACCCAGACGGTTTTGTCTCTTCCCTCAAGACCTTTCCTACCATGAAGATGTTTGAATATGTCAGGGTAAGGGAACGATGTTGCAGCTCCCACCCGTATCCCCAAACACCAAGACCACAGGTCTAGCATCCAGGGCAACAGCCTGCCTTCTCTCCTCCCACCACCCCCACTGCCCATCTTCTGCCCCCTCCTCTGCCTGCTCCAGAATGACCGTGACGGCTGGAATCCCTCTGTGTGCATGAACTTCTGTGCCGCCTTCCTTAGCTTTGCCCAGAGCACGGTTGTCCAGGATGACCCCAGGTGAGGCATTCAGCTCTGTCCCTCCCCTCTGGATCCCAGGATCCAGCCTCTGGCCCTCAACTGATGCCTCCGTCTGCCCCCCCAGGCTCGTTCACCTCTTCTCTTGGGAGCCTGGCGGCCCAGTCACCGTGTCTGTACACCGAGATGCACCTTACGCCTTCCTGCCCATATGGTATGTGGAAGCCATGACTCAGGACCTCCCATCACCCCCCAAGACTCCCTCCCCCAAATAGTAATGCTTTAGAGGGAGGCAGTCATATCTCTGTGTGCAGATAATAAAAGCATATTTCTAAGAGGTTCTCTTGCTGTCTTCTTAGCTGAGTCATCCCTGCCCAACAACTCAAGCACACAACAGTGGTTTGCTGTTTTATCATCACATTTTTACATGGGGCATTCACTGGGTGTAGAGGCTGGCCGCAAATACGATGTCCCGCCGTAGCAAGGTAGCCGCTGTCTCCATCTTGGCACCCAGCACAGGCTCTCCTACCAGGCGGGCTGCCCCCCGCAGTGAGCGACACATCTCAGCCAGGCGCTGAATGCAGCGGACCACCAGGCCCTCAGGGGTCCCTGAGAGCCCTGCCAACTCGGAGAAGGGCTGTGGGGAAAGTAAGGTGAGGACTGGATGCGCTCAGCCTGGGCAGACTCTCCCCAGCCAGCCGTCTGCAAAATCCCAAACCTCAGGTACTCACCATGCCCCGGGCCCACTCATACACAACCTCAACCAGCCCAAAATTCAGCTCCCCCACAAATTCCTCCACCGTCTGGTTCAGGCCACAAGCCACCTGGACCTCACCAATCCGCTTGGCCACAGCCCGGACACGTTCTATTCCCTGCAGGAAAGAAGGAGAGGTTAAGGCCTGCCTTCCTGCTCCAGGACAGGGAAGGACCAGATCAAGAAGGCAGCCATTTTCCATCCTTGAGGCACTTACAGGGCTGGAGGGGGTCACCTGGGGGACTACCTGAAGGTGAAGGTCAGGAATGCCACAGCCCTGGCAGGGAGAAAGGGGTGGTGTCCCCTACCTGCTTGAGGGTGTTTGGGAGCTGATCCCCAGCGTCCCCAGGGCTCTGGCAGACCAGGCCAGAGAGCAAGGCAGCAATCTCCTCAGGCCGCAGGGTGCTCAGTGCATTGTCAAACATGAGCTCAGTGAGGAGCAACTCATGGCTGCTCATGGCACAAGCCACCCGCCCTGCCAGCTTCACAGTGCCCGCCTCGTCCACGTAACCCAGGGTTCGGAGCACCTGCAAGAAAAAGGGTGGGCATTGGACACACTGCTGTCCCCTAGCCCCCCTGCCCCAACCACTGCCCCACCCACCTCCACTCGCTGATGGTACTCAGGAAGCAGCAGCAGTGACTGATCCGACAGTAGGAAGCGCAGCCGCTCCATCTCCTTCTGTATCTGCATCCGCTCCTGCAGCTTCAGGTACTGCAGAGAGCCACCCGTCAGCCTTCTCCTTGCCCCTTAGCAGGGGTGCACTGAAGACAAGGGCTGAGATGGGGGCGGTCAGTCTACAGGGGACCACAGAGGAAAAGCCCCTACTCCCAGCTTGGGAGTTACCACCCAGGGTCCTACCTGGGCAGGAAAACGGGGGCTGTGTACACACTGAGCCCCCTGGATCAGCTCCTCCAGCTTCCGGGCCCGGAGCCCACCCTCTACAACTGACATATCTTTGAGCTGCAGGTCATTGACAGGGTCGAGGGTGGGGGGTCCGGCTGGGTGGGCCTGAGCCAGACGCAGCAGTTCCTGGACAGCAGTGGTCACAGCTGCAAGGGGAGGATCCTTCCTGAAGAGGGAGCAGATCTTAAGATCTGGGGTAAGATCTTCTCTCCCACAGAAGCCCCCCTCAGGCTGTGGGAGCCCTCTTACTACAACCCCCACTTCACAGTCTCCCTTAGGCTGGGGGAGCCCCCTCACTACAACCCCACCACTTCATGGTCTCCCTCAGGCTGGGGGAAACTCCCAGACCACTGCCCCTCCCTGCCTCTACACGCCCCTCTGGAGGAGAAGGGCCTCCCTAGCATCTCTGACTTGAATTTTGGCTGCTGCCTCTTGCTGAAGTCCTCCAAGATCTTCTCCCCATTCACCCGGAGCACCTTGGTGGTGATGGCAGCAATATCTCCTGGCTGGAGCTTGACCACGGTGTGGTCACAAGGCCCTGTGAAAAGGGGAGAGCAGGGCAGACATTGCCATGGACCCAGGCATCCTGCTTATACTGCTGGCAGAAAACAGACATCTGCCACACTCTCACCTTCAGGCAGGAACAGCTTGAATCCCACGAGGTCATCTGGATAGGGCACCTCTGCAGTGGCTGGCCCCCTGTCCTGTGCGTCCTGGGACAAGGGCTTATCACACAAGACCAGGGTTGTGAATACTCTGCTGGTGGAGTTCGAGGAGACCTGGGGGTGGTCAGAGAGGCCAGGAGAGGGGGGTGTGATGAGTAGACATCAAAGGCAGAGACCAGATACCCACCCTTGGGCAGGAATCAGGAAGCAACCATGCAGAGCTCACCAGTAGAGAGGGGCGACCAAGTCAAGCGATCAGAGCAGACTTCTTGGGGTGGTGGGAGGAAGGAGTGAGCATGATGTGGTGATGGGAAGGGAGAGGGTGAAAAGGAGGGCAAGAGGGGAAAATGAGGGCCCTATGATGACGCAACCTGCCCTGGCCAAGTGGGGAAAATGGAGAGAGGGCTTGCTCCCTCCCACCCTCTGGAGTCCAAATTCCCATCACCCTCACCTGTAGGATCACTCCCAATGCGTTGTGATGCTCCTGATTCTTCACAACCACCACCCTTCCTGCTGAGAGAGACTTCAGCCCGTTCACAGACTCCATGATGCGTCGCTGAAGAGCAAAGGACAGATGGGAGGAGGCATCACAGGGACAGACACTTGGACTAAGTTTAGTAGCACCTAGAGTAACACGATCTTCTCTTCCCTTCTCCTATCACCTCCTCAGCACTCACACTTGCTCACCTGGATCATGTGCTGGGTCTCTGTCAGTTCCTCCCCCCAGCTGTAATATTCAGGCAGGTCGACCAGTTGGCCAGTCATGTCAGGCTCCTCCAAAGCTCCCAGCTTCTTGGTCAGTTCAGCCAGGGCCTGTTCATGGGCCTTGGGTGGGAGCAGGGGGAAGCTGTGAAAGGGGAGTCTCTGGGCCCAATCTGTCACACTCCCCACCTTCAACACACTGGCCTCTGGATGCCTACCTATTCCCAGCCTGTCTTTGTCCAACCTCCTGCTCCACACACTGGTTACCCCAGGCTCCTTACCTTGCTGTCTTTGCGGGAGGGAAACTCAGAGAAGCTCCTCTTCATCATGTCCTCCACCCTGAGGGCATCCACTCGCAGCAAGTTGAGGATCATAGTGTACGTGAGGCGGAACTGGGACTGCAGCTGGGACGGCTTCCCCTGGAGTCAGGTCACAGAAGTCACTGAGATCAGGGTGGGACCTACTGAACCCCAGCCAGTCTTCTGGACTGGGCCTACTCCCGTCAGATCTGGTCCTAGCTCTGCAACCATGGGGCCTTGGACAAACCACTTGCTCACCTCTTCTGTAACATAAGGGAGCAAACTGAAATAAATGGACTCAAAGGCCCCATCTAGCTCCATATTCACATGGGAGAAAACTGGAAGAGATGGACTCCAATCTCATCCTTGGATTCACTCACTCCTACCTCAGCTTCTCCCAGGCAAAACAAAAAAGTCAGAGGAAGCTGGGCGCTGTGGCCCACACCTATAATCCCAGTACTTTGGGAAGCTGAGGCAGACAGACTGCTTGAGCCCAGAAGTTCAAGACCAACCTGTGCAACATAGCAAAACCTCATCTCTACAAAGCATAAAAAAAAAAAAAAAACATTAGCCAGGCCTATGTGGCATGTGCCTGGAATCCCACCTACTTGGGAGGCTGAGGTGGGAGGATCACTTGAGCCTGGAAGGCAGAGGTTGCGGTGACCCGAGATTGTGCCACTGCACTCCAGCCTAGGTAACAGAGCAAGACCCTGTCTCCAAAAAAAAAAAAAAAAAAAAAAAAAAAAAGGAAGAAGAAAAAGAAGAGAGGAGAATCGAAGACAGAATCCAGCAAGGTCCTGGAGCTGGGGCCCTGCCGAGGATGCTGGCCCGCTCACCATCATCATGCGGTGCAGGTCTGCCATCTCGGGCACTCGGCCCTTGCAGAGCAGGATAACGGTGCCTGTGGGGTCCAGGCCCCTCCGCCCTGCCCGGCCTGCCATCTGCACATACTCCCCAGGGAGCAGGTCCCGGAAGGTGGAGCCATCGTGTTTGCGCATGGAGTCAAACACTACTGTACGAGCAGGCATGTTTACTCCCATGGCAAAGGTCTCTGTGGCAAACAAGACCTGGGACAGAGGAGAACAGAAAGGATCAGCAAAGGCTCTACATACACACGCCCCCAGCCCCGGCCAAGCCCACCTTACTTTGTAGGCATAAGGCACCATCCCAATTGTTACTTATGGGATCTCACTGAACTCTCCAGGCAAATCTATAGGGCAGGTATTATTGTTTTCCTCATTTTACTTATGTAGCTACTTATTTCTATTTCTTAACTTTTACCTTCATATCCCATTCCCATCCCTGACTGCAATCATTCCAATGTATCCAACAAGTATCTTTTTATATAAATATGATCTTATAGAACATGTCTTCTTTTGTGAGCTTGTAGTTTATAATTCATATAAAAAGTGGTTATATATCTGATTTTTTTTTGCTTCTTTTTCTCCACCTAGTGTTTCAACATCTGTCCATGTTCCTGTGGCCACATCTAACCCACTGCTTCCAACTGCTGCAGAACATTCTATGGGTGCATCCCCCACACTGACCTTCCCTCTCTCCCAGTGAAGGGCACCCTGGTACTACCAACACCGTGCCACCACAAACAAAGGACGGGTGTACATGTTCTCTCACAGACCACGGTGAGAATTTCTTTGTGATATATACCCAGGAATGAAATATAAGCTCAGAGTATGATATAGTTTTTGTTTGTTTCTTTGTTTGTTTTTGTTTTGAGATGGAGTCTCCCTCTGTTGCCCAGGCTGGAGTGCAGCGGTGCTATCTTGGCTCACTGCAATCTCTGCCTCCTGGGTTCAAGCAATTCTCCTGCCTCAGCCTCCCGAGTAGCTGGGACTACAGGCACCTGCCACCATGCCCAGCTAATTTTTGTATTTTTAGTAGAGACAGAGTTTCACCATGTTAGCCATGATGGTCTCGATCTCTTGACCTTGTGATCCACCCGCCTCAGACTCCCAAAGTGCTGGGATTACAGGCGTGAGCCACCATGCCCGGCCAATATAGTTATTTTGTCTAAATAGTGCCAGCGTGCATTCCAAACTGGCTAGGCATCCTGTAAAGGATTCCCAGAACCCTACAACCTCCTACATCTCTGGCAACACTCGGCATTAACTACTTTCCTAAATTTTACCAGTCTAATAGCTGTAAAGTCGTATCTTGTGAGTACTTCAATTTGTATATTTCTGATTACTAATAACTTTTCGAATGCTTGCTAGCTTCCTGGATTTCTTTTCTGAGACCTACGTATTCATATCTTATGCATCCCCATTTTAAGATGGGAAACCTAAAGTTCAGGAAGGTTAAATAATTGGTCCAGGATGATACTGTGAATACATGGTGGACCTGGGATTCAAACCCAGGTAGTCTGAATCCAGAGCCCAGATTCTTAACCACAGCACTGGCCTGCCTAAACCTCTGCCCCTCTGCCCTCTGGGCAGCCCCTAAGTGGGCAACAAGCACCCTGAGGAGTCCCTTTCCACCACCACATGCACCTTGACCAGGCCACGGCTGAAGAGCATCTCCACGATCTCCTTGAGGATGGGCAGGATGCCGCTATGGTGCACACCCAGGCCGCGATTCAGGAGCTCTGACATGTGCAGGACCTTTGGTGGGAGGAGGCCCACGGTCAGGGATGGAGTCTCGGAACACCCTATCCCCACCAGTCTGCCAAATGTGTGCATGCACGCACACATACACACACAGACGCACCTGGGGCAGCTGGCGGTCAGAGCCACGGAGGCGAGCAAGGCAGCGCTGCAGGAAGAGGTGGATCTCGCTCTTCTCCGAACTGGTGGTGAGGTCAAGGGAGGTGAGGCCTGAGGCCTGCTCATCACAGCGGCCCCGGGAGAAGGTGAACACCACCACGGGCAACTGGGCACGTGTGCGGAGGGAGGCCAGGAGGGACAGGTACACTCCGCGGTCCTGGAGAAGGAAGGGGAAGGGGAAGGAGCAGAGGTTGAGTTCCTGAACCAATGAGAGGTGAGCTAGTGTTAACTGGGGCAGTGCTCAAAGCTCAAGTCAAAACCCCTGGGGGACAAGGGAAAAAAAAAGATAGGAGGAAAAACAGGTGCTGGCAGGTACAAAACCCTCCCAGTTCTCACCTGTGCAGGGCCCCCCTGATGTGTGGGCTGCTTGGCCCCAAAGGTCTGGGCGTGTTTGCTCATTCTCTCCTTCTTGGCCTCCACAGCTGCATAGTACCTGGGGCACAGGGAGGGGTAGCCACCATGTCCAGCTGGAGGCCCAGCCCTAACTCTTTCCCCCATCTCGAGGCTTACCCTTTTGTATGGAAGGCTCCTCGGGAGTCCAGCAACAAAAAGAGCTCCCCCTGGGTCTTGGAGCTGTTCCCTGTGAAAAGATAGTGCTCCAGGGGCACGGGGCGGGTTACAGTGCTAATCACATAGATCTGACGACGCTTCAGTCGCCTGAAGGAAGGAGAGGGAAGCAGGTCAGGGGTGGGAAAGTGGGAAGGAACCCACATCCCCACCCCCTTCCCTACCCCTCCAACTTTACCCAGTCTTTTCTGAGACCCAGAATGGAAGGCTATCCCCCAACATCTCATCCCATTTCAACATGCAAAGTAATCTGGACCCAAAGGGGATCCCACAGCCACCAGGTGGGACATGTTCCCCAGCGTCACCCCTAAGGCCTGACCGCTCTCCTTGCTGTGGGAGACTTAGTCCCCCGACCCGAATCAAGGAGTACTGTAGCCCCCTTCACCCAGGCAACCCAGGACACACGTCTCACCCAATCCAGTCAGCAAACTCAAGGGCGTTGGGGACGGTGGCACTCAGAAGGATGATAGAAACGTGGTCAGGTAGCATGATAAGCACCTCCTCCCACACGACCCCACGCTGGGCACAGAGAGGGAAGGGAGGTCACATGAGGGCAGGGGCCGCCCTTCTGCCCACAAAGAGGCACGGGATTCCATATGGGGGTAAAGAAAGCAGTAAGGTGCCCTGAGTGTGTGGAATAAGGGAGACGCTCAACTGGTCCCAAAGGAGAGGACTGCCGGGTTCTGGGGAGCCCATGGCCCTTACCTCGGCATCGTTGATATAGTGAACCTCATCAAAGATGACCCACTCCAGGTCCCGAATAACATCTGAGCCACTGTACAGCATGGAGCTGGGGAGAAGAGGCCAAGGATTGACTCCCCAGTGGCTCATCTCCACCCCCTCCTCAGACAGCACACTCTCCACAACGGCCACATCTTCCCAGCCAAAAATCCCCTGTATTGAGTGTCCATCTCTCACCGAAGGATCTCCGTGGTCATGATGAGGCAGGAGGCCTCCGGGTGCAGCTGTACATCCCCGGTGAGCAGCCCCACATCCCCGAATGTGTTTCGGAAGTCCCGGAACTTCTGGTTGCTCAGGGCCTTGATGGGCGAAGTGTAGATGGTGCTGGGGAGAGAGCATGAAGTTAGCCAGTCCCTCCGCAGACTCATGGCCCGCACTTCCTCTCCCACATGGAGCCCTCATGGAAGCATGCCCCAGAAGCTCAGGTGCTCCTCTTCTTCACCCAAACTGCCCTTACATTCTCCTGCATGATATAACCCCAGAAAAATTCTGTCCCCAACCTCTTCCTAAACTAACCTAGGTCATTCTTCTAAACTTTCTCCCCACCATGTCTTTTCATTTCTCTCTGGGTTCTTGTCTCAGTCTTAGCCCTGAACCTCTCACTTAAAGGATGAGCCAGAGAGGTGGGGGAAGAGATGAGATTTTCAAAGGATGCGGGAGAAAATGGGGCTGGCTGGTGAAGGGGGAGGTTGGCGAAGGAACTCATACCGTGTCATGTGTTTCTGGGCCAGGGCAATGGCATATTCAGCCACAACTGTTTTTCCTGCAGATGTGTGAGCTGCGACAAAGACAGAGTCATGCCGCTCCAAGTGCAGGATGGCCTGTTTCTGAAACACATCTGGCTCAAATGCCCACTATGGGAGAGAGAAATAGACAGGAGCTGAAGAAAGGAGCGGGGCCTTGCTGCCTCCTGCTCATGGAGCACGCAGGGCGGGCGGATGAAGGCCGGAGCCAGCCGAGGCTGGGACTGAGTACCAAGACTGGCCTGGGATGGATCTGACCTCTGGTGGATAGAGGAGACAAGGGGTCGGCTGGGAGTGTGACCCAGAAAGAGGGAGAGGAGCGTGTGAAGATGGGGCCAAAGTACCTGGAAGGCTGGCTGGGGAATGAGGCGATAGAAATCACCAACAGGGGAGGTGGCGTCCACAGGGATGGCCCACTGCTCCTGAGATGGAGGCTCTGGGGCCTCTGGGGTGGATACAGCTGTGGACGCTTCCTGGAAGAGTCAGGGGTAGGAGTGATAAAGATACAACCAGAGGGCTCTCAATTAGCACTCCTCCCAAAAGATGTCCCTTTCTTCCCCTCAGACCCATCCTAGCCAGCCCACATCCTGGTGGCAAGGCTCTTTCTTGCCTCCACTACACAGAACCACCAACCTTCAACACTAGGTCCTCCAAGCTGCTTGCTCGGGCCAGGGGAGCACTGCAGGGAGAGGCTGAAACAGCGTCCCCTCTGGGACCTCCTGGCTGTCCCACTGCCTCATTCTCATCCTCGTCACCTCCACCCAAATCCAGAGGTTCCAACAGACAGCTAAGGCTTAGCAGTCCAGGAGCTGGAGTTGGACAATCTGAGGAGCAAGCCAACAAGGTCAACCTTGTCATGTCCATCTCTGTTCCTTAGGAGAAGGACATGACTTCTCCTACACCCCACTCAAAAACCAAAACTAACCTTTTGGTGCAAAGTCCATGCCTTTCTTGAAACCAGGTGGAATAGTAAGAAGATCTGTAGGATAGGGACATGGAATCAGGTCACTGCACACTGGTGAACAAATTGTGTACATTATATAAACCTAAAAGATACCATTTACAGGACAGATGCTGTAGATAGGGATGTTTGCTATGACACTTTCCCAACAGATGACAGTAAAGGTTGTTGTGGAAATTTCCCAACAGATGACAGTAAAGGTTGTTATGGACAGAATTTCTTTTTCTAATTTTCTCAAAAACATGGGAGGGCTAGCAGTAGCCCAGTGATAGCCTGGGCTCTTCCTCCTCAAGGCTCAGACTCAGAGCCCCACCTTACCTTTCTCAAAGTCTATCTCCTCCTCAGCCTCCTCCCGTGTGTTCAGATCTGTTATGGTGGGTTCATCCATCCCCCCTGGGAAGAGACAGGACAGACAGGGATTCATGGGATGAGGGTAATACGAGATAGGTGGGGAACCCTTCCCTGGAGATTAAAGACACCCTCTTCTACCATCCCATCTCCACAAGAGTCACCTGGCCAGAAGGGATACTGAGTTGGATTTCCCCATAAGGACTGGGAGGCTGGCCCTGGAGGCCGGCGAAGAGACAAGGAGGTTGTGGCCGAGAGATTTGTGTTCTCCAGCAAGACCTAAGGCAAGAGATCAGAGCCCCAATGAGGCTGAGCTTGTCTCTGACCACCTCCCCTTCTCCCCAGCTGTTTCTCATGACCCCTGACCTCCTACCTCTTTGTAACCCAGTATCTGGCCTGTGGTTGGGTGTCTTTGGGCCTGTAGGTCGGATGGGACTGGGGCTCCCAGGACAGCCAAAAGAGACCAGGGATCCGTCTTCCTCTGCCATTTTCTGGAGAGAAAAATAGTAACTTTTGGGTCTTCTTTCTTCCTCTGTCCCAGCTTCCTTCAGGAACCCATCACCCTAGTCTAAGCCCCTCCAGACTCCTCACCGGGCTGAGTGC
The DNA here is from genome assembly GCF_029281585.2 of Gorilla gorilla gorilla. Taxonomy (NCBI): domain Eukaryota; kingdom Metazoa; phylum Chordata; class Mammalia; order Primates; family Hominidae; genus Gorilla; species Gorilla gorilla. Next base: position 49,562,873 of record NC_073229.2, on the reverse strand, counting down.
TCCACACCATGCAGAGGCAGCCAGGCTGGGGATGACAGAAACAACTGTTCTGCTTCTTGCTGCAGATCTGGGGCACAAGGAGGGAGGCCATGGGGAAGCTGAAACAAGGGCAAGATGAGAGGCATTAGGTAAGGAAAGAGGATAAAATGCAGACAAAAGAGGTGATGGGACTTGTGTTCCGATCAGAAATGGCAGATGTGTCAAACAGACTAGGACAATCAGGCTTGGCCAAAAACTACCTGCTACTGAATTACCTGGGGCAGATTTTGGATTTCAGAAACATGGAGGCTGGACCTAGGAATGTGCATTTTTAAAAAGCTCCCTGGCTAATCATGAAGCACACTGAAATTGGAGACTCGCTGATTTTAGAAAAAGGGGTCCCAGACCTAAGGATGAAGAGTTGGAGGCTCAAAGCCTATCATCTCAGTCACCAAGTGCCCTGGTGCTTGGATACAGAAGGGAGCTCCACAGAGAAATGCCACATTTGAAAGAGCAGCTCTCAAAGCAAAAATATCCCCAGCCCTTTCTGCTCTGTCCTCACACGTACTGCAGGTACACTGGGCTGTAATCTGTCCAGCACCCCTTCAGGCTGGGATGGACAGGAGTACAGGCACAGATGAACAAGGTTAAGCTAGATCCTACTGTGAGGAGGGTGAAGGAGGTTTGGACTCAATGCGGGTCAAAGGTTAGGGTCAAAAGTCACTCACGCTACTCTCTGGAGCTCCAGGCAAGTTCAGCAGCTCCCAGTGCCCCGTGCATCCGAGCTCCACGGCCCGAAGGGGTAGGTCCAGGGGATCTGGAGGAGGTAGCACTACGGGGAAAGGTCAAAAGTCAGGGGTCAAAGTTCATTCCATATCGGCTACTCCGTTCCATTTCCCTCCCCTCCCCCTCACCAAGTCGCTCTGTCTCCATCATCCTGGAGCCACAGCAGCTGCCTTGCAGCCCGGAAGTGCGGCAAGTAGTCGCTGCGAAGTAAGCCCCGCCCTGGAACGGGCGGAAGTAGAGGCAACTTCCGGCACAGCCCCGCCTCGAGCGTGAACTATCGCGGCGGAGGGGCAGACCTGGACCGGTGGAAGGCCGGGCGGAAGTGCGCGCCTGGGGCCGCCTTGGTTACCGCGTTTTGCGCTCCTCGCTACGTCATCGTTGTGAGCCCGCTATCAGCGGCCAGCGCGGGCGCGGCCGGAGACCGTGGGGCCTCCGGTTGCCGCCCCCTCGGGTAAGGCCCTCTGCTCCTCACTCTTCGGCCCTTTTTCTCATAGCCGTTTCTCTGTTCTTCCTCTTTGCGTTGCTCTGCGGGCGCTACGCTGGCTCCACCGCCTTCTCTGCCGTTCAAACCCCGGGGTTGTCCTTACCCTAGCGAGGGTAGGGGGGTCGGGTGCCATCGTCTTTCCGACGGAGTGGATATTTGTCCCTCCTTGAACCACATGGTACCTAAAGGTGCTGGTGTCTGTGATCCCTGGAGACAGGAGGGAATGCTGGATGATCCCGACCAACGGGAGCTTGGACAGCAGCCTGGTTTAAGCAAGGGGTAGGGAAAGCCAAAAAGACAAGAGTAGGCAGACCTGAAGGGGTGGGGTTGGGTACAGTGTGGACGGCGTGTGAACCCCGGGTGGTAACAGTGGAGAAAGATGTCTTGGGCCCTGCCCCTGAACTAGGAGCCACCATGTTGGTGATACCCCCCGGACTGAGCGAGGAAGAGGAGGCTCTGCAGAAGAAATTCAACAAACTCAAGAAAAAGGTGAGGGACTGTGTGAGGACATGGCCTAACCATTCACAGACTCTGCACTCTGAGAAGATATGGGGTGACTGTGAGCGAATGGGGAAGTTTTTCTGGCCCATACCTAGAGACATATCACCTCACAGTGTAGCTTCAAGAGGTGGGCTTTCCCAAGCCTTGGTGTGGACCTTCTGTCTTTTCTATGCAATTTGCCATGGATTGTCTTCCTTTCCCATGGCTTTTAGTACCGCTTAAGAGCTGATGATCCCCAAGTTTGTTTTTTCCAGTTCTATCCAGTGTTATACTGAAAAACTTCAGATACTCAGTGTTGAAGCTATCATCTTTCTATTCTTGATCTTCCAAAGAAGATTGACTACACCAATTCTGCCACATGTTTGGACTCAAAACTCTGACTTGCCCACTATTTGCATAGTCAAACCTTTGCCAAGTCTTATTGTTTCTTCTTTTGAAGTAATTTTTCTTGTTTATTCTTCACTGTGTATTCCCCCGAGCAGGGCTTTATTGACATTCATGTGGGCCATTGTAATGGTCTCTCAACAAATTTCTCAGTCTTTTTTTTTGAACAGACTTCTTCACTCCTGTTCAAATGATCCATTGAAAACACAAAATTCTGCTCCCTCTGTTTCTCAAAAACCATAAATGGCTTCACATTGTCTATAAAAAAGCTTCAAAACCTTAGTTTGGCAGCCTTGTCTAGTAAAGTAGAACTATTCACTACTTCCAAAGCATGGATTCCCAAAGCCTTCTTATCTCTGCATCTTTGCCACCCTGTTTTCTTTTTCTAAAATACCCTTCTCCTCTCTGTGTTGTGCAGAGATACGGGGGAGGGCCTAGTTTAATAGCCATTAAACATCAGAAAATCTTACTAGCTTTCAGCTATGAATAATCTGCACCTCTTATAATTGTATTGCTAACTCACTCAATTTATTTTATTTCTCAGACTGTAAGCTTCTTGAGGGTAGGAACAATGCATTAGCCTCCTGGATATCCCTGTTACGAAGTCATGGCTGGGCCTCATTCAATATGCAGGAAATAGATGGATGAAACCTCCAGGAAAGGCACATAAACTTAAACTTACTTGCAGCTTATATCCTAGGATTCTAGTCCATGATTGAATTATTTGTCTTCAAATTCAAAAATGTAACACTCTGGAAAACCTTTGGGTTCCGTGGTTTGGTTAGATTAGGAATTTCCAGCATCATACATGATCTAGGGGACCAGAGGCAAGAGGCAGAGCACATCAATGTACCACTCTGAGGGCATCAAGAAAGACGGTCCCTGGAGTGATGTGCCCAGGGGCCTTAGGAGAGGAACCGGCTAGGGGCTGGCCCTCACTTACCTCTCTCTTCTCACCCTTGTTCCCAGAAAAAGGCATTGCTGGCTCTGAAGAAGCAAAGTAGCAGCAGCACAACCAGCCAAGGTGGTGTCAAACGCTGTGAGTGACAGGGGAAATGGGGATGGACTGGAAGTGGGCAGCATGGAGCTGACCTTCATCATGGCTTGGCCAACATAATGCCTCTTCCCTTTGTCTCTCCAGCACTATCAGAGCAGCCTGTCGTGGACACAGCCACAGCAACAGAGCAGGCAAAGCAGCTGGTGAAGTCAGGAGCCATCAGTGCCATCAAGGCTGAGACCAAGAACTCAGGCTTCAAGCGTTCTCGAACCCTTGAGGGGAAGTTAAAGGTGAGCACAAGCAGAAGGATTGTTTAAAGGGCATCCCTCCAAGTTGGAATGTAGATGGTTTGGGGAAAAATATGCATACTCAAGCACTGGCAAATTGCTGTACCATTCTGAGTTTCACCTCTCATGTATAAAATGAAAAAACTAGACGACTCCTGAATTCTCCATTTTACAAATTCTGTGGTTCTAATCCACCTTGGATTGGAGCTCTTGGAATATGTTGCCCTAAGGGATGGAAAGGGCTGAAAATGTTATCAGGTTCAAGAGAGGTTCAAATAAACTGAATACATAATATATCGAGTCACTTATTAAAAATACCAGCTGGGCGTGGTGGCTCATGCCTGTAATCCCAGCACTTTGGGAGGCTGAGGTGGGCAGATCACTTGAGATTAGGAGTTTAAGACCAACCTGGCCAACATGGTAAAACCCCGTCTCTACTAAAAATACAAAAATTAGCCGGGTGTGGTGGCGGGCGCCTGTAGTCCCAGCTACTTGGGAGGCTGAGGCAGGAGAATGGCGTGAACCCAGGAGGCGGAGCTTGCAGTGAGTCGAGATTGTGCCACTGCACTCCAGCCTGGGTGACAGCGAGACTCCGTCTCAAAAAAAAAAAAAAATTAGCAGAGTGTGGTGGTGCACACTTACAGTCCCAGTTACTGAGGAGGCTGAGGCCAGAGAATCACTTGAACCCAGGAGGCAGAGGTTGCAGTGAGTGGAGATCACACCACTGCACTCCAGCCTGGACGACAGAGCAAGATTCTGTCTCAAAAACAGAACAAAACAAGCCACAATGGCAGGTGTGGCAATGGCTCATTCCTGGTTAATTTCAGCACTTTAGGAGGCCGAGGTAGGAGGATTGCTTGAGCCCAGGAGTTTGAGACCAGCCCTGGCAACATAGTGAAACCCTATCTCTAGAAAAAAAAATACAGAAATTAGCCAAGCATGGTAGAGCACATCTCTAGTCCCAGCTACTAGGGAGGCTGAGGTAGGAGGATTGCTTGAGCATGGGAGGTCAAGGCTGCAGCAAGCTACGATTGCTCTATTGCACTCCAGCCTGGACAATAGAGCAGGACCGTGTCTCAGAAAATAAAGAAAAAAAAATAAGTAAAACCACGTAGTCAAATAAGAAATGTACGTAGAATTAAAAGGGAAGAAAAGATCAGAGGAAACCTAGAAGAGGGTGAGGGAAGGGAACACCTCTGGTCCATGGTTGGGCAACCTCCTGCTCCACACTGAGGTAGGTCTCTCACCACTCCAGGACCCCGAGAAGGGACCAGTCCCCACTTTCCAGCCGTTCCAGAGGAGCATATCTGCTGATGATGACCTGCAAGAGGTAAAGGCTCCTAATTTCTGTCCCTGAGGGGTTGGGGATGGAGGAATATGAGAGACAAATATATTTTGGACCACATGTCAGCAACTGGAAATCATCTTAACTGTTCTTGGTCTCTTTTACAGTCATCCAGACGTCCCCAGAGGAAATCTCTGTATGAGAGGTTAGAGAGTAGAGATAAGACTGGGCCCATTTGGTGGAGTTGATTGCCTGAGTCCTTGGGAGGTTTGGGCTGTAGGAGCTGGGCTACAGAGGGAATATTGAGTCTCCACAGGGTCTGAGGGGAGAAGGTAAAACCCCCCTTTGATCTTCAGTCTGCATCTCCCCAGCTTTGTGTCTTCTAGTGATCGACTTCGAGAACTAGGACCAGATGGAGAAGAGGCAGAGGGCCCAGGGGCTGGTGATGGTCCCCCTCGAAGCTTTGACTGGGGCTATGAAGAACGCAGTGGTGCCCACTCCTCAGCCTCCCCTCCCCGAAGCCGCAGCCGGGACCGCAGCCACGAGAGGAACCGGGACAGAGACCGAGATCGGGAGCGGGATCGAGACAGAGACAGAGAGCGGGACAGGGATCGGGATCGGGATCGGGATCGAGATCGAGACCGGGAACGGGACAGGGATCGGGAGCGGGATCGAGACCGAGACCGAGAGGGTCCTTTCCGCAGTGAGTGATTTTGGCTGGAGGTCAAGGTGACCTTAACTGAGGTTTATGTGCGTCCTACTAAGTGAAATGTGGCATGGGCTATGTCTTGTGACTATGATTTGTGCTCCCAAAGGGTCAGATTCATTCCCTGAACGGCGAGCCCCTAGGAAAGGGAATACCCTCTATGTATATGGAGAAGACATGACACCCACCCTTCTCCGTGGGGCCTTCTCTCCTTTTGGAAACATCATTGACCTCTCCATGGACCCACCCAGAAAGTAAGGATGACAACAGGGCATGATGAGAAGTCCTGGGAGAATCCTGGGGTGTGAGACCTGAGGGAAGAAGCTGCCCTCCCTGCAGCCGCCTATGATCACTGGGTTTGGTTGGGTCCAGAAGAGCCCCTTGGCTCTCCACTGACCGTGTTTTCTCTTATCCCAGCTGTGCCTTCGTCACCTATGAAAAGATGGAGTCAGCAGATCAGGCCGTTGCTGAGGTTGGAAATTCCCAAATCTGTTCTTCCCATCGCTTCTGCTGTTCTCATGTGTTCTCCTCAAAATACTAGATGCCAGGAAGAAGTTGGTTCCTCTTGATAAAGAAAGCCTCTCCCTATTCACACAGAAAAACTTACATTCGCAGATTCCTTATTCAGTCTACTCCTAGGATAGCAACTCCTGGAATAACTTCTTTGGTTTATCTGTAATGTTTCCTCCCCATCCTCTGCCTTCCCTCTTCTGCTTCAGCTCAACGGGACCCAGGTGGAGTCCGTACAGCTCAAAGTCAACATAGCCCGAAAACAGCCCATGCTGGATGCCGCTACTGGCAAGTCTGTCTGGGGCTCCCTCGGTAAGAATGGGATTCTTCCTTTCCCATCCTCTCCCCCACAGGCCATTCCTTTTGGTTCCCCCACACATCCTTGGGTTTCCTAGAGATGATCGAGGTCAGAGTGTGTGCGGAGGCTATGGGAATGGGAAGGAAAATTTCAGATCCTCTGTCAGTTAGAGGTAAAGAAAGGAGAGAAAAGGATTGAAAACAGCTTCCAAAGCAGTGACTGGAACAGGGAAGAAAGTGGGAGCTGGAGTGAGATTGGTGAGGAAGATGAGTGTCTCATGGGGCTTGTTCATTTTGAGATGGAGTAGAGTGAGTTTCGTAAGTATTCGAAATCAGGGATCTGGAACTCAGGTGTGAGGTAAGGAAGGAAAACATAGATTAAGTCTTCCACATCACAGGGTGGCTGCCAAACAATAGGATCATCAGGGAGACTCTGATTTCGGAGAAAAAAAAACGACCCAGGACTCAGTTTGAGGAATACTCTGGGACTATGTTAGGAAACAGGACTGTTCACCTCACACACCACATGTCCCCAGCTGTCCTGACATGTTAGGCTAACGTTGAGCCTAACGTTAGCAAAGGAGACAGGAGGAGGGGTCGGAGGGCTGGGAGCAGCACCACAGGGGCCTGGGCCACTGAAGCAAAATGACACACACTTTGAGAAAGAGGGAGTAGCCAGCAGTGTTGAGGTACAGAGATCACAGGATGGGAGTGGGTGAGAGAGATTCTCTGTAGCTCAAGGGTGGTGGGGATGGAACCATTGGATGGGGTGAAGAGAGTAACATGTCTGGTGGAGGGAGGAAAGAGGAAGGGGAAGAAACAGCTAGAGGCTTGAGAGAGAATGGTGAGGGCCAAAGCTACACCCTGAATGAGTTCTGGTGGAGCTAGTAGCATTTCTTAGTGTGAATAACCCATTTTCCCTGAAAGTAGATTTTCCTGGGAAAGGAGTGAGCAGAAAGAAGGGCTCAGCTACAGTGGCCCTTCAGGCAAAAGAAAGGAACTAGAATTGACCAGCATGTCAAAAAAGGGCTACAGAGGTTTTCTAGTTTTTAGCTTCTGACATACTGACTGTAAGTAGTGGGTTAATATCATTCACGTGTCTCAACAATGACATTTGGGATTTTTCTAAGAACAAAACATTCATCAAAATGTCCACTTATACTTTCGTTGGCCATGGGTTGGCACAAAGGAGCTAAGGAAGACAGGCCATCCTGGCCACCAGAGGGCAGCGTGGAAACTGGGCTTCCAGTGGCCAGGAGTCAGCCTCAGGGTCTGTTCTATGATCTCCTTTAGACCTTAACTGTTCCTCTCCTCCCTCCCTAGCTGTCCAGAACAGCCCTAAGGGTTGCCACCGGGACAAGAGGACCCAGATTGTCTACAGTGATGACGTCTACAAGGAAAACCTTGTGGATGGCTTCTAGGGAACAGAGCTGGATTCCTTGTGCCTCATATGCCCCAATGCTGGTCTCAGTAAAACACTGAGGTGGAAGCTTACACATCTCCCTCAGCCTCTGGTTTTTCAGCACTTGGGATTGGGGTTAAGCCTTTAAAAACGGCTGTCAGGTTTGATCTCAGTGTAACAATATGGCCAGTGCCTGTTCCCCACTCCCTTGCCCCAAAAGGATCTGGAACACAGGTGTTGTCGCAGCTGTTTTAATTCAATCCCACGCCCCTGTCCAGCAGGAAACCCCTTATAGAAAACCCAAATCCTCATCTTGGAGTTTCTCCTTCAGCCAGGGCAGCACTTGAAAGAGGTTGATGTGAAAGTCTCGGGCGTGAGCAGGTACCTGCTTTTGCCGCTTCTGGTTTTTGCAGACATCCACTACTCCCCAGCTGATTACACCAACCTGCAGAGGCAGTGGGGTGCCATGGATCATTCAGTAGAATTCCTAATCCTGGAAGCATGGCTGTTCCTGCTTGTGTCTTAGCTGACCTAAAGGAATCAGACTAGGGACCCAGCTCAGCCTCGTTCTTGACACACACAGGCAAGACATGCGGTCCTAAGGTGAGGCAGGCTCTGCCTACCTCGAATTACTAGCCACATGCATTGAGCTTTCCTGCTTTGGGGCCCATGCTGACCACTTGGCATCTCCCCAGATAGGAAAGGGAGGACTCACTTGAATGAAACGACTTCTCTTGTGAACTATCAAGGGGCCGCCAGAATCACCTGCAAGGAGAGGAGAAGCTGTAGAGAAAAGGACTCTTGGGCCTTGGGCACTTGCAGCACAACCAAAGAGCATTCTCTCACCTCTGCAAGTATTGGGATCAGCATAGGGACTCACTCCTCCAGTACAAAGGAACCGAGGGGTGACCACCTCTGAGATGTCCTTGACTTTGTCATAGCCTGGGGCATATTGAGCATCTCTCTCACAGCTGCCTTTCTGTAGGGGAGGTGGGAAGCATGGAGAAGTAATGAACAGAAGTGGCTTAGGAAGGATTGGGGCCTAGAGTGCCTCCTTAGGATGCCCATTCCTCACCTTATCCCCATTCTTGATGTAGACCTCCTTCCGAGTCAGCTTTTTCTCCTCCTCAGACACAAACAGAGCTTTGATATCCTGTGCAGGGAGCAGCTCTTCCTCTGGACAAATAGACTGCGTCACTTCAGCTGCTCCCACCACTGTCATCTCCCCATTGCCTTTGTCACTCAGTAGATGTCCCCTAAGCCCTTCTAGAGCTAGGTTCTGGGCCAGGCATTATCTCTTCCTATTGCACCTCCCTCTCATGCCCCACTTGTCTCTCGGGATCTCATCCTTATCCTCTTGCCAAGTATGTCTTACTTTGTTGCTGGCAAGTGGTAGTTGGAGGAAGCCTCAAAGCTCGAGTTGTTCCCTCGGTGCAGGGGAGACAAATGGGCCTATAAAGGACAAGGAGAACAGCAAACCAGGCCTGCTCCTCACCCCAGTCCTCCAGCCTTTCCCAGCCTTTCCTCAGGGATCTGGATGCTCTCACCTGATAGTCTGGCCATATTTCAGCTTATTCTTGAGCTTGATCAGGGCAACGTCATAGTCATAAAATTCAGGAATTCCTGCTTCTTTTTTCCCATTAATGTTGTAGTTGGGGTGAAATAGGACTACTTCTATCTCCAGGTCCCGCTTCTCCCCTCCTGAAGTAGGAGAGTAGGTACCACCTCTTTGTGGGCAGCTTCCTGCCTCTGGTTCTGTGTCATTCCTAACTTCACGTCTTCCCCCATCCCTGACTGGTCTGGGGTGCAAGGAATGGGGCTGCATTGAGGATGGGTGGAGTGTAGGATCTGTAGAAAGTGGGAGGTGTTGCCTGGAGAGCATAGGTGCAGCCCAGGACCTTCAGTTGCATCCTTACCTACGCTGACCTTGATCGAGTGTTCCTTGTCATCCACAGTGAAACAATGTGCTGCTGTCAGCACAAAGTACTCAGACACCACAGCCCCCATACAGCTCTCGTGTCCCTTTGAAGGGCGCTGGGGACACAACAGTAGAGAGGGAAAGCTCAACTTTCACAAACCACCATCTCTTATGGCCATTTTTTCCTTCCCCTACTCCCATTTCACCTTGACCTCACCTCCCCCAAGTCCCCACTGCTGGGATTCTGTGCTTACAATGACTGAGATCTTGGCCTGCCATGGTTGCTTGTGGTAATCGGTACCCTTCCTGTGTTCCCAAACCATGCCACAGAGACTCAGAGACTGGCTTTCATCTGGCAGAGAAGGAGAATGTGCTGAAAACTCGGAACACTTCATTCCCAAATGGCAGCAGCCTTTTGGGTAGGAGTCTATGGGGAGCAAAGGCCCAAAAGGAGAAAGGGAAAGGCCATGGGTATTTGTTTCCTCGTGTTAGGAGAAAACTGCTATGGTGGAGTGAAAAGGGAAAGAACTTGGGATCAAGCTGTCAGAGGCCTGGCTGTTTTCAAGCCCAACCCTGTTGCTAACTTGCTGTCCCTTGACCTCCTTTGGCCTCTGTTTCCACATGTGTCAAATGTAGGACTATAGAAAGATCTCTGAAGTGCTCAGAGCTCTGTGATTCTAAGGTTAAGTGAACAGTGCCAGGAAACAAGAATAGTGACACTGAGGTAGAGAAGGAGGAATGAAGAAGGCTTTCCAGGCAACTAGAGCTTCAGGTGTAGAGGAAGAATGAATTACTTCAGGGGAACCTGAGGAGAGTTGTGTTCTTTATTCCCTTGTGTCTCCCTACCAATCATTTGGTAGAAAACATCTTCCAGGTTTTCCATATCCTTGACTTTGAACACATGTTGCTCATTGTCTTTCTTGGAAGCCAAAGCATTGATGTTCACTTGGTTCACCAAAGGCCCGACCCCAAACACATAGACATCTGAGGGAGAAAAAGGAAGGATGAGGGTCCAAGCCCTGAGGAAGTGGGGTGCTGGGTCCTAGGCAGGTTACTCACCCAGATAATCCTCCCTTGGGTTTTTGTGATCCTTGCCAATGTATAGCAAGTCCCGGATCTCATCAATGACAGTAATTGGGTCCCCGCCCATGTTGTGCAATCCTGCAGAAGAGACAGGACCATCAGGGTAGGAGATAAGGAAGATAAATTGGCTAAAGGCAGGGATACACGTGGCAGGGTGAGCAAGTTGAGGAAGGGTTAGAGATAGTTGATCACAGGGCTTAGGAAGAATTCCTTATGAAGGGTCACAGGAGAGATGAACAGCCAGCTATGAGTCACATTCAGGGCCCCAAACATGGGTATAGTGTTACAAGTGGACTTAAGGGCCACATGCTGGTCTGAGAAGCTGGGGAGGCTGGGACAGGAGAGAGGTCCCTCCTGACCATCAGTCATGAGGATGATGACATGGCGGGTGCGGTTCCAGCCTTCAGGAGGGACGTCATCTGGCCAGCTCATCATGCTGTACACTGCCTGGAGGGCCTTCTTGGTGTTAGTCCCTGACTTCAACTTGTGGTCTGTGGAGAGGGAAGAGACCATCACCTCACCTGGTCTTCCAAGCCATCTTTTAACCCCAGAGACCAATCTGCAACTGAAATCCCACATCTTTCAACTTTTTAAGTTAATCATCATTGCACGGACTTTCCTTTGACCACAAAGTGGCCCTTCCAGCCCCCAACAGGTTCCCACTAACCTCCATTGCCCAACGACCCTGCTGTTCAACCTTTGACTACAAAGTGGTCCTCCCTGTCGCCCTCAAGGTAGTCTCATGACCCCCTCCACCCTGAACCTCCTGACCCCAAAGTGAACCTCCCACCATTCCCTAACCTCTGACCTTCATAATTGATTTCACTGAGCTGCTTCGTGACCCAGTCTGCATTACTGCTGTCTGGATCAGACACTTTGACCCAAATTTTGGGGTATGTGGCATATGTCACTAGACCATATCTTGGCTTCACACCATAACTTGCCACCTGTGGGTGAGGAGAACAAGGTGCCATGGCATTGAAAATAGAATACTGTGATTGGGAGACTTCAGTGACTTTGCTGGGACAGGGAGGCTCTCAGTAAGAGGCTCAAGGGCTGAGGTTCATAGAGGAATTACCAGTCAAGAAACTGCTTCAAGTAAAAGGGAAGGAGGACAGAATAGGACCTGGAGATTTTCCTGGGGCCCTGTTGTTCAGAGGGGCTGGAATGATCAGGGAGCTAGTCCTAGAAGATCAGCGAGATTCCATTCCCCCGAGTTCAGGGATAGGAGGATTCCACCTTCTCAATTAAGTTGACTAGACACTTTTTGGCTCCTGTGAAGTTGCTGGCCCCAATGCTGTCTGATCCATCTAGCACCAGGTAGATGTTCATGGAGCCTGAAGGGTCCAGGACGATCTTCCGCTTCTGTTGTTCCCCTGGGTGCCAGGAGAGTGGCTCAGGCTCCAGCATTAACAGTTCTGTCCCTTCTCCATTTTCCCCCAGTTCCCTGCCCTGCCTCCCTTCTCTGTCTTCAAACCTGGGCCGTGCCCATCCTCAGCATCGACTCCTTCTATGGTCTCTGTCAGGGAAGACAGGAAAGCTTCGGCCACCTCTTGAGGGGTGTCGTACATGAAGGAGTCTGGGAGAGTCAGAAATGAGGTCAAACGTCTGGGAGTGTCAGGGATACAGTGACCAAAGAGATGGGGGATCATGGGTTTCCAGGGTATAAAAGGCTCAGAAGTGAGATAGTTGTACAGGGAGGTTTAAACAAAGTGAGGAAAGAGCAGGGTTGAGGTGGGGAGAGAAGACAGTAGGATGGAAGACCGGGATCTGACCTGGGGGTACAGGTCAAAGGTCACCTTGGCAAGAAGGCTCCGTCCCGCTCCAAGAGCCACCTTCCTGACACGTTCGCCGCTGGGAGCCACGCAGGGTAAGCCCCCGGCTGCAGTGGTAGGTGACGCTGTCTTCAAGGCGGTACTGGCTGCCCACCTTCCTTGTGCCAATGGGAATGCCCGGGTTGGAGCAGTACCCCGCTGCAGAGGTATGAGACATCGAGGTAAGCGCTGAAGCCTGAGGCCCCATGAGCAAGGTAGAGAGCAAGAGTTACAGTGTCTGAAGCCGAGTGCCCACTCCTCGGGCTGGGCGCCATCAGGGAGACAGCAATGTGGGGGGAGGGGATGCTTCTCACCTCCGTTGTCACAGATCGCTGTCTGCCCACTCCACCGGCCATTCACTTGGCAGGTGCGATTGGCAGAGCCCCGGAGAGTGTAACCGTCATAGCAGTGGAAAGAGATCTCATCACTCACATTGTAGTAGGGAGACCGGGGCCAGTATTCCCCGTTCTCGAAGTCGTGTGGTCTTGGACAGTGGATTGCTTTGAGAAGGGGGGACAAGTAGAAGTCATCAAGAGGGAAAGGCTGCCTTAGGTGTATCCCTCCTGGTCTTGGAGACCATGTCACTGAGAAACAGCGCATTCCCAGTCCCGCAGAAGCAGCATCTTACCTACTCCTCAACCCACATGGATTTCCGCTGCTTCTCCCTCCCCATTTCTGAGTGTTCTCTTGACTTCTAGAGCTGCCTGGAAGCCCAGGGTAAATGCTTAGCAAGGGTTAACTCCGCTTTTTCTTGCCCCCTTTCCGCCTGCCACCCTAAAACTGCTCCTACTCCCGGTCAGCCCACCTTGTCACCCTGCCTAGTCTCATCCTAGTCCTGACCTTGCTGCTGCCTGCCCTGTTTCTCCCTTAGGCCACTGCCCACACTCATTGCCCTCAAACCTCTGCACTCTGCCTTCCTGACAGTCTTTTGGTCTTGAGTCTTCAGGGTGCTCCAGGACCCCGTAGATCTGCAGGTACGTGTCTGCACAGGGTACGGGTAGAAGCCAGACGGACACACGTACTCCAGTGCCTGGCCCTCTTGGAGAAGTCGGAAGGAGCCACCTTTGATCTCTACCCCCTCCAGAGAGCAGGATCCCTGGGGCCGGGCCAAAGACCATGGAGTGGTGGTCACACCTGAAGAGAAAGGCTGATGAAGCCTGGCCCCAAAAGGCCAAGGAGGGATGCTGGAGACAGCAGGAAGGGAAGGTTACCCTCGCTTACCTCCAGACAAGAGGCCCAAGATGAAGGGCATCAGGCAGAGTTGGGGGCTGAGATTGCTCCCCATGGCGTTGGAAGGCAGGAGAGAAGCTGGGCCTGGGGCAGGATGCTTTGCTTGTCTGCTTGGCTCAGTGTCCAAGCTGAAACTCCAGACCTAGACCTGGTCACATTCCCTTCCCCTGCTCCCCACCAGCCCCCAGCCTTTTATGCAATCTGTGTTCTGGCACCTGCGGCTCGCCCCGCCTGTCCTACCCACATCACTTTCCCGGAACATCCAAGCGGGAGGGCCCCGCTGAGCTGCCAGTCAAGGAAACAGAAACTGCAGGAGTCCCACCCTTTGCTGCCCAAGGTCCAGGACTCTCCCCTTCAGTACCTCCTCTCCGGCCTTAGCTCCTCCCCAGTAAGCCCAAACCACCCACTTAGGGACCAGAAATAAGGATCCAGCTCACTCCCCTGTTGATTGTGTGTTATGGTGCAGAGTCCAGCCATTGTTTGTCCAGTGGGGTCTCTGACCTGCCTTCCTGTAGCTCTTGGAGTCATTCTGGCCTCCCCCTCCCCCAAGGCCAGCCGTACCTGGCCTCCAGATAGAGGCATTGACAGATGTGGAAACCATTGATTTTTATTAATTTCATAACTGGGAAATTCCATGTGAAAGTGAAACAAGCATGAGTCAAGTCAACCAGGGAAGGAATTTGGGGACAGGCCAAGGAGCGGGAGGTGGGGCAGCGAGGCAGTCCTGCTGGTAGGAGCCCTGAGGATTTCCCAGCTTGTGTGTGCTGCCTCTGGCATCCTAGAGACCCGGATTTACTCAGCTAGGAGACAGGATGGATCACAGGGTCTAAGGGTGGCCATTCAGAGGTAGAAGATGGAGGGGCGGCAGATTCTGGCAGGGCAGCAGAGGGCTCAGTGGCCATGGCTAGAGGGGTAAAAAATTCAGGACATCCCCCAGGTGCTGCCTCAGCCAGGGCTGCATGCGGAAGAGATTGATGTGAAAGTCTCGTGGCGGCGGGACCTTGCTACGAGGGGCCCTTTTGCGGGAGTTTTTGTCAGCAGAGCCAAGGCAGGGGTTGTAAAGACCCCAGCTCACCAGACCCACCTGGAGAAAAGGAGAGAACTGGCTGGGAGGCTGCCACAGCCCCAACTGTAAGCCCCAACCTCCCTAGATCCCTCAAAGGCCTCCCTCATCCCCCCAACAAGGCTGAGATCCTGTAACCCCTGGGTCCTGCAAGCTTCTACCTTCTCACCTGAAAAAACCTGAATCTCCGCTCAAGGAAAACTGCTCCCCCAGATTCTCCTGCCAGCAAAGGGTGACAGGAGACAGTGTCATCTAGGGCAGTGGACTGGTGTTCTGGCATGCATGCTGGCCACAGAGACACAGGTGGCCTTCCCCTTGGGAATCCAGGCATGGTGAGGGACTCACCCTTGCAGGGACTCTCATCCTCCTGGGTCCCACTGCATAGGAACTGGTCTGTCACCACCTCCCTGACATCTGTCAAGTTGGGGAACATGGTTTTTTCTTGGGAGACAACCTCGGCACAGCTTGTCCACTGCAGCAGGGGTGGAACCAGAGAGAAGGGTAGAATAAGCAGACCCGGGTGGGTGCAGTGGCTCACGCCTGTAATCCCAGCACTTTGGGAGGTTGAGGCAGGCAGATCACTTGAGGTCAGGAGTTTAAGACCATCCTGGCCAACGTGGCGAAATCCCGTCTCTACTAAAAATACAAAAATTAGCTGGTGTGGTGGTGGGCACCTGTAATCTCAGCTACTCGGGAGGCTGAAGTAGGAGAATCGCTTGAACCCAGGAGGCAGAAGTTGCAGTGAGCTGAGGTCGTGCCACTGCACTCCAGCCTGGGAGACAGAGCAAGACTCCATCTCAATAACAACAAAAAAAGAATAAGCAGACCCAGGGACACCTAGCAGGTTTGTGAGGTTTGGGAGGAGGGGTGACCCGCATCAGAGAGAGAAAGCAGCCAGACCTGGAGAAGGAAGAGAGACATTCTGGGAGCTGTCACAGGGGGATCCCAGCATCCCCAACCTGAGACCCTCACCTCCACTCCCATCTTAAGGTTAATGTTCAGTTTGCTCCCATTCAAGGCGACAAAATGAGCAGGAACACTCTGTTTGTTCAGCAGTTCATTCTCTATAGTCAAGAGAAGGGGATGTTGGTGCTGGTCCTTTTACCCAGAATCCAGGTTCCTGGCTTGGGGACTGCAGCCTAGTCCTTGTCATCACCCCCAAACCCCGGCCCCAGCTCTCAAGCACCATAAGTCCCAGCACTCACCATGGTCCCTACAGGTGCTGCCTTGAGGTCTCCGCAGAGCCAGATTGGCCTCCATCGTGCAGGGAAGGCAGATGGGCCTGGGGAGAAAAGCAAGGGTCACACCAGCCTGTCCCCAGTATCTCTTCCAGGGATCTCCAGAGCACTCTTCCCTGCAGGGCACCCTCCCATCCCAGACTCCAGGCACCTGGCATGGGTGGACATCTTTACTTTCTGGGCCAGCTTCAGCAGAGCTATGTCATCACCATAGAACTCCAGGATTCCCTGGTTCTTTTTGGCAAAGACATCAAACCCTGGGGAGATCACCGCCTTCTCAATAAGGAATTCTTTGCCCCACTGGGATTTGGGGTCTCCTGGAAATGATACACTGGATTAGGCTAGACCAGGGCTCCTGCAGGGGCCAGAGGCTGGGTGAGGTGGTAGGATCTGTGGCTTCAGGATCAGGAGGCTGGTGCATCCCCTGCCTTACCCACATTGACCCTCCACAGGGAGTGGTCGTTGCCATCGCGGAAGCAATGAGCTGCTGTCAGGACCCATTGGTCGGAGATGAGGGCCCCCCGGCAGGTCTCTTGGCTCTTGGGCTGCAGGGGAACAGGTGATTTTCAGAGATTGCAGTATGTCTGGCCCATGGCCGCTTTCACCTCTGGAATCCAAGCCCTGCCCCTCCTTCCTGGTACCTTAATAGTGACATGCCAGGGTGTCCTCTCCTGGTCAGAGGCGTTTGCTGACATGTTCCCCACCCCGCAGATGGTGTCTGTGAGCTTGGAGACATCTGTGGGTGTGAGGATCAGATGGGGAAGGAGGCAAGTGAGGGGCACTGTGTCTAGGTTCCCAACACGGGCCTCTGGCGGGCTCCTCACCGTCCTCCCCACACCAAGGAGGGCAAAGCTCACTCACCCAGCATATGTTCAAAGACCTGGTGCAGAGCCTTTGTGTCCTGCAGAATGAAGGCATGCCTCTCACCATCCTTCTTGGACCCTAGCTCATTCAGTTCTCTCCAGTCCACATCCAGCTTGCCCACCCCGATGGCATAGATGTCTGGTGGGGAAGAGGGAAATCACCAGACTCCTGTGGCTTTGGGGCTACCCCATGAGACAGGAGGCTGTCATCTGAAACTCACTGTGTCCAATCAAGACCTACATGAGCTGGACCCCTGCGTCCTCCCCACTGCTACCTGTCTGCCTTCATTTCCTGCCACTCCCTGCCCTTCACTCTCCTGCAGCACACAGCCTCTTTGAAGTTCCTCAAATCCATAGGCATGGTCACACCTCAGGCCCTTTGCCCAGCTGTGCCTCTGCCTAGTTCACTCCTCCCCCCCAGACTTCCACATGGCTCACTTTCGTACCTTTTTAAGTCTTGGCTCAAATGTCACCTTCTCAGTGAGGCCTTCCCTGGTCTTCCTGTCTAAAACTGCAATGCCCCAGACAAACTTTCATCCCCACTTTGGGAGGCAAGGTGGGAGGATCCCTTGAAGCCAGAAGTTTGAGACCAGCCTGGGCAACATGGCAACACCCCTTAGCTTGTGTCACCTACCACCTGCTGGGTTCTATGGTTTTCTTATCCTGTTTATTCCCTGTAATGGTGGAATTGTGTCCCCCAGAAAGATGTGTTCAAGTCCTAATCCCCAGTATCTGTGACTTTGTTTGGAAAAAGAGTCTTTGCAGATGTAATCAAGTTAAGATTAAGTCATACTAGATTAGGGTGAGCTCTAATCCAATGACTGAGGTCCTTATAAGAAGAGGTAAGCCAGAGCCAGGCGTGGTGGCTCACACCTGTAATCACCAGGAGGCGGTGGTTGTGGTGAGCCAAGATCGCGCCATTGCACTCCAGCCTGGGCAACAAGAGCAAAACCCCGTCTCAAAAAAAAAAAAAAGAGGTGAGCCGGGCACGGTGGCTCACGCCTGTAATCCCAGCACTCTGGGAGGCTGAGGCGGGCAGATCACGAGGTCAGGAATTCAAGACCAGCCTGACCAACATGGTGAAACCCTGTCTCTACTAAAAATACAAAAATTAGCCAGACATGCTGGCACACACCTGTAATCCCAGCTACTCAGGAGGCTGAGGCAGGAGAATCGCTTGAACCCGGGAGGCGGATGTTGCAGTGAGCCGAGATTGCACCACTGCACTCCAGCCTGGGCAACAGAGCAAGACTCCATCTCAAAAAAAAAAAAAAAAGTGAATTGGCTGGGCATGGTGGTGACTCATGCCTGTAATCCCGGCAGTTTTTTTGAGGCAAAGGCAGGCAGATCGCCTTGAGGCCAGGAGTTTAAGACCAGCCTAGCCAACATGGCGAGACCATGTCTCTACTAAAAATACAAAAATTTGCCGGGCATGGTGGCACATGCCTGTAATCCCAGCTTCTTGGGAGACTGAGGCACGAGAATCCCTTGAACCCAGGAGGCAGAGGTTACAGTGAGCCGGGATCCCGCCACTGCACTGCAGCCTGGGCTCCTGGGTGACAGAGCGAGACTCTGTCTCAAACAAATGAACAGAAAAAGAAGAAAGGAATTTGGACACAAAGACACAGGTAGTGGGTCTCCTATCTATATAAGAGAACAGCATGTAATGACACAGAGGCACACACAGAAAAGAAGGCGAGTTGAAGACAGAGGCAGAGAATGGGTTTATGCTGCCGCAAGCCAAGGTTGGAGCTGCCGGCAGCCGGAAAAGGCAGGAAAGAATTCTTCCCAAGAGCCTTCTGAGGAAGCACGGCCCTGCCAATACCTTGATTTCGAACTTCTAACCTCCAGAACTGTAAGAAAAAGAAATTCTGTGTTCTAAGCCACCCAGGTTTGTGGTACTTTGGTAAGTACTTTTAAATGACTGAATGAATAGAAAGAACTCAGAACATAACATGGAAACTAAACCTCAGATCTGGTCTTCCTCTGTAAAAGGTAGCATCTGGGAGAAGGGCCTAAAGCCACGTTTTCTCACTGGAGGCCCTGGACCCACACAACAGGCCGCGCCTGTCCTCCGACTGTGGTGCCAGTCAGAACTGCCCTCAGACAGACCACAGAGTCTACTCCTCTCCCAGCCTTTGCACCCCTTGTGGCCCATTTTTGCTCTCAGAGAGCCCCGCGTTGTGTGTAAAAAGCAAGGTGCTTAGGTGGACCAAGAGATCTTCAGCCAGGAGGCAATCTGGCAATGGCCCAGATAGAAACAGTTACAGTTGGAGCTAGACAACGATCGTGCCTTGTGCGTTTTCTTTGACTATTTTCGTTTGGTTTCCTGCTTATTTTCAATAAAATGTTTTTGTAGCATTTGACCTTGGCCCAGTGATGCTAAGGAGGAAGGGAGTGGGCTTTAAATTTTGTCTTCCTTGGGCCAGAGTTTTAAGGAGGAATCAGCTTACCCCCGAGGGCCAGGTGATGGGGGAGGGGGCAGTGTGAATGGAAAGGAGAGGAGCTAAGGGGAAGATGAAAGGTTGGGGCTCAAAACCAGCTGCCCTCCCTGTCTGAGCATCTCTCTCTGAAATTACTTTCTGATCAAAGGTCAGTGCAATTTGTGTTTAGTCTGAATCTGAGGAATTGTTCCTTTAGAGGCTGCAACTGCCAACGCCTTAGTTAGCCAGCTGTGCTGCTGAAACAGAAACCACCAGGGACGTTCCCTAGAGGGAATCGAGGTCCCTTCTTCCTGGAAAGTTTCCTGAAACATGAGATGCTGATGATGATGATGATGATAACGACGATGGTCGTGGTCATAGCTAACATATGCTGGGCATTTTTCTGTGCCAGGCAGGCAGTGTTTGTCTGAGCATCTTCCCCTGTCAGCTTGTGAGCTGGGTCGTAGTACTACTCCCCTTTTGCCGATGAAGAAACTGCCCACGGCCACAGCCCACTGAAGATGAAACCAAGGTTCTCTGTCTAAAGCTGTTGATTAAAAATAATAATTAAAAAATTAAAAATTGGCCAGGCACAGTGGCTCACGCCTATCTGTAATCCCAGCACCTTGGGAGACCAAGGCAGGCGGATCACTTGAGGCCAGGGGTTTGACACCAGACTGCCAACATGGTGAAACTCTGTCTCTATTAAAAATGCAAAAATGAGCCAGGCATGGTGGCACACACCTGTAATCCCAGCTACTCTGGAGGCTGAGGCAGGAGAATCATTTGAAGCCAGGACGTGGAGGTTGCAGTGAGTTGAGATCGAGTCACTGCACTCCAGCCTGGGCAACACAGCAAGATTCTGTCTCAAAAAATATTTAAAAATTAATTTTAAAAAATTTGTGAAGATGGGCTGAGCATAGTGGCTCATACCTGTAATCCTACCACTTTGGGAAGCTGAGTTGAGGGGATCACTTGAAACCAGGAGTTTGAGGCTGCAGTAAGCTATGATTGCACCACTGCACTTCATGGTGGCATGGTGGACATCGTTACTTTCTGGACCAGCTTCTGGGCCAGCATGGGTGGACATCTTTGCAGGAATATACCAAGTGTCAGTGAGACACTGTCTTAAAAAAAAAAAAAAAAAAAAAAGAAGGTAAGGTTGAGACCATGGGCAGTAGTTTGACTCCAGGCTCTTCAACATGAGTTGCCTTTGTACAGAACAACGCAGAAATAAAACCATGTGGCTCTGGACCATAGCTAAGATGCTGGGATCCCTGGCTGAAGATCTCGTGACCTCTGCAGGAGCAGAACAAATGTGGTGGCAGTGTCAGGGGCTCACCCAGATAGTCATTCCTCTTCTGGTTGATGTTCAGGATCTCTCTGATACGGTCAACAGCTGTCTTGGGAGAGCCGCCCATATTGGACTTTCCTAGAACAAAGAGAATAAAGAATTCTTCTAGGTAATATCAGGATTTCCCCAGGCCCTGGAAGAGTAGGAAAGCATTTAGCCTGGGAACCTCAACATTTACATTGCCTGTAAGAGCTTCAAAATATACTTTTAGGCTGGGCATGGTGGCTCACACCTGTAATCCTAGCACTTTGGGAGACCGAAGCAGGCGGATTGCCTGAGCTCAGGAGTTCCAGACCAGCCTGGGCAACATGGTGAAACCCTGTCTCTACTAAAACCACAAAAAATTAGCCAGGTGTGGCCGGGCATGGTGGCTCATGCCTGTAATCCCAGCACTTTGGGAGGCCAAGGCAGGTGGATCACCTGAGGTTGGGAGTTTGAGACCAGCTTGACCAACATGGAGAAACCGCACCTCTACTAAATATACAAAATTAGCCGGGTGTGGTGGCACATGCCTGTAATCCCAGCTACTCAGGAGGCAGGAGAATCACTTGAACCTGGGAGGCGGAGGTTGTGGTGAGCCGAAGTCGCGCCATTGCACTCTAGCCTGGGCAACAAGAGTGAAACTCCATCTCAAAAAATAAAAATAAAAATTAGCCAGGCATGGTGACACATGCCTGTAGTCCCAGCTACTCTGGAGGCTGAGGCACAATAATTGCTTCAGCCTGGGAGGCAGAGGTTGCAGTGAGCCGAGATCGCACCACTGTAGTCCAGCCTGGGCAATAGAGTGAGACCCTGTCTCAAAAAAAAAAAAAAAAAAATATATATATATATATATATATATATACATACACACACAGTTTTACTGAAGTGTTCTACATTCCAGGCACCAGGCCAGGTGCTTCCTATACTTTAACTCATTTAATTCTCATGAAACCCCAGGTAGAGTGGGTATCCTCATTTTATAAACTAAGTCCTGGAGGAATTGTGTAATTTGGACAATAGCAAGAGGCAAATGACAAGGCCAGATCCACTACAGACTGTTCCTTGCATCCGTGCCCTTCGACATTCCTGCTCAAGAGCCACATTTCCTCATCTATCTCCAAGTTACCTCCCAGATGGTAACAAGAGCTAACACAGAGCACTTTCACACAGGCAACTTAAATAGCTTTCCATAAAAATTGTGTAAGGAAAGGAGGACAGCCATCATGATCATCATTGCTGTCATTGTGGTTACGGTCATCATCATCAACACTAATTCTATTTATTTATTTATTTTATTTTGAGACAAGGTAGGATCTTGGTCTGTCACCCAGGCTGGAGTGCAGTGGCATGATCTTGGCTCACTGCAACCTCTGCCTCCCGGGTTCAAGCAATTCTCCTGCCTCAGCCTCCCAAGTAGCTGGGATTACAGGCGCCTGCCACCACACCCAGCTAATGGTTTTGTATTTTTAGTAGAGACGGGGTTTCACCATGTTGGCCAGTCTGATCTCAAACTCCTAACCTCAAGTGATCCACACGCTTTGGCCTCCCAAAGTGCTGGGACTACAGGCATAAGCCACCACACTGGCCCTATTTTATAAATAAGAAACTGGGCCAGGTGTGGTGGCTCATGCCTGTAATCCCAGCACTTTGGGAGGCTGAGGCAGGAGGATTGCTTGAAGCCAGGAGTTTGAGATCAGCTGGGCAACATAGCAAGGCCCCATCTCTAAAAACAAAAACAAAACTGGGGCCCAAAGTGGCAGGCAGAGGGAGAATCAGAATTCAGGGCTTCTGACCCCATATTGGTGCCCCTTCCACTATTCCAGACACACTCAGAGACCATGATACCCACCATCTGTCAGAAGGATGATGGCATGTCGGATTTCCTGCCAGGCCATCGTTTCCATGCCAAGGATTCGCATTTGGTTGTTCATCATGAGATAGACACTGTTTAAGGCCGCGTAAGTGTTAGTCCCAGTTCCATTTTCATGATCTGGAATATGCCAAAAGGAAGGACTCTCTTAGAAACTTCCCACCTACCATCTAGGGGTAGGGAATCACTCTATTCCCCCAATTATTGGAAATGCAATTTTTTTTTTTTTTGAGAGAGTCTCGCTCTGCCACCCAGGCTAGAGGGTAGTGGCGTGATCTTGGCTGACTGCAGCCTCCACCTCCCCAGTTCAAGCGATTCTCATGCCTCAGTCTCCCAAGTAGCTGGGATTACAGGTGCCGGCCACCATGCCCAGCTAATTTTTTGTATTTTTAGTAGAGATGGGGTTTCACCATGTTGGCCAAACTGGTTTCCTGACCTCAAGTGATCCTCCCATCTCAGCCTCCCAAAGTGCTGGGATTACAGGCATGAGCCACTGCACCCGGCCTGGAAATGCAATTTATCGATTGTTTTGATAAACTCAGATATTTGCCGTTCAGATAGAGATGTGGCATCATTGCTTGTTCAAACTTTAAAAGCCTTTCCACCTTAGAAATGTTCATTGCATAGGGCTGGGCAAGGTGGCTCACACCTGTAATCCCAGCACTTTGGGAGGCTGAGGTGGGCGGATCACAAAGTCAGGATCACGAGACCAGCCTGACCAACATAGTGAAATCCCGTCTCAACTAAAAATATAAAAAATTAGCCAGTCATGGTGGCAGGTGCCCGAAATCTCAGCTACTCGGGAAGCTGAGGCAGGAGAATTGCCTGAACCCTGGAGGCAGAGGTTGCAGTGAGCCAAGATCGTGCCGCTGCACTCAAGCCTGGGTGACAGTGCGAGACTCCATCTCAAAAAAAAAAAAAAAAAAGAAGAAAAAAAAAGAAATGTTCATTGCATAACCCCAATCCAAGACCACACTAAAGTCCCAAGATTCAAAGATGAGGTTTCCAAAACCTTGAGTGGCTTCAGCCATTTGCTAAGTGCCAACCAGGCGCTTTACATGGTGTATGGGTGGCTAATGACATGGGGAGATGGCAGTGTGCAGCCATGCAAACCAGACAGTGTGGTTTTGGCAACTGGAAGGAATTGAAGACCTGCACAGTGTCTTTGGACCTGCAGCATCTTAGAATGAGCTATGAGCTGGGGGCAGCTGGACTCCCCCACCATAACCCTGGACGTTGAAACTACCCCAGACTCGTGGGACTCAGGTGCCACCAAGAGGCCTCACTCTCTTTCTAACTCATCCAGAATTTGTTTGCAGGCCCTGAGAGGGTCCATCTTCTCCTCTCTCATCGCCATCATTTGATGACACCCGTACCTTTATAGTTGGCATTTTCCAGGCTGCTGATCACCTCAGTCATATCCCGGGAGTTGTCGTTCAGGACAGACATGAGGACTTTGGGCTTGGAGGCAAAGGTGATAATGGCAACACTCACATTGATCTCAAAGCTGAAGATCTGTGCGGGGCAAGTGAGAGGCAGCGTAAAGGGCCCTGAAGCCAAAGGGGAGATGGTAAGAGAGCAAACAAAGGGCCCTGGAGGAGGCAGAGAAACTGGAGTGAGACTGACAGAGGCAAGGACCAGGGGAGACACTAGGAAATGGCTGTTAGGAAGAAGCTAGGGGCTGGGCGTGGTGGCTCATGCCTGAATCCCAACACTTTAGGCAGGTGGATCACCTGAGGTCAGGAGTTCGAGACCAGCCTGACCAACATGGCAAAACCCATCTCTACTAAAAATACAAAAATTAGCCTGGTATGGTGGCAAGCACCTGTAATCCCAGCTACTCAGGAGGCTGAGGCAGAAGAATCACTTGAACCCAGGAGGCAAAGTTTGCAGTGAGCTGAGATCACACCACTGTACTCCAGCCTGGGTGACAGAGACTCTATCTCAAAAATAATAATAATAATAATAAGAAGAAGAAGAAGAAGAAGAAGAAGAAGAAACAGCAGCAGCTAAGGAAGAAACCTTTGTTGAACATCTTTCTCTTTGACAGACTCTCTTCACTCAACCCTGTGAGGGGGCATGATGACCCCTATTTTATGGATAAGGAAATTGAGGCATGTTGCCTTGTCCCCCTTCCCCCATCACACCATGAGGAGGAGGTGGAAGTGGGATCTGAATGTGTCACATGATTTTCAATCACTGCTCCATCTGGTGTGTGTTGCCGCCTCGCAGTGCAATGAGTTACTTAATTTTGAGTCCCAAGAGAGCACAGAAACTGCCCTCTTTAAAATGTAGCTGGGAGGGAAAACCATCTATAATGTTACATGAAGTATTGTGAAAAGCACAATTACAAAACAAAGTTCTGGCGAGGAACTTAAACCAGTGGCTTCCAAACTTCTATCACACATATTTTATTTTATTTTATTTTATTTATTTTTTTGAGACAGAGTTTTGCTCTAGTTGCCCAGGCTGGAGTGCAATGGCGTGATCTCAGCTCATTGCAACCTCCACCTCCCGGATCCAAGCGATTCTCCTGCCTCATCCTCCCAAGTAGCTGGGTTACAGGCGTGCGCCATCACACGTGGCTAATTTTGTATTTTTAGTATAGACAAGGTTTCATCATGTTGGTCAGGCTGGTCTCAAACTCCTGACCTCAAGTGATCCACCTGCCTCGGCCTCCCAAAGTGTTGGGATTACAGGCACTAGCCACCATGCCCAGTCTATCACACACATTTTAAAGCCTGCACAAAATGTTGAAGTTTTAAAAGGAAATTATTAAATATGAAATTATTAATCTGATTTAAATTATTCCACAGGGGCACCAGTATTTTTCTGCTTCACTCCTGTGGGTTATCTCACTACCTTTCTGTGGAGACCACTGTTCTAGATGATGAATTCCTGGAAAGTAAGACCTCAGCCTTTCCATCTTTGCTGTCCCCCAGCCCCAGCACAGTGTCCCAACAGTGCTTGTGGAATAAAAATTATGATTGTATAAATTGAATTCATGATTCCTACATGGCATGAGTATAATCTGAGAAGACTTCTTGGAGGAGGTGGGCTGTGAGTGGGGTTCTGAGGAGGGGAAGGAGACAGAGAGAGATAGTGAGCACAGGAAGGCCTCTGCTGCAGGCAGACTCCTGATTCCTGACCCTGTCCACCATGAGGGAGGCACTCTCCTTGAAGATGAGAAAGTCATTTTCCGACACACTCTGCGAACAGTCCAGGAGCAGGTAGAGGTTCAGATGACCAGAGCGCTGGATTTGGATTTTACGGCCCAGGCTTTCTGGAGAAATGTGGAAGGGGAGGATTCAGATCCCCACCTCCTTCCTGCGCTCTCGCCAAGCAGGTCCAGCTTCTCTGCCTCCCTCCCTTTCAGTGGCTGAGCCCACCAAGGCTCCTGGCCTCCAGGAAGCTTGCATCCTCCCTTGCTCCGGCCCAGATCCAGCACCCTACTCAACCAGAAACCCCACCTCAAACACTCACCCTTTGTCTTCTGGGTGGGATTGGTGGCCCCAAGCATGTGGGAGAAGGAAGTGCCCAGGGCAGGGGCCACGTCCTCAGGGAAGTCATAAGAGTAGGGTTCTGTGGGGAGAGCCACACAGGAGTCAGCCGGGGCAGTGGCCGGGTGTGCCGGGGAATCTCAGGAGGGCAGGGCAGCTACTCACGGCGGCAGATGGGCTCCGTTCCACTCCAGACCCCGTTGCCCTGGCACTCCCGCTCCGAAGACCCCGTGAGCACAAGATTCGAGGAGCAGCGATAGCGGACCTTGTCCCCATGACCAAAGCGGGAACCTGTCCGCACTGCGCCCAGTGAAATGCCTGGGTTGGGGCAGTGGCCAGCTGCGAGTGAACAAAGGAAGGCAGAGGTGAGTAGCCCCCTCCCATCAGGCTCTGCCTCCTCAGCGGCCTTAGTTGCCAGCAGAAGCTTCCCAGTTCCAACCCAGGGATGCACCCGTGTCTGTCCCAGAGCCCCCAGAGACCCAGGGAAGAAGTCAGCTGATGGTCCCTCCACTCCTTCAGAGAACATTTATATTTCATAAACCACAGTGAGGCATCCCTACACACCCATCAAAATGGCTAACACTGAAACAACAGGTAATTCCAAGTGTTGGAGAGGATGCAGAGCGACTGGCACTCTGTTACCTTGCTGGCATGTACATGGGTGAAACTTTCTCAGCCTCTACTACAACTAAACATATGCCAGCCTGTGATGTGACAATTCCACATTTAGATCATTTACTCAAGAGAAGCAAGTGCATACATGTACCAAAATCACATGCAAGAATGTTCCTAGAGCTTTACTCCTAATGGCCCCAAACTGGAAATAATCCAAATGTCCATCAGGAGGGGAATGGATAAATTGTAATATACCCATATAATGGAATACTACACAGCAATAAAAAAGAACAAAGTACTGATACACACAACAGCATGGATAAATCTCACAGGCAGAATATAGAACAAGGGATGCCAGAAGCAACAGACCACATCCCGCATGATTCCATTTACAGGAAATGTAAGCACAAGGTACCTAGTCCATGGAGACAGAGGTCAGAAGAGCAGTTACCTTGTGGGAGGAGACAAGAGGGAACCTCATTCTGTCTTGGGTGGTGATTAGATGAGTGGATGCATTGTAACAAATCATTGAGCTGAATAGTTAAGATTTGTACATTTTACAATAGGTAAATTATGCCTCAATTTTAAAATAAGTTAGAGTCATGTCTAATAATTCAAGCATTACTTATCACAATCTTACCAGGCATCTACTTCACCCTCCTACAGAATAAATGGCCATTTGCCAAAACCCAAGGGCATGAGTGGGGATCCATGGTCTGGGCCACTAGGTGAAGGTGGTCCTGCCATCTTGTGGACTCCGTGTCTTCTGTATGATGTGCTAAGAACCATGATCCAAGAAGCTCCCAAACTCACAGGCAAATGCAGCTCCAGGGAATCCTAGGAGCCCTACTTCTGCCAAGCAGAGCCCCTCACCATTCACAGGGGCAGCAATAACCATGACAAAAGTGCTTATGGCCAGGCGTGGTGGCACATGCCTGCATTCCCAGCTACTGAGGAGGCTGAGGTAGGAAGATCATTTGAGCTCAGGAGTTTGAAGCCAGCCTTGGCAACACAGCGAGATCCTGTCTCTTAAAGAAACAAAAACAAGGCCGGATGCCGTGGCTCACGCCTGTAATCCCAGCACTTTGGGAGGCCAAGGTGGGCAGAATCCCCTGAGGTCAGGAGTTTGAGACCAGCCTGGCCAACATGGAGAAACCCTGTCCCTACTAAGAATACAAAATTACCGAGGCATGGTGGCGCATGCCGTAATCCCAGCTTCTTGGGAGGCTGAGGCAGGAGAGTCACTTGAACCCGGGAGGCAGATGTTGCGGTGAGCTGAGATTGCGCCATTGCACTCCAGCCTGGGCAACAAGAGCTAGACTCTGTCTCAAAAAAAAAAAAAAAAAAAAAAGTGTACATGGCATTTATCAGATTCCAGGGGCTGTTTTTTCTTTGTTTTTTGTTTGTTTGTTTGTTTGTTTGTTTGTTTTGAGACAGAGTCTCACTCTGTCACCCAGGCTGGAGTGCAGTGGCACGATCTCGGCTCACTGCAACCTCTGCCTCCCAGGTTCAAGTGATTCTCCTGCCTCAGCCTCCTGAGTAGCTGGGATTAACAACGCCTAGCTAATTTTTGTATTTTTAGTATAGACGAGGTTTCACCACGTTGACCAGGCTGGTCTCAATCTCCTGACCTCAGGTGATCCATCCACCTCGGCCTCCCAAAGTGCTGGGATTACAGGTGTGAGGCACCGAGGCTGGCATTTTTTTTTTTTTTTTTTTTTTTGAGACAGAGTCTTACTCTGTCACTCAGGCTGGAGTGCAATGATGCAATCTCGGCTCACTGCAATCTCTACCTCCTGGTTCAAATGATTCTCCTGCCTCAGCCTCCTGAATAGCTGGTATTACAGGCATGTGCCACCGCACCCGGCTAATTTTTGTATTTTTACTAGAGACGGGGTTTCACCATGTTGGCCAAGCTGGTCTCAAACTCCTGACCTTGTGATCCACCCCCCTTGGCCTCCCAAAGTGCTGGGATTACAGGCGTGAGCCACCGCACTCCAGGGCTGTTGTATATGCTTACTAATGTCAACTCATTTAATCCAGATGGCAATCTCATGAGGTCAGCACTCACTATCCTTGTTTTACAGATGGGAAAACTGAGGGCTAGAAAGGTTAAATAGCCTTCCCAAAGTCTGTCAAAGACAGAGTAGGGCTTGGAACCCAAACCTGGCTTTAAAGGCAAGGCATTAAAGCACAGTACTTGACTCTCTCCCAGCATATCTTCCCTACAACAATCTGTGAGGCCTGAATATGAAGTCTTGCTTTGAGGCACTTAGAAAAGCCAGGCAGAGTGTGTGGAGGCTTTATGCTACATCTGAAGCTTAGCACCAGCTGCCTGGGGCCTGGCCCTTGCAGACTTGTGATGTGTGACCTGTAGACCTCAATTTACCAAAATCCAGGAATATTACTATGGCACACTGAACAACAGACCCCTATCCCCACAGAGGCTTCCTGGATGCACATTGGGCCCCAGGGTTCCCCAGGAGACCCCAGCCCCCTGTGTAGCCCATCAGCCAGAGAACTCACCCCCATTATCACACACAGCTGTTTCTCCATCCCACATGCCGTTGGGGCAACAGTGACGCACAGGCGAGCCCCGCAATATGAAGCCATCCTCACACTCGAAGCTCACATTGCCACCCACGGGGTAGGACCCCAGCCGTGGGGTATAAATGCCATTCTCAAAGGAGACAGGGGCTGGACAGCGCACAGCTGGAGAGAGAGGAAGTGGGTGGGGAATATAGGACTGGATGGATAACACCTGGGCTGGGATTAAGCAGGTGATTTTATGCTGGAATGCATGGGAATGGTCAACTGGCTGTCAAAACACTGAAATATTAGGTTGCAACATGTGAAATTGCTGTTTTTGGCAACTGATTGAATATTGCCAATTTCACAGAGTCTAAGCGAACTGATTGATAAATAGCCACTTCCCTCAGTCTCCTGAGGGCCGTGGCCTCCCCAGACACTCCCCTTGGGATCCTCAGATGTCTAGAGGACTCCAGGACCATTCAGCATCTGTTCTGAATGGTCACTACTAGGCAGTCAATTGTACATAAAAAGTCATCCCTGGCTTTAGTACCCCACAGTCTCCATCAAAACCTGTTCCCAATTCCTTGCTACTGGCAATTGACATTTTCTGGATATTTTGAAAAGCCCTCTGCAAAAGCAACTTTGCCGTCTAGTCAGGTTAAGTCCCACCCTGAGCAACCCCTAAACAAAAGTTCTGGGGTGGCCCCTGGTGTAGCACCCTGAGCAAAGCCCACAGGGAGCCTCACGTTTGCAGACCGCCTTAGACAGAGACCGGGTGGCTCCTGGGGTCTGCCACTGTCCACTGCTCTTGCACAGCCGTGATGCTGGGGATGGGTACAGGCCCTGGGGGCAGGAGTAGGTGAGAAGGCTCCCAGGAGCCCAGCCATGGCTGAGGGTGAAGGTGCCACCCGAGATATTCACGTTCTGAGGGCAGGAGGGAGCCGAGTCTGCCAGACCTAGAGCCGTGGGAACAAGGAGACAGCAATGGAGAAAGAAGGAAGACACAGATGAGAAAAGGAAAGCAAAAGAGACTGTTTCACACATGGGAATTCAAGCTGGGAGCACCAACCTCACACACAGGACCCTGACGTTCCCCCTTCCCTGCCTCCTACCTGTGTACACGAACAGCAGGCAAAAAAGAACCATCAGTGGGCCCATGGTGTCCTCCCTAGGGGCAGCGAGAGGTAGAGAGCCGCGGGAGGGAAAAGGTCATCTGACTTCCCGAAAACTAGAGCTGGGTCAGCAGCTGCTTCATTGCTGCCAGAGAAGAAAAACCAGGGAGTGGCAAGGGGGATGGTCTTCTGTTAGGGAAATAATAAGCAGGGATTGGGGACCGAACTGAAGGGTGAAACCTTTGCCCTGTCTCCCTGATGCTAATATATCTATAGGGTCAATAGATCTCCCCCACAGGCTTTGTGTACTGCCCCCACGCTCCACCCACCCATGCGTGCACATGTGCACCATACACGCATGCTCACAAACACGCAGGCAAACACATATTTGGGCTCGTGTGTGCACACATGCACCTTGCTCTTGTGTGAATAGTCTAAAGCACACAAACCCACAAACCACCCAAGATATTGCAAAATATTTCATTTAAGTAAAGTTTTAGTGTTCTTTTGGGTTGTACCAAGTGGGTTTTACTTCCTGAGAGCCTAGAACAGTTCTGTCTTCTTGAAGATAAACTTCCGAGGGGGGTGAAACTAATTTTTTTAGAACTTCTTGATAAATAGGAAGATTGACAATACTTTTTTATTCCCTACAATCCTTCCCTAGAGATAATCTAGGTGGAAAAAATGAAATCAACACTTAGTTTTGGAGACAGGAAAAATGTTTACAACATTTTTACGGAAAGTCTAGTAGATGAAATTCCCAACTGGCAAAGTAAATACATTTGGGGTTGGTTACTCAAAGGAATAAAACTTTTGCGGGGGCTGGGATATGCCTTTAAATCATAACCTACACTTGTATGAAATGCAGGAAGCAAAGAAACTTGAAGCTAGTGTGTTAGTCTCCCTGACCCACAGAAGTCTTTTCAATACCTTTTTGAACAATGTAGGGTAAAAATAAATAAGACCAATAAAAAAATGAACATGAAACCTCTCTGAAGTGATCATTTAGGTTCATAAAAACCCTTTTGATTTATAAGTGAGTCCTTAGAGAACTGATTGAACCCAGAAGGTGGAGGTTGCAGTGAGCCAAGATTGTGCCACTGCACTCCAGCCTGGGCAACAGAATAAGACTACATCTCAAAAAGAAAAAAAAAAAAATAAGACCGGGCACGGTGACTCACGCCTGTAATCCCAGCATTTTGGGAGGCTGAGGCGGGTGGATCATGAGGTCAGGAATTTGAGACCAGCCCGGCCAACATGGTGAAACCCCGTCTCTACTAAAATTACAAAAAATTAGCCGGGTGTGGTGGCAGGGGCCTGTAATCCCAGCTACTCGGGAGGCTGAGGCAGGAGAATCACTTGAACCCGGGAGGCAGAGGTTGCAGTGAGCCGAGATCATGCCACTGCATTCCAGCCTGGGTGACAAGAGCAAGACTCTGTCTCAAAAAAAAAAAAAAGAGTACACAAATTGAGACTCCCCTTGGACAGGGCTAAGTGCATGAAAATCAGGACATGCTGGTGTTAGGGACTCCAAAGTGGCTGCTGTGGCAGAGCTGCTAGTGCCTCCCCTGCCCCTCAAGTATCTTTTCTCCCTCCTTCCACAGTAAGAGATGGTTAGGGGAACACACAGTCACCCAGCTAAAGACCATACTTCCTAGCTTCCCTTGCATCTAGGTAGCCAGGTGACTTGGTTCTGGCTAATCGGATGTTAGTAGAACTTATGTATGTCATTTCCAAGTTATGTCCCTAAAATAAAAAGGCAGTGTGCCTTTTCTTTTCATGGGCTGGAATATAAACCTAGTGGAGATCCGTCTTCCACCAGGAGGATGAGGGCAACATGCTGGGGATGACAGAGCAAACAGACAGAGGAGCCTGGGTGTCTGACACAGTGTTGATGTCATACCAGCCCTGCACAGCCACTTAGATTGTTACAAGAGAGAAATAAACTATCGTAAAGGTGGGGGTATTTAAGGATGTTCACAAATACTGTGGCCTTGTCTTCTTTCAGTCACATGGTAGGATAGGATTTCCCCAGCCACTTGTTTTAGCCAATAAGATGTGAGTACAAGTGATATGTACCACTTCCTGATGGAAGCTCAATGTAGTCTTCACCCTGCTCTTCCCCTCTGTATGGTAACGTCTGAGATGGTGGCTGCTCCACCAGCCAAGATCCCTGGGTGATATCGAAAGCACAGTACCAGCCGGGCACAGTGGCTCACACCTGTAATCCCAGCACTTTGGGAGGCCGAGGCAGGGGGATCACCTGAGTTCAGGAGTTAGAGACCAGCCTGACCAACATGGTGAAACCCCATCCCTACTAAAAATACAAAAATTAGCTGGGCGTGGTGGCATACACCTGTAATCCCAGCTGCTCAGGAGGTTGAGGTAGGAGAATCGCCTGAACCCGGGAGGCAGAGATTGCAGTGAGCCGAGATCACACCACTGCACTTCAGCCTGGGTGACACAGGGAGACTCTGTCTCAAAAAAGAAAAAAAAAGCACAATACTCGGCTGACTCTCAGTGGGTAAGTAATATGACCAAAAAATAAACCTTTGTTATTTTAATTCATTGCATTTCTACTAATGCAGGAAAAAAAGTGCCACCCAATATGTAGGAAATTTAAAAATGATTTATTCTTTCTCATATTGGCCAGAAGGTTCTTCTGCTGATCTTCCATGCAGTGGCAGTCAGCTAGGGGCTGAGTTCAGTTAACAGTAGGACAGCAGGCCCTTCCTCCCCAGGGTCTTTTATCCCTAGCCCTCATAGCATGGCAGTCTCAGGACAACTTCTGAGGAATCCAAAACATAAGCTGCAAGGTCTCTCGAGGCCTAGCCCCAAAAGTCACATAACATCACTTCTGCCACATTCTATTGGTCAAAGCAAATCACAAGGTCAGCCCAGATTTAAGACTGGAGGCATAGAATTTACCTCTTGATAGGAGGAATGGCAAAGTCACACGGCAAAGGGGCAGGCACATCAGAATAGGAGAGATTGATGGCTATATTTTGTAAGCCCTCCTATGGCAACAAATATTTCTAGGTTGTTGGTTACCAGAACATAATGAAGCCTAACCTGACTGAACATTCAAATCACTAAACTTTGGGTGCATTTTAAAGCCATCAAACTAATATGTAACAGCTGCCTTCAAAAGAAAGGGCCTTTCTTTCATGAGTTTTTCCCAGTATTTGTTGAGCTACATCAACTTGGCACAGTGTGGCAGAATTCATTCTCCCTTCCTGCTTAAGTAATAAAACTCCCAAGTTTTCTGGGCCCACGGAGTATGTTCTTAAGGAGAAGTGTTTACTCCTCAATGTATAAAACTTCTTCCCTTCCCACCAGCTGGAATGTGGACAGAATGGTGGACTTTGGAACAGCCACCTAGATCACAAAATGGAAGTCACATGTGGATGATGATAAATAAACAAAATTAAAGAGGCCCTGCTCTCCAATCCTGTAGAGCTAATAGGATTGACCTGGACCACTTATGCTCAGACCATTTAAGCTGCTGTTATTCTAGCTTGGTTATAACAAAGCCAAACCATGTCTAACTGATATACCTAGCAAGAAATCAATGTGAGAGCCAAAGGCAACACTCAGAGAAGTGTGTTTATTAGGATACATGTTAAACTTCTGTAATAAAGAGACCCGAAAATACAGTAACTTAAATAAGATAGAATTTTGCTGTACTTTCAAATAAGAGCCTCAGAGGCCGGGCGTGGTGGTTCACGCCTGTAATCCCAGCACTTTGGGAGGCCGAGGCGGGTGGATCACAAGGTCAGGAGATCGAGACAATCCTGGCTAACATGGTGAAACCCTGTCTCTACTAAAAATACAAAAAAAAAAAATTAGCTGGGTGTGGTGGCGGTGCCTGTAGTCCCAGCTACTCGGGAGGCTGAGGCAGGAGAATGGTGTGAACCCGGGAGATGGAGCTTGCAGTGAGCGGAGATCGTGCCACTGCACTCCAGCCTGGGTGACAGAGCAAGACTCCATCTCAAAAATAAAAATAAAATAAGAGCCTCAGGGTAAGCAGACAAGGCTGAGATGGCGTGTGTGGCCCTGGCTGGCAGAACTGCTCATCAGCCTCCTTCAGGCCTCCAGCTTCCTTCCATCTGTGGTTCATGCCTTTGGAAATTGTCCTTGTCTGCATGGTTGAAACAGGGTCTCCATCAAGTCTGCCTGCCACCCCACTCTTCCACTCATATTCCATTGGCAAAAAGTCAGTTATAGTCCACTGTCAGCTCTCCAGGAGGCCCAGTCGAATGTGGAAGGACCGTGACCTGACCTGTGGGGCTAAAGATGCCAGACCTTTATTCCCCTCGGCACTCCCGATTAGCTTTTCAGTAGACCCCACCAGATGAGGGCGACCTTGGCTTCTCTATTTCTTGTACCATTCAAAAGCCCAGCAAATGTAACCGTGTTTTCACTCCAGGTAGAGGGAAGCAGGTGAATAATATCTAAAAAAACAGACGTGCCTCTCCTGCCAGCTTCTTCCATCTTGTCCAAATTTCTTCTTATCAATTCTAGGCTTCTAATATCTGCTTCCAAGGGTACAATTCCAAAGAGAAAAAACCAATACCCCAATTCTGTACTTCATCTCCTAGTCAGAGTTGGATTTTTGCTTTTGGTTTTTTTGGTTTTTTGTTTTTGAGACAAAGTCTTGCTTTGTTGCCCAGGCTGGAGTGAAGCAGTACGATCTCGGCTCACTGCAACCTCCACCTCCTGGGTTCAAGGGATTCTCCTGCCTCAGACTCCCAAGTAGCTGGGATTACAGGCATGTGCTACCATGCCCAGCTAATTTCTGTATTTTTAGTAGAGATGGGGTTTCACCATGCTGGTCAGGCTGGTCTCAAACTCCTGACCTCAGGTGATCCACCTGCCTCTGCCTCCCAAAGTGCTGGGATTACAGGTGTGAGCCACTGTGCCAGGCCCCCTAATCAGAGTTTAAAAATCAGAAATGATGCTCTGATGGCCTCTCAGGATGCCTTATTCTCCCCTGGAGAGCTCAGCACCTTGCAGCTGAAAATTTCTGAGGAAATGTGGCATATAGCAGAGGCCGACCCCACTCTAGTGGCCAGTCTACTCCTTATCCAGTCTGGCCACTTGGGCATGGACTTCGCTGTCATCCTAGGATCTGCCACCCCTCAACCTTCTATGGCAACTGCAGGTCAACCCCCAAATTGGAAAACTAGTCTGGCTTGGCCTGGTTCACAGCCTTAATGTGTGACTTTAGATGGGGATTCAGCATTGCTCTGCAAGCCTCTTGGTGGTTTTAGGGGATCTGTCCTTGCCCCACCATATCCCTTGGGCCTTATCACTGGGGTGCTCCACTGACTTCCAGCTGCAGCATCTCTGTCTCTACCCAAGGATTGTTTTTGGTGTCCCGCACCATCTGTGCACAGAAAGCTGGAAATGACAGAGAATTAAGGCCTTCAACCAATGACTGATTGGTATAAATACTGGGCTCCCTCACCCTGGACCATGGGATAACTCTGCACCACTCCAGGGTTCCTGAGTGGGATTGACCTCCACTCACCCACAATGGTAAATTTGCCTGATAACACACCCTTCATTGACTGCCTTCCTTCTCTATCACACTCCACTACCCATGTTTCTTGCGATCACCTCCAGAATGCACTGTCTGCACTGGAACCCTTGTCTCCAGGTCTGCTTCTGGGGGAGGAAGACTTCATATTAGCAGAACATAGTGCCAGACAGTATTTTTAAGTCTTAAATGTAGGTGCTCACTTAATCCTCACAACAAGCTTATGACACAGGTTCTGTTGTTACTCCCACTTTACAGATGAGGGAACTGAGGCACACAAAGGTTAAGTGAGCTGCCCCAGGTTCATACAGGTACTAAGCAGCAGAGCCGGGATTCAAACCCAGGCAGCATGGCTCCTGGGTCCACACTCATAGCCACCAAGTGGTAGTGCCTCTTCCTCACATCTTCTCTTTAGTGACTGCTGGGAGCTCCTTGCGCATCCCTGAAGTCTACCCCAGCCCCTTGCATTTCCAAGCCCTCTCTCCCCTAGGCTCTTTCCTCTTGGCACCCCCTCTCCCATAACACCTTCTTCTCCATCCTTCTCAAATCCCTCATCTTCCAGACTCCTACAAGACCTGTCCATGCCATTTCCCACCTTCTAGCTACTTGTGCACTTGTCTCAAGCTCCCCAGAGGAAGGATCCAGGAGTTTTTTTTTAAACAATGAGCTATCCAAGTAAGGTCAAAGCCAATGCCCTCCCCCGTCCTATTTCCACCCCAAGTAAATAGCATCTTTCAGGTCAGCAACAGAATTGGCTTTGGTTTCTCATCCATTTCTTTTTTAATAAAAATATTTACATTGGGTCAGACCCCACCCATTTCCACACAAAGGCCTCTGCTAAGTTCCTCGGTACACGCACCATCCCCCAGCCTAGCAGGCACTGCCTACTAACTTTGAAGTGATTGCCCAACTATGATCTTGAGGAATCTCCACATACATCACCCTTAGAGCCTCAGAAAGGGTTTTGCCCTGCCCCATGGGGCTCCTCCCCATGCCCAGGCTCTTCCAGGGCCCTGGGCCTCAGAGGCCACCCTGCAGGCCCAGACACTGGGTTAGACACTGAACCTCCTGTCCTTGTCCATCCATTGCACAAACAATTCCTGAGAATGGAACGAGGAACTAAGGGGTGGGGTAGGGCCTCCCAAGAAACAGAAGGCCTGTCCCTGACCTCCTGTAGGCGCCATATCTCTTTCAGACAAAAACTCAACCTCTAAAGACTCAGAGGCCTGGGGTGTACCAGGGTGTCCATCTGCCCACACCGCAGCTCTTACCTCAGCCCTCTGAGGTCTCCACTGTCCTTGGGCTGGTGGGGGGCATGGTGCATGTTATCACTCACTTCTTGCTACCCATCAGGGAGGCTGCCCTGGGTAACCCAGGTAAGAGGGTGGTAAACACAACTCAGGTGCTCAGGGGTCAGCTGAGGATGGGCCAGGGGGAGGGGTGGCCTATGGCTGAATTGCCCTGGCTCCTGTCCTCACCACCCCAACCCCAGCTCTGGGCTTAGCATTGGTGGCAGTAGGGGCCTCACTAGCCTCCTCTGCCCTTTCATTGAAAATTCCTCTCTAATGTTTTCCTTTATCCTGGGGAGTGGGGAGATATTCATCCCCTTCCCAGTTCTGGGTACCAGTCCCCTCTTGCCAAAAGGATAGCCCGGGGCTCACATGGGAGAAGCCTCCTGCCCTCACTCCTCCAGTGCTGCCAAGGGGTGAAGAGGGAACTTGCCTAGTAGAAAGACATACGTTCATGCCTTGCTTTCCTGCCCAACACAAATGAAAGGTTATACCTGAGAAGAGCTCCTCCTGCCCCGTCTCTGGCCCCAGCCCCAGTGTGGTATGAGGAATTCAGGCTTTGACTTAAGACAGCCTGGAATCTCAGGTTTGGCTTGGCAAATTCATTAGCTATTTCGTAGCCTTACTCACCCTGTTTTGTCACCTGTCATCCACAGAACCAACAGCAAAATACACTCCCCTTAAGGTTACCTTTGAGAATTAGGACCATCAAAAGGAGAAGATCAGCTACCCTAGAGGTATAAAAGGTACCAGGATATTTGCTTTAGCATTCACTGTTACCAAGAGGAAATGTTTGGAAACTCCCACGTCCATTAATAGGGGACAGACACACCACATTGTGGTATGGGGACAACTGAATACTACGCAGTCTCTGCAAGCTTAAGGCTTATCTGTGTGTACAGAGCTGAATGTCTCCAGATATATATGTAATATAATATACACTTTTAAACTAGATAGACATTCAGAACTGTATGTACGGGATGCCACCATTTATGCAAAAAAAGGAGGGAAAGAGGATAGTAGCCACATATGCTGTCTGTGTGTATATAATTTCACTGGAAAAGTTTACAAAAAACTGGAGAGGAGAGTTGCCTCTGGGGAGAACTGGGGGCTGGAAAATGAGGTGGGAGGTAAAGAAGGCAACTTAATTTTCACCAAATCCCCTTTATTACTGCTTGTAGTTTTCACTGGGTACATATGATACCTATTCAAGGCCAGGCCCAGTGGCTCACGCCTGTAATCCCAACACTTTGGGTGGCCAAGGCAGGTGGATCACCTGAGGTCAGGAGTTTGAGACCAGCCTGACCAACATGGTGAAATCCCGTCTCTACTAAAAATACAAAAATTAGCCGGGTGTGTTGGCAGGCACCTGTCATCCCACCTACTCAGGAGGCTGAGGCAGGAGAATTGCTTGAACCTGGGAGGCAGAGGTTGCTGTGAGCTGAGATTGCGCCACTGCACTCCAACCTGGGCAACAAGAACAAAACTCCGTCTCCAGAAAAAAAAAAAGAAAAGAAAAGAAAAGAAATACCCTACCGGACTACTAACAAGAGACCCTGATACAATCTCTCTGCAGATTAAGTTTTATTTTGTAAAATTTCAAACATATTGTAAAGTAGAGAGAATAGTAAAATGAACTTTCATGTATGTATCCATCATCTAGCTTCAGTTCATAGACGGTCTGGGTTCATAGACGGTCTGGGTTCATGTCTATATACCACCCACCAACCATTCCTTCCAGGAATTTTTTTTTTTTTTTTTTGAGACAGAGTCTTGCTCTGTCACCCAGACTGGAGTGCAGTGATGCAATCTCGGCCCACTGCAAACTCTGCCTCCCGGGTTCAAGCCTCCTGAGTAGCTGGGATTACAGGTGCCCGCCACCACACCCAGCTAATTTTTTTGTATTTTTAGTAGAGATGGGGTTTCACCAACTTGGCCAGGCTGGTCTTGAACTCCTGATCTCGTGATCCGCCCGCCTCGGCCTCCCAAAGTGCTGGAATTACAGGCGTGAGCCACCGCTCCCAGCCAGGATTTTTTTTTTTTTTTTTAAGTTAAAGACAGGGTCTCACTGTCACCCAGGCTGGAGTTTAGTGGTGCAATCACAGCTCACTGTAACCACAAACTCCTGGGCTCACATGATCCTCCCACCTCAGCCTTCCAAGAAGCTGGGACAAGAAGCATGCATCACCATGCCCAGCTAATTTATTCATTTATTTACTTTTGTAAAGACAGGGTCTCAGTATGTTGCCCGGACTGGCCTCAAACTCCTAGCTTCAAGTGATCCTCCTGCCTCAGTCTCCCAAAGTGTTAGGATTACAAGTGTGAGCCACTGTGCCTGGCCTCGAGGAATATTTTTTTTTTGAGATGGGGTCTTGCTTTGTTGCCCAGGCTGGAGTGCAGAGACCTGGTCATAGCTCATGGCAGCCTCAAACTCCTGGGCTTTCACAATCCTCCCACCTCAGCCTCCTGAGTAGCTGAGATTACAGGCATATGCCATCATGCCAGGCTAAGTTTTTTTTAATTGTTTACTTTAATTAGAGATGAGGTCTTGCTATGTTGTCCAGGCTGGTCTTGAACTAGCCTCAAGCAATCCTCCAACCTAGGCCTCCCAAAGTGCTGGGAATTCATTAAAAATTTTTTTACGGAAAAGCTCAAATTTTTCATTTAAAATATTTCTCTTTTTTTCTTTTTTCAGAACATTTCTCACTTACATAAGAGCACATTTTCTTTCTCTTTTTTTCAGATGGAGTCTCTTTGTGTCACCCAGGCTGGAGTGCAATGGCGTGATCTCGGCTCACTGCAACCTCCACCTCCCGGGTTCAAGCAATTCTCCTGCCTCAGCCTCCCAAGTAGCTGGGATTACAAACGGCTGACACCACGCCCAGCTAATTTTTGCATTTTTAGTAGAGACGGGGTTTCACCATGTTGGCCAGGCTGGTCTCCAACTCCTGGCCTCAAGTGATCCGCCTACCTCAGCCTCCCAAAGTGCTGGGATTACAGGCATGAGCCACCATGCCTGGCCTTTTTTTCTTTTTTTAAAATTCCAACTTTTATTTTAGATACAGGGGGTACAGGTGCAGGTTTGTTACATGGGTATATTGCACTAGGTAAGTCATAGAACCAATTAGGTAATTTTTTAACCCACACTCCCTCCCTCTCTCCCCTTCTAGTAGTCTTCAGTGTCTATTGTTCCTATATTTATGTCCATATGTGCTCAATATTTAGCTCCGTTATAAGTGAGAACATTAGGCATTTGGTTTTCTGTTCCTACGCTAATTCATTTAGGATTCTGTCCTCCAGCTCCATCCATGTTGCTGCAAAGGACATGATTTAATTTTTTTTTTTATGGCTGCAAAACTATTTATCTTTCACTTCTTGGCTTTTACCAAAATAAAATGTTTCTTTTGAACTATAAAATTATAAAACATCTCATTGTTCTCTGTATCATAATTTTTTTCTTTTTTTTTTTTTTTTTTCTGAGACAGAGTCTCACTCTGTCACCCAGGCTGGAGTGCAGTGGTGCCATCTTGGCTTACTGCAACCTCCGCCTCCCGAGTTCAAGCGATTCTCCTGCCTCAGCCTCCCAGGTAGCTCGGATTACAGGTGCCCACCAGCACGCCGGCTAATTTTTGTATTTTTAGTAGAGACGAGGTTTCACCATGTTTGCCAGGCTGGTCTCAAATTCATGATCTCAGGTAATCCACCCGCCTCGGCCTCCCAAAGTGCTCGGATTACAGACATGAGCCACCACAGCCAGCCTTTTTTTTTTTTTTTTTGTTGAGATGGAGTCTCGCCCTGTCACCCAGGCTGGAGTACAGTGGCACCATCTCAGCTCACTACAACTCCAGCCTGGGCAAAAGGAGCAAAACTCTGTCTCAAAAAAAAAAAAAAAAAGGCAGAGAACTAATGCCCCAGAGTCAACCTGCAATTATTGCAGAGTGGGAAGCAGTAGACAGATGCTCCTGCCTCCTGTCCTTCAGGTGGAAAGCGTCTGGAGACATTCAGCTCTCTCCTCAGGAGGGCCTGGGGGAATCGAACTCCACTGCACACAACAGTGACATCACTCTTTTTTTTTTTTTTTTTTTGAGACGGAGTCTCACTCTGTTGCCCAGGCTGGAGTGCAATGGTGCAATCTCTGCTCACCACAACCTCCGCCTCCCAGGTTCAAGCAATTCTCCTGCCTCAGCCTCCCAAATAGCTGGGATTACAGGCACATGCCACCACGCCAGGCTAATTTTTGCATTTTTAGTAGAGACAGGGTTTCGTCATGTTGGCCAGGCTGGTCTCGAACTCCTGACCTCAGGTGATCCACCCACCTCAGCCTCCCAAAGTGCTGGGATTACAGGCGTGAGCCACCATACCCGGCCAACATCATTCTCTTAAACTGGCCTTTCCTCCTTCAGGATCTCACACTCCCTATAGCCTCGCTTCTGCTTTCTGGGATCACCTAAATTAACTACCTATGGCCAAGTCCTGTCTCAAGCTCTGCTTTCAGGGTCACCAAAATTAAGATCATCCCTTTCCATCCTCCTCTCCCTATAAACTACTGCCCTTCTTCCACAAACTCCTTCCACGCCAGCAAACCCAGACTGTAACATTAACACAGAGTTATAATCCATCCATATACTGGTCTCTCCACATTCCTGGAGCACAAACTGCTAAAGGGTAGGAACGCTGTGACACGTTTGGTTCCCCCACTGTCCAGTGGGAGAAAGATATGTGAGCCAGTCAGCACTACACTGAGTTGAGGCAGCCATTGAGGCTCTTCATGAATTTTCCCGTTTTCTGCCTTCCAGGCACATGATAGGATGGAATTCCTCAGCCCTCCTGAAGTTAGGCCACTGCAAGAGGCCTAACTGGCTTGCTTTGGCCAGTGAAATAAGAGCAGAAGTCACATGTGTTGTTACTGTCAGGCACAAGTATTTAACTGCCAATGTAACACAAGACACTCCAGCACCCTCTTTTGATGGAGCCTCCTTTGATCTGGATGCCTGAGTGACTATGATGATCAGAGACTCTAACAACACTCCTACTGACCCAACAGAGAGCAATAGTGAGAAATAAAACTGTTGTGTTAAGCTACTGAGATTCCAGGGTTGTTTGTTACTGCAGCATGATGTAGCCATCCTGACTGATACAAGCTGAGATAGGAGTCCATATAAAGTTCACAGGGACACAAACAGGGGAATATTAGGTCTCTCCAGAAGATCAGAAAGGTTTCATCAATGAACTTGAGATAGCCTTAAAAGATGAGTGTTTACCTGACAAGGAAGAGATGCAAGCATCCAGGTGAGCAATGAAACCCTAGTGCGCATTAAAGGAACTGCAAGTTCATGACCTTTCAGGGCTGGGGAGGGAAGGAAGGCCACAATGACACTAGACCAGGGAGGAAGGAGAGAATGCCTTATGGAAGAAACAGCATTTACAGCTTGTAAGGCGATTTGCTATATGGAATTTTAGATAAGGAAGTGATATGATTTGATTTGCATTTCAGAAATATTATTCTGGAATCAGTATGTAGGGGCTGGAAGACCAGTTAAGAGACATTTAGAGTCCTGGCAAGACAACAGGGGCTAAAAGCAAGCACAGAAATGAGGAAGGGAAAGCCAGCACCAATGTTGAGGCATAGACCACGGGGCCCCTGAGCCCTCTTCTGACTCTCAGAACACCTGGGTGTCTTATCACATTGCACCATGACTGCTTGTTCATTGTTTTTGTTGTTGTTGTTGTTGTTGTTGTGATGGAGTCTCGCTCTGTCGCCCAGGCTGGAGTGCAGTGGTGTGATCTTGGCTCACTGCAAGCTCCGCCTCCCGGGTTCACGCCATTCTCCTGCCTCAGCCTCCCGAGTAGCTGGGACTACAGGTGCCTGCCACCACGCCTGGCTAATTTTTTTGTATTTTTAGTAGAGACGGGGTTTCACCGTGTTAGCCAGGATGGTCTCCATCTCCTGACCTCGTGATCCACCCGTCTCGGCCTCCCACAGTGCTGGGATTACAGGCGTGAACCACCGCGCCCGGCCGATTGCTTGCTCATTAACTATAGTCTTCTTTTTTTTTTGAGACAGAGTCTCGCTCTGTTGCCCAGGCTGGAGTGCAGTGGTACGATCTCGGCTCACTGCAACCTCTGCCTCCTAGGTTCAAGCGATTCTTCTGCCTCAGCCTCGCAAGTAGCTGGGACTACAGGCATACACCACTACGCCCAGCTAATTTTTGTATTTTTAGTAGAGACGGGGTTTCACCATATTGGCCAGGCTGGTCTCGAACTCCTGACCTCATGATCCGCCCACCTCGGCCTCCCAAAGTGCTGGGATTACAGGAGTGAGCCACCGTGCCCGGCCACTCAGGCAGGATTTCTATGTGACAGTCTTGAGGCAGAATTCCTTCTCTGGGAAACCTAAGTCTTTGCTCTTTAGGCCACAATATCAAGAGAATCTCCTGGCTGGGCGTGGTGGCTCACGCCTGAAATCCCAGCACTTTGAGAGGCCGAGGCAGGCGGATCACAAGGTCATGAGATCGAGACCATCCTGGCCAACATAGTGAAACACGGTGAATACAAAACTTAACTGGGCGTGGTGGCATGTGCCTGTAATCTCAGCTACTTGGGAGGCTGAGGCAGGA
This sequence comes from Gorilla gorilla gorilla, assembly GCF_029281585.2. Taxonomy (NCBI): domain Eukaryota; kingdom Metazoa; phylum Chordata; class Mammalia; order Primates; family Hominidae; genus Gorilla; species Gorilla gorilla. The sequence continues at coordinate 49,519,210 of NC_073229.2, read as the reverse complement.
GAATCACTTGAACCGGGGAGTCAGATCGCAGGTTGCAGTGAGCCGAGATCGCGCCTGGGTGACAGAGCGAGATTCCGTCTTAAAAAAAAAAAAAAGGGCCAGGCACGGTGGCTCATGCCTGTAATCCCAGCACTTCGGGAGGCCAAGGCGGGCAGATCACGAGGTCATGAGTTCAAGACCAGCCTGGCCAACATAGTGAAATCCTGTCTCTACTAAAAATACAAAAATTAGCCGTGTGTGGTGCCTGTAGTCCCAGCTACACGGGAGCCTGAGGCGGGAGAATTGCTTACACCCAGGAGGCGGAGGTTGCAGTGAGCCGAGATCACGCCACTACACTCCAGCCAGGGTGACAGAATGAGACTCCGTCTCAAAAAAAAAGAGTAACCTCCTTTACTTAAAGTCAACTGAGTATAGATGGCAATGTCTTTGCTTCGTTTTGTTTTATTTTTTTGAGATGGAGTTTCGCTTTTGTTGCCCAGACTTGCCCAGACTGGAGTGCAATGGCACGGTCTCAGCTCACTGTAACCTCTGCCTTCCAGGTTCAAATGATTCTTGTGCCTCAGCCTCCCAACTAGCTGGGATTACAGGTGCCCGCCACCACACCCAGCTAATTTTTGTATTTTTAGTAGAGATAGCGGTTCACCATGTTGGCCAGGCTGGTCACGAACTCCTCACCTCAGGTGATCTGCCCACCTTGGCCTCCCAAAGTGCTGCAATTACTGACGTGAGCCACTGTGCCCAGCCAAGATGTCAGTGTTATCTACAAAATGCCTTCACTGAAGTATCCAGACTACAGTCAGGCATGGTGGCATGCTTGTAGTCCCAGATACCCAGGAGGCTGAGGCAGGAGAATCACTTGAGACTGGGAGTTCGAGTTCAGCCTGGAGAACGTAGTGAGAGTCTATCTCATTAAGACAAATAATAATGCAAATGTATATATATATATATAGTGCCCAAGGGCACCATAGCCTTGCCAAATTGACACATCTTTTTTTTTTTTTTTTTTTTTTTTTTTTTTTTTTTTTGTAGAAGCAGGGTTTCACCATCTTACCCAGAGTGGTCTTGAAATCCTGGGCTCAAGTAATCCTCTCACCTTGCCCTCCTAAAGTGCTGGGATTACAGGCGTGAGCCACTGCGCTTGGCCTGACACATAAAATTAACCATCACAGAGTCATCAATGTGGTAACCAATCTCTCTTTTTTTTTTTCTTTTTTGAGATGGAGTCCCACTCTGTCGCTCAGGCTGGAGTGTAGTGATATGATCTCAGCTCACTGCAGCCTCTGCCTCCCAGGTTCAAGCGATCCTCCTGCCTCAGCCTCCTGAGTAGCTGGGATTACAGGCACACACCATCACCCTGGTTAATTTTTTGTATTTTCAGTAGAGACAGGGTTTCACCATGTTGGCCAGACTGGTCTCGAACTCCTGACCTCAGGTGATCCACCTGCCTCAGCCTCCCAAAGTGCTCAGATTACAGGTGTGAGCCACCGTGCCCGGCCTGGTAACCAATCTCTAAAGAGCACATGGTACCACCCAGAGAGAATGAGATAAAGGCCAAGAAGGCCAAAGGCATCAACAGAGGAAAAGGTCAAGACAGGAAAGGAGTGAGGGTTTATAGAACAGACTGAAATTATAGAAGGAAGGGAGCCTGGATACAGGGGTGTCATGGAAACCAGGGAAAAGCAGTGGATCAAACAGTGTGGTCAAGTATGTCACAGACTGCAGAAAGCTCAAGTAAGATGAGCACTGAATAATATCCATTAAATTTGAAGCCTTTATATCTTTTTTCCCAAGAAGCAACAGTCTCATGGCTGGTGTACAACTGCTTCAGAAAATAGTTTAGCATTAGCAGGGAAGCTGAACAGGTGCAGACCTCAACATCCAGCAACTCCACTCTTACGAATATGTGGATGCTTGCTACTCAGACTGTGGTCCACAGACAGACAGCATCAGCATCAGCAGGAGCTTGTAGAAATGCAGAATCTGGCCAGGCACGGTGGCTCACGCCTGTAATCCCAGCACTGTGGGAGACTGCAGTGGGCGGATCGCTTGAGCCCAGGAGTTAGAGACCAGCCTTGGCAACATAGTGACCCGGTCTCAAATTGAAAAAAAAAAAAAAAAAAAAGGCCAGACACGGTGGCTCATGCCTGTAATCTCAGCACTTTGGGAGGCTGAGGCGGGCAAATCACCTGAGGTCAGGAGTGCGAGACCAGCTTGGACAACATGGTGAAACCCCATCTCTACTAAAAATACAAAAATTAGCCAGGCGTGGTGGCGTGTGCCTGTAATCCCAGCTACTTGGGAGGCTGAGGCAGGAGAATTGCTTGAACCCGGGAGGCGGAGGCTGCAGTGTGCCACTGCACTCCAGCCTGGGCAACAGAGCGAGACCCTGTCTCAAAAAAAAAGAGAGAGAAAAAAAAAAAGAAAGAAACACAGAATCTCAGGCCCCACCCAGACCTACTGACTCAGACTCCTAATTAAAACTCCAGATGACTCATGTGCATGCTGATTTCAAGAAGCATTTAATCTTCAAACCCTTTTGCTCACATTAAAAGAATTTTGCAAATTATGTACCCCTTGCATGTTTTTATGCTGCTATCTAAAACTTTCCCCAAATGTTTAGTTGCAAAAGAATGCCATTCCAGTGTGTTGTAAACATGGATCTTTTTTAAAAAGTCTTATTTCACTTTTTAACCATTCCCTTCATGATTCATTTTATTTTTTTTTTATGTATTTATTTGTTTATTTTTTGAGACAAGAGTCTCCCTCTGTCTCCCAGGCTGGAGTGCAGTGGCGCCATCTCGGCTCACTGCAACCTCCGCCTCCCAGTTTCAAGCAATTCTCCTGCCTCCGCCTCTCGAGTAGCTGGGACTACAGGTGCCTGCCACCATGTCTGGCTAATTTTCATATTTTTAGTAGAGACGGGGTTTCACCTTGTTGCTCAGGCTGGTCTCGAACTCCTGACTTCAGGTGATCCACCCGCTTTGGTCTCCCAAAGTGCTGGGATTACAGGCATGAGCCACCACACCCAGCCCAATTCATTTTATTTATTTATTTTTTATCTTATTTTTAAGATGGAATCTTGCTCTGTCGCCCAGGCTGGAGTGCAGTGGCACGATCTCAGCTCACTGCAACCTCTGCCTCCCGGGTTCAAGAGATTCTCCTGCCTCAGCCTCCCGAGTAGCTGGGATTACAGGCACGCGCCACCACGCCTGGCTAATTTTTGTATTTTTAGTAGAGATGGGGTTTCATCATGTTGGCCAGGCTGGTCTTGAACTCCTGACCTCAAGTGATTCATCTGCCTCAGCCTCCCAAAGTGCTGGGATTACAGGCGTGGGCCACCATGCTGGGCTCATGATTCATTTTTAAAGTACATGATTATAATCTTCTTTAACAGTCAGAAATTTCACATTGTTCTATTTCTTCTGAATTCTTATTTTCATAGTTCTATTTCTACCCCCAAGACGTTATCCTAATGTAATACATTTTGTGCTTGAAAGCCTTCTAAGCCTGAGCAACATGGCAAAACCCTGTCTCTACAACAAATAACAAAAATTAGCTGGGTGTGGTGGCGTGCGCCTGTAGTCCTAGCTACTCTGGAGGCTGAGGTGGGAGGATCGCCTGTGCCTGGGGAGGTCAAGGCTGCAGTGAGTCATGATTGTGCATTCCAGCCTGGGCAACAGAGTGAGACCCTGTCAAAAAAAAAAATGAGCAAAGGACTTGAATAGATATTTCTCCAGAGAAGACACACAAATGGCCAACAAGGACATGAAAAGATGCTCAACATCATTAGTCATTAAGTAAATGAAAATAAAACTATAATGAGTACAACTTCATATCAACTAGAATGTCTATTGAAAAAAAAAAAACAAGCCAGGCGCAGTGGCTCACGTCTGTAATCCCAGCACTTTGGGAGGCTGAGGTGGGCGGATCACGAGGTCAGGAGTTCGAGACCAGCCTGGCCAATATGGTGAAACCCCATCTCTACTATAAATACAAAAATTAGCCGGGTGTGGTGGCGCGTGACTGTAGTCCCAGCTACTCAGGAGGCTGAGGCAGGAGAATCACTTGAACCCGGGAGGCAGAGGTTGCAGTGAGCCGAGATCGCACCACTGTACTCTAGCCAGGGCAACAGAGTGAGACGCTGTCTCAAAAAAAAACAAAAAACAAAAAAAAACAGAAAATAACAACTGTTGGCAAGGATATGGAGAAATTGAAGCTTGTATACAATCTCCTGGTGGGAACATAAAATGGTGCAGCTGCTGTGGAAAACAGTTTGGCAGTTCCTCAAAAGGTTTAACATATAGAGTGGGCACAGTGGCTCACGCCTGTGATCCCAGGCTGAGAGGAATTTGGGAAGCTAAGGCTGGAGGATCGCTTGAGCCTAGGAGTTTGAGACCAGCCTGGGAAACATAGCAAGACTTCATCTCTACAAAAAAAAAAAAAGAGGTGGGCGGAGGGCAAATGCCATGGCTCACGCCTATAATCTCAACAATTTGGGAGGCCAAGGCAGGCGGATCCCTTGAGCTCAGGAGTTCCAGACCAGCCTGAGCAACATGGTGAAACCCTGTTTCTACAAAAATGCAAAAATTAGCCAGGCATGGTGGTGCATACCTGTAGTCCTAGCTACTCGGGAGGCTAAGGCGGGAGGCTAAGCCTGGGAGGTGGAGGTTGCAGTGAGCCAAGATCACACCACTGCATTCCAGTCTGGTCAACAGAGACCCTGTTTAAAAAATAATAATAATAATAATAATACATTAAACATTTAACATATAATTGCCATATAATCCAGCAGTTCCACTCCTAGGTATATATCCAAAAGAACTGTAAATAGGTATACAAACAAATTCTAGTATAAGCATCCAATTAAAAGACAATGAATGAATTACAGCTACACAAGTCAACAAAACCATAATGTTGAGTGAAAAGGCCAGCCCCAGAACATGTACGGTATGATTCATCTGTGTGATGGTCAAACAGACAAAACTAAACTGTCTGGGAAAACCTACAACTGCATAGATACTGAAACTATTACAATAAGCAAATGAAGTATACACGGTCACACCTCAGAGATATTTTGGGCTTGGTTCCAGATCCCCTCAATAAAGCCAGTCATATCAACAACTTTTTGGTTTCCCAGTGCACACAAGTTATGTTTACACTGTACTGTAGTCTATTCAGTGTGCAATAGCATACGTCTAAAAACAATGTATGTAACCTTAATTTTAAAATACTGTATTGCTAAAAAATGCTAACAGTCATCTGAGTCTTCAGTGAGTTGTAACATTTTTGCTGGTGGAGGATTTTATCTTGATATCGATAGCTGCTGACTGATTAGGGTGGTGGTTGCTGAAGGTTGGGATGGCTGTGACAATTTCTTTTTTTCTTTTTTTTTTTTTTTGAGATGAAGTCTCATGCTGTCACCCAGGCTGGAGTGCAGTGGTGCAATCTCGGCTCATTACAACCTCCATCTCCTGGGTTCAAGCAATTCTCCTGCCTCAGCCTCCGAAGTGGCTGGGACTACAGGCACCCCCACCACACCCAGCTAATTTTTGTGTTTTTAGTAGAGATCGGGTTTCACCATGTTGGCCCAGGCTGGCCTCGAACTCCTGACCTCAGGTGATCCGCCCACCTCAGCCTCCCAAAGTCCTGGGATTACAGGAGTGAGTCACCCCACCCAGCCAACAATTTCTTAAAATAAGACAACAATGAAATTTGCTGTATCCACTGACTCTAACTTTTATAAAAGATTTATCTGGGCCGAGCACGGTGGCTCATGCCTGTAGTCTCAACACTTTGGGAGGCCAAGGCAGGAGTATCACTTGAACCCAAGAATTCAAGATCAATGACTGGGCAACACGGGAAGACCCAGTCTTGCCACTTTTAATTAAAAAAAAAAAAAAAAAAAATGGCCGGTTGCTGCGGCTCACACCTGTAATCCCAGCACTTTGGGAGGCTGAGGTGGGCGGATCATGAGGTCAGGAGTTCGAGACCAGCCTGGCCAACATGGTGAAACCCCATCTCTACTAAAAATACAAAACATTAGCTGGGCGTGGTGGCAGACGTCCGTAATCCTAGCTACTCAGGAGGCTGAGGCAGGAGAATTGCTTGAACCTGGGAGGCAGAGGTTGCAGTGAGCTGAGATTGCACCATTGCACTCCAGCCTGGGCAACAAGGGCGACACTCCATCTCAAAAAAAAAAAAAAAAAAAAAATAGCCGGAAGTGGTAGCGCACGCCTGTAGTCCCAGCTACTCCAGAGGCTGAGGCAGGAGAATCACTTGAACCTGGTAGGTGGAGGTTGCAGTAAGCCGAGATTGTGCCACTGCACCCCAGCCTGGCGACAGAGCAAGACTCTGTCTAAAAAATAAATAAATAAATTAGTCCAGGAAGGTCGAGGCTGCAGTGAGCCTTCTTTGCACCACTGTACTCCAGCCTGAGCAAAAGAAACCACTTTTTTTTTTTTTTTTTGACAGGGTCTTGCGCCATCACCCAAGCTGGAGTGCAGCAGTGCGAACAAGGCTCACTGCAGCCTTCTCCTCCCTGGGCTGAATCAATCCTCCCACTTCAGCCTCTTGAATAGCTGTGACCACAGGCCACACCACCTCCCACAGCTATTTTTTTTTTTTTCTGAGACTGGGTTTTGCCTTGTTGCCCAGGCTGGTTTCAAGTGATCCTCTTCCCTTGGCTTCCCAAAAGTGCTGAGTTTACAGGTGTGAGCCACCACACCCAGCCTTGTACCCTCTTATATTTTTTAAATTTTGAACAAAACTTTACAATTTGAATTTGGAATTGTACTTACACATTTTGAATTTTGAACAAAACTACATTTTGAATTTTGAACTTTGAATTTTGAGTTTGTAAACAAAATTTTACAAACTCTAATGCTTTTTTTTTGCTTTTTTTTTTTAAGACAGAGTTTCACTCTTGTCACCCAGGCTGGAGTGCAGTGGCGTGATCTCAACTCACTGCAACCTCTGCCTCCCAGGTTCAAGCAATTCTCCTGTGTCAGCCTCCTGAGTAGCTGGGATTACAGGCATGCACCACCACGCCCAGCTAATTTTTTTTGTATTTTCAGTAGAAACGAGGTTTCACCATGTTGGCCAGGCTGTTCTCAAACTTCTGACCTCAAATGATCCGGCCACCTCAGCCTCCCAAAGTGCTGCGATTACAGGTGTGAGCCACTGTACCCGGTCCTACAAACTCTAATTCTTAACTTGACAGCTTTTTGTATTTCTGCTCTCACGAATGACTCCATGAAAAAAATAAAATAAAATGAACAATTTTTTTTTTAAACTTGAGATATGGATTAGGTCATTTGCAGGGACACAGGCAGACCTGGGGAGGACAACCTGATCCAGGCAGGTATCACAGGCCCGAAAGTCAGTTGCTCAAGCAGCAAGGATGACATAGGGTAGCAGAGCAGACTTGGTGAGGCTCAGAGGATAGAATGTTTGTCGAGAAGTGGAAGAGTCTTTTTCTGTCTGGAATTCACAAGGTGCTGGGAGAGTCTGCCTCCATTTCCCCAGATAGACCTGGATCTGGGCAGAGTCAGCAAGGGTGTGTGGAGGACTTGGACGATGGCAAAGGTGGTGGGCTGCAGGGAGTAAAGTCCCTCCGAGGTAGGAGGGGTAGGGAAGAGTTTGTCTGGAGGCTGGTTGAGGCTGGGAGAGGGCTCCGAAGAGCTAGGGATAACGAGCTCTGAAGAAGGAGGAGGAGCCAGCATTGAGGAGCAGTCAAGGGGGATGGATGGGAGTTTAGAAAAGGTGGTTTTGCAGATGGATGGGAGTGGTGCAGGCACTTTGTTTTCACATGGCTTCCTTCCCCAAGCAGTAAGCCCCTTCCAACATTGCCAAAACATCCTGCAGTTTTTACCAGGGTTCCTGCGCTGAGGGCAGAGCTGAGTGCAGATCAAAGGAGAAAGAGAAAGAAGTTGGAGGTTTTGTTGTAATGCAAGACAGTTTCATCAGCCTCTGGATTTAAAAGTCCAGGCTGACTTACCTCTTCCTTTCCTATAGATTGCTCAGGAAATATGGTTATTCTAGTACGTGCTAAGCATCGTTGTAAAAAAGTAAGCCCACAGCCTAAAATACTTTGAATGTCTTAGACAAATGTCCGATGTTTGCTACGGTTTTGGATCATCAAGGCCACTCCTTACCTCTATGAGTAGCCAAGGGTAGTGCTCTAAGCTGTGAGCTAGCTTCTCTCAGACATGCCCACAAACATAAACACCCCTTTTCAAAGTAAGCTGCTATGGACTCATAGGACTGGAAAATACTTCAGAGAGTTATCCCTCCATTTTATTAAAGAGAATACTGAAACCTGGGGAGCCTTGATGACTTCAAGATGGACTGGAACCTGGACCTTTTGTCTCCTAGTTATTCCTTGCATCCCTAGTCAAATTTTATTTCCTTTAAAAAATGTATTTACTTTTATTTATTATTTTATTATTTTCGAGACAGGTGTCTCGCTTTGTTGCCCAGGCCGGTCTCAAACTCCTGGCCTTAAGTGATCCTCCCACCTCAGCCTCCCAAAGTGCTGGGATTACAGGCATAAGCCACAGTGCCCAGCCCAGATTTTATTTCTAAAGCTCACTAAGAATCCTAATTTTTTTTTTTAAAGACAGGGTCTCATTCTGTTGCCCAGGCTGGAGTACAGTGGCACTATCATGGTTCACTGCAGCCTCAACTGCCTGGGCTTAAGCAGTCCTCCCACCTCAGCCGCTCGTGTAACTGGGATCCCAAGCACATACACACCATCATGCCCTGCTAATTTTCTTATTATTTGTAGAGATGGGGTCTTGCTATGTTGCCCAGACTGGTCTCAAACTGCTGGGCTCAAGGGATCCTCCTGCCTCAGCCTCCCAAAGTGCTGGGATTACAGGAATGAACCACGGAGCCTGACCCAAAAATCCTAAAAGTATCTCCTAAATTTATCTGTTCTTGACACCACACCAAGGCATTTGGTACTGCAAGCTAAGGACAGGAAAGCCCCTGGTTTTATACTGGCAGAAGTTGGGGAAGAAGGGACAAGGATCTAGATGATTGTAAACCCCCTGGATGGGATGCATGGGAAATGGCTCCACATCATCTCTCCACCAGACTACCTGGAAAAGAGTTTGTGCACCTCTGCTTGTTTTTACGCAGAGTTGTAACTGGGTGGGCTGGACACTTGAAGGATTCATTGGCTGTCAACTCCACCTGCCACCAAGGACTACCTGTCTTGAGCCATGGGCTGAGATTAGGCCCCCTGTCCCATCTACATTCCTAGAAAGGAAAAGTAGCAAGAAAGGGACAAGAAACAAAATTTTACAAACTCTAATTCTTAACTTGACAGCTTTTTGTATTTCTGCTCTCGCTGGAATGTGAACTATTCTTCTGAGAAGTTTGGCAATGTGGAAAAGAAGAGATGAGACAGAAAAACAGAATTTTTAAAGTTCTTTTGGGTCAGGCGCAGTGGCTCACGCCTGTAATCCCAACACTTTGGGAGGCTGAGCATGGTGGATCACCCGAGGTCAGGAGTTCGAGACCAGCCTGGCCAACATGGTGAAACCCCGTCTCTACTAAAAATGCGAAAATTAGCTAGGTATGGTGGCGGGCACCTGTAATCCCAGCTACTTGGGAGGTTGAGGCAGGAGAATCACTTGAACCTGGGAAGTGGAGGTTGCAGTGAGCCAAGATCGTGCTATTGCACTCCAGCCTGGGTGACAAGAGCAAAACTCCAGCTAAATAAATAAATTAAAATAAAATAAAATTCTTTTGAAAATTTCATAGTCCGTCTCCCAGATTAGGAAAAGGAGAACAGAGCTATTGTTTACTCAGCAACTACTGCATGCCAGGCTCATTTAAACCTCACATTAGCCCTGTGAGAGATCAGGGCCTTCAAGATAAAAATGCTTTCACATGAGCTAAGGATGGGTGGGGGAGACAAAGATAAGGACACTGTGATTCAGAGAATTAAGTAACTTGCCCAGTGGGCCTCATTTGGTACAGGAATAGGGCTTTTATTTTATTTTTTTAATGATTTGCGAATCTGGCAGCCTTCTGAGCCAGAGTAGGCTCAGAAACTCCTAGGAATGTGGCTTTAAGCCTAGGTGCATCTGACACAAAATCAGGTGTTCTTCCTCAAATCTACAAGGCCTAAATACAAAGAGAGCAGTTTAGAACAGACTCTTAGATTCAATAGAGGGACCTGGGTGCGGGCATACAAATCAGAGAATTTAAAAGAAAAAGGCGAAAAGTCAAGGTACCACCTAAACGCTGTCTACGCTGCCTCCACCCTCCTGCCAAACAGCATCCCTTGAGTTCAAGAATTCAGTTTCAGCTCAAGAACAAACTTTTTATGGGTGGATGCTGGCTGAGCCAAAGAGGAATTACTTCAACAATCATTTGTTGCATGATCTTTTTTGGTGTTTTGTTTTGAGAAGGAGTCTTGCTCTGTCGCCCAGGCTGGAGTGCAATGGCGCAATCTAGGCTCACTGCAACCTTCACCTCCCAGGTTCAAGCGATTCTCCTGCCTCAGCCTCCCCAGTAGCTGGGATTACAGGCACCTGCCACCACGTCCAGCTAATTTTTGTATATTTAGTAGAGTCAGGGTTTCACCATGTTGGCCAGGCTGGTCTCGAACTCCTGACCTCAGGTGATCCACCTGCCTCGGCCTCCCACAGTGCCGGGATTACAGGCGTGAACCACCACACCCTCCCTATTGCATGATTTTTATTTGCAAAACAAAACCCACAACATAATTCCTGCAACCAAGAAGTTTATAGTCTAATGGGGAAACCAGATATTGAACACATAATAAGAAACTTCATCAGAATTGAAATGTAAGGAAAACGCACTAGTCTCCTGAAGGACGTAAAAAAGAAATCCAATTGGCAGGAAACAGTGGCATCTTCACGCGGACTTGGATAGGTGGGGAAGTGGGTGTAGGTACGAGGAAGTGGAAGGGAAGGCACCAGCCTTCAAGACGCTCCTAAGTGCTGTCGCTGAAGCTGTGGAGGCTGTAACTTAGTCTGAGAGAGACAAGAGAAAGAGAAGACCCGGGCGCAGTGTTGAAGGGAAGTTTTGTTTAGAGCTGGACCTTGTCAGTCTGGAGGAGAGGTGAGGAATAAGGGGGACGGAGCGGTGGAAGATTAGAGTAGAATCATACTAACATAATAAATCACATCATTAAAATTAGTCCTAGGGTTAATTATATACTAAAGGTGAAATGGGCAAGGTCATCGATAGCACAAGCGGAGGGCGACTGCCTTGGCAAGAAGTTGGGATCAATCCTGAGAATGGAGGGGAGGGCGGGTGTGATTTTAAAGGACTGACATGGAGTGGAGGAAAGTTGAGGGCACTGGATCGTCTGGCTTTGTGGAAAGTGAAATCATATTTCAGGCCTGAAGGGCTGAGGCGGTTACTAGCTTTACAAGAGTTGGAAAAGCCTGGGAATGTGTCTGGAACAACTGTGAGCACACTCAGCAGAGGAGGCAGGCGTGGGTAATAGCTACCAACAACTCTGTTAGCCACGGGGCGGATGGAGCCCTGAGAGGTGCCACGGATGCACCCAGGGCAGCGCTCGGCACAGCTGGACCGGAGACGCACCACCCCTGGGAGCAGGTGGCAGCGCCCGCAGCCGAGAGAACGGGTGCGCGCGCGCGCTGCGGGATGCGGCGCGGGCGGGGCGCGCGGGGACGCGGAGCGAGTAGCGCCATGGGCAGCCGGGATTGGGGGGCGGGCCCGAGTGAGCGGGCCTCCGCGCGGCACTTGGCACGCACGCGCAAACTGGCCGCGGGGCTTGGAGGCACAGAGGAGGGGGAGCGAGAAAGAGGGGGGTGTGGAACGTATTTCCGCTCTGGCGGACAAATAATCCCGGCCAAAGAGGAGGCAAGGCCGTCCGGCCCTTTAACCGCGTGGGGGTGCTGGTGAAGAAAGGGGGGTCGGGAAGGGGGGATCCTGCTCCTTTAATTCCCTCCCCTCTTCCTCCTCCCCGAGTCCTAGCCGACGCCGCCGCCGCGCGCGCGAGGCCTGGAACACACGGCACGAGCCACCCCCGCCCCTCCCCCATTACGCCCACGCGGAGCCGGCCCCGCGCGCGCGCGCGCGCCCCGTGCATCCCCGCGCCTGCGCGCTGCCCAGGCCCTGCCCGTGTGTGGGGGGCGCTGCCGGCCCCGGGGGGGGTGGGGAAAATAAGGGATTAAAAAAACAGCGCGCGGAACCGGGCCAGGTGAGAGGAGCGTGCACTCAGGGTCGTGGGGCTGGGGGGGCGTGCCACGGAGCTCTGAGAGTGGGGGCAGGGCGTGCACGGTGCGTGCTGGCGGCGGGGGGGAGGACGTGAAAAGCGCGTGCAAACGTGTAAGGGGGGGGCGGAGGAATGAGGCAGCCGGTAAAGGGGGCGGGGTGAGAAGAGCCTGCAACCGGGGCCACCTTGGAGTCCAGAGCCCCAGGCCTCTGGCCCCCCTTTTTCTCCGTCCTTCCACCGTGGGCGCGCGGGCTCGCCCCATCCTAGCGGGCTGCTGGGCTGGGGGGTGTGGACGCCGCTGCCCCGCCCCCGAGAACCACGCCTCCCTCCTCTCAGAGGGACAGCACCTCCCCAGGGTTGGGGAAACTGAGGAAGAGATCTGAAGACCGGGAGATCGGATGCCGGGGGGCTGGGCAAGAATGGGGGCGAGGGTCCTGGAGCCTTGGCTTCGGAGAGCCAGAGACCTTTGTCTCTGACCGGTTTCCTTCCCAACCAGGGTTGCCCACCCCCGCCACAATGGCCTCTGGGGTGGAAGTCCTGCGCTTCCAGCTGCCCGGCCACGAGGCCGCAACGCTACGGAACATGAACCAGCTCCGGGCAGAGGAGCGGTTCTGCGACGTGACCATTGTGGCCGACAGCCTCAAGTTTCGAGGCCACAAGGTCATCTTGGCCGCCTGCTCACCCTTCCTGCGGGACCAGTTCCTGCTGAACCCCAGCTCGGAGCTGCAGGTCTCCCTGATGCACAGTGCACGCATCGTGGCCGACTTGCTCCTCTCCTGCTACACAGGCGCCTTGGAATTCGCTGTTAGGGACATCGTCAACTACCTTACAGCCGCCTCCTACCTGCAGATGGAGCACGTGGTGGAGAAATGCCGGAATGCCCTCAGCCAGTTCATTGAGCCCAAAATAGGCCTCAAAGAGGATGGGGTCAGTGAGGCTAGCCTTGTGAGCAGCGTCAGCGCCACCAAGTCCCTCCTCCCTCCAGCCAGAACCCCAAAGCCAGCCCCGAAGCCCCCACCCCCACCTCCTCTACCCCCTCCACTCCTGCGGCCAGTGAAGCTGGAGTTCCCACTGGATGAGGACTTGGAGCTGAAAGCCGAGGATGAGGATGAGGATGAGGACGAGGACGTGTCTGACATCTGCATCGTCAAGGTGGAGTCGGCCCTGGAGGTGGCACACCGGCTCAAACCCCCTGGAGGCCTGGGAGGGGGTCTGGGTATTGGAGGCTCCGTGGGTGGCCACCTTGGGGAGCTGGCCCAGAGCAGCGTGCCCCCCAGCACTGTAGCCCCACCGCAGGGTGTGGTGAAGGCCTGCTATAGCCTGTCGGAAGATGCAGAAGGGGAGGGCCTGCTGTTGATTCCCGGAGGCCGGGCCAGCGTGGGGGCCACCTCGGGCCTGATGGAAGCAGCAGCGGTGGCCATGGCTGCCCGGGGGGCGGGGGGCAGCCTGGGGGCGGGGGGCAGCCGGGGACCCCTGCCTGGGGGCTTCTCAGGTGGAAACCCCTTAAAGAACATCAAGTGCACCAAGTGCCCGGAAGTGTTCCAGGGCGTGGAGAAGCTGGTCTTCCACATGCGGGCGCAGCACTTCATCTTCATGTGCCCTCGCTGTGGCAAGCAGTTCAACCACAGCAGCAACCTCAACCGCCACATGAACGTGCATCGTGGTGTCAAGTCACACTCGTGCGGCATCTGCGGCAAGTGCTTCACACAGAAGTCCACCCTTCACGACCACCTCAACCTGCACTCGGGAGCGCGGCCCTACCGCTGCTCCTACTGCGACGTGCGCTTCGCCCACAAGCCTGCCATTAGGCGGCACCTCAAGGAGCAACACGGCAAGACCACGGCCGAGAACGTGCTGGAGGCCAGTGTGGCCGAGATCAACGTCCTCATCCGCTAGCCGCGCAGGCGTGGAGGCCAGGAGGCTGGGGCCCCTGGGCTGCGTGGGAAAAGGGCTCTTTGGCCCAGGAGAATTGGGGGGTGGGGGGTCTGGGGCAGAAAGGTAAGAGTGGGAGGCTGAGCAGATGCACACATCCTGAGAGAGGGAAGATGATTCCTTGGAGAGAAGACTTGCTCTTGAGAGTGCAAGAAGCTGGAGCTGGGAACAGGGTTCTTGGAGGCCAGGGGAATACGGGGTCCCAGAGAAAGATTTCCTTCTCTTAGAAGTGCATGTATATGTGGAGGGAGGGAAAAGGGTCCTATAGAACGAGGGAAGACAAAAATGTTTTATTCCTGGCTAAGGCTGCCCAGGGGAAGGTTCTGACATTTCTCGAGATAAGAAGGGTTGGGGGGTGGGTGGGAACAGGGAGGGAATTTGGCAGGAGGACATGCTCCTGCTTAGAATAGACCTGGGGCGAGGGAGTGGTAAGGGGAAAAGATTACTGAGTCCCAGAAAAGGAAGTGGGAGACAGTTCTTGCATGCTGGGGAAATGAGACTGCGAGTATGAGGCTTGCTGAAATTTGAGGGAGAACAAAGTAAGACGCCAGGTAAGAGAACGTGGGGTGCGCATCCTGGGTAGATATTGGGAAGTGGGGGTACAATAGCAAGAAACAATGGATAGTCATGGGGGTGGGGGGGATAGGGCACTTAGAAAAGAAAGAACACAAGAAGGGCTGTTGGGAGGGAGGGAGAGGAGTAGAGACATACAGTATTTTTTAAGAAAAAACATATTTTTTAGGATTTTTTCTGGAGTTTGGGGTTTTAGTTTTTCTGCTTTTGTTTTCCACAAAATAAAAAAAATAAAAAAAAAACTTTTTTTTTTCCTTTACACTCTGGCAACTGCGTGTACATGACTATCCTGCCCTAGACAGCCTCTCCCTGTGACGCTGCGTTCTTAATACCTAGAGGTCACAACTCTGCATATCCCTTGCCTGAAGGAGCCCAGCCCTAAACATGGGAGAGGAGTGTGACAAGTGAGCTCCTCTGGTCAGGGACTCCCCCAAGTCCCCACCCCCAGCCCTCCACCAGTTCTGCAATCTCAACACTTAGCCAGGTACCTCACAGTACAAGTGATTGGCAGTCGTGGGGATGCATATGAACTCTATTTGAGGGACTTAGGATCAGTGCTAGGGATGAACTACAGGTGGCCAACCTGCCCACGGAAATTGTAAGCAGGAGTCTGTTTGGTCATATTTTGTCTGGGGTAAATAGGTCATGTCTTCAGGAAAGCTAAAAAAAAAAAAAAGCTAAGTTTGGATTAAGGTGCAGGGAAAACTACAATTCCCAGAAAGCTCTGGAATAGTTAACCAAAGAGAACTACAGTTCCCAGAAGGCCTTTAATTGGCCTCAGGTGCCCCACCTGCCTGTGTCAAATACTGCGTGTGAAATCATACAGATCTTTTCCAAACTCGACCAAAACGTAATACCTAAAGGGATGGTACCCTAAATACAGCTATCGAGATTGTCTATCTTGGTGTATATCATTTATACTTAAATTGTCCGCTGGGCTATGACCCACGGAGTACCTGACTGTGCTTATGAAGTGTTCGGCAAAAAAGGTTTACTTACTGCAGTGTCACCAGTCAGTAATGACGTTCGGGCCGCTGGGCTTACCTGGATCCCTAGTGCGTGTGAAGGTGTAACACGCCTGATATAAACAGAAGAGACATTTAGCCACAGGTTTTCAAAAGGGCACGCTGCTCCAGGGGACATGAAGCAGCATGCTAGAACCAGCCAAGAATAAAGGTGTCCTCCGCGTCCCTATCGCCCCCTTCTTGCTCGTTAGAAAGAGCAAAAAGGCGAGGCCAAAACTGAGGCCAAGCCTTCTATCTGGTAACCCAAAAACTAGAAAGGCAGAAAAGCAACCAGAGGCGGGAAAAGCCCAACCAGGCCAGAGGAAATACAGCCGCTGCCGAGAGCCGAGAAGTTCAGAAGCTCCGCTTGTTACCTAAAACCAGATGGGGACAGAGACGCCACACCTGGGCCCAGGCGTGTCTCGCCCTCGGTCCCTGCAGAGCTGAGGCCAGGAATGACAGGAATTCTCCCTTGCAGCTCCCAGCTTAGGACAGTCACAGCCATCTCCGAGGCCGCTCTCAGGGGAAAATGGCCAAAAAGCATGTAGCGGCTCCTTTAAGGCTCCTCCTCGCCCTCCCTCCCTCGCCCACGTGACCCGGGGCGGCCGCGCGCCGGCTCGGCCCCCCGCGCAAGCGGCGATGGCGGCGGCGGCGGGAGCTGCAGCGGCGGCGGCCGCCGAGGTGCGGAAGGGGAGGGGGAGAGGCGGGTGCATGCCCGCGCGCGCGCCCGGGGGAAGCGCGCGCCCGTGCAATGCTCCGGGGGTGCAACGGGGCCGGGGGGCCCGGGCGGGACTTGCAGCAATCCAGGGGGCCAGCACCGGGGGCGGATGAGGGGACCAGGGTGTGGGAGGTGGGGGGAGTGGGCACGGAGGCGCGCGTGCAGCCGCCGGCTGCCCCTGAGTGGGCGGCGGGCGCCGGGGCCCCAGGAGCACGCGTGAGGGGCACGAGGGGCCGTCCACCGGGCTGGGGGGCAGCGGGTGCTGGAGGGGTTGGTGCCCGGGGTCCCCGCGGCCTGGGGGACAAAGGGGGAGCGGCGCGTGCAGCCGGGAGGAGGGGGCGGGGCCGGGGCGCGGAGGCCCCGCCCCCTCCCCCTCCTCTTCTCTCGGCCCCAGAGATGCGGGGTCTACCGAGAGGGAGGGGGTTGATGCGGGCCCGGGGGAGGGGTCGTGCGGCCCCTCCGGGCAGCCGAGGCCGCGGAAGGGGGGGGCCCCATAGAGGAAGAGGTAGGCCCCGGAGCCTACTCTCTCTTCCCAGGGCCCAGGCATCCTGGACCCCCCAACTCTCTACTGGGCTGACCAGCCCTCCTGTCCCTTGTCTCCCCTCCCAGGGGGAGGCCCCCGCTGAGATGGGGGCGCTGCTGCTGGAGAAGGAAACCAGAGGAGCCACCGAGAGAGGTGAGTGCAGCTAAAACGGGCCCCAATTGGACCGTCACCTTCCCTAAACACAGGATCTCCTGAGCCCTTAGCTCTGAACTTTTTCTCTTCCTCTACAGTTCATGGCTCTTTGGGGGACACACCTCGTAGTGAAGAAACCCTGCCCAAGGCCACCCCCGACTCCCTGGAGCCTGCTGGCCCCTCATCTCCAGCCTCTGTCACTGTCACTGTTGGCGATGAGGGGGCTGACACCCCTGTAGGGGCTACACCACTCATTGGGGATGAATCTGAGAATCTTGAGGGAGATGGGGACCTCCGTGGGGGCCGGATCCTGCTGGGTGAGAGGCTGGGTAGCCTGGGGGGTTGGTGGGAAATTTCTGAGTCTTGCCTTCTTTCTTATCTTGCCTTTTGCTTGCCTGTTTTCTAGGCCATGCCACAAAGTCATTCCCCTCTTCCCCCAGCAAGGGGGGTTCCTGTCCTAGCCGGGCCAAGATGTCAATGACAGGGGCGGGAAAATCACCTCCATCTGTCCAGAGTTTGGCTATGAGGCTACTGAGTATGCCAGGAGCCCAGGGAGCTGCAGCAGCAGGGTCTGAACCCCCTCCAGCCACCACGAGCCCAGAGGGACAGCCCAAGGTCCACCGAGCCCGCAAAACCATGTCCAAACCAGGAAATGGACAGGTGAGTGGGATGGGAGAGATGGGATAATCAACCATAAACCTTTGGTGAGCTCTTTTACAGTTTCACTTAAGGCTTCTACTCCATTTACTCATTCACATATTTAAGCAAGGGGCTGCTGTGTGTCAAATATTAGGCTGTGCTTGATCTGTGAACCAACAGACAGGTTCCTCTCTTCCTGCAGTTTACATTCTTGGGTGGTGAAAGTTTGATGTTAAAGAGTCAATTATATAGTTAATGTCTTAATTACTCTTATGATAATGACAAGGTAAGGGAATTTCAAACCACTCTTCCTTTCTACCTCAAAGCAAGCCCTTGGGGAACTCATCTGTCACTGCTCTATTTGTAAAGTTTTTCCTGGGAATCCCAGTGGGAAAGGAGATGAGGGCCACAGAAATAATAGAGGAGGGAAGTGACAAGGGCACCAGAAGCTTTATGACCAAGTTCTAGGGTTCTTGGGTCATACCTATTGTTGACCTAAAGGAAAAAACTGAGGCAAACTTAACATTAAGTAAAGTATATTTGGTCAGGTTTTGAGGACAGCCTTTAGGAGCAAAGATTCAAGTTGCCCTGAAAATACACTCTGATTAGCAGCAGTTATAAGTAGGGGTTTTTTTGTTTGTTTTGTTTTGTTTTTGAAGACAGTTTCACTATGTTGCCCAGGCTGGTCTCAAAACTGCTGGGCTTCAGCAATCTTCCTGCCTTGACCTCGCAAAGTGCTGGGATTACAGGTGCAAGCCACCACAACCAGCCCACAAGTAGGTTTTTAAAGGAAAAGAAGATTGGATGACGTGAAGATATTGAAAAAAAAACAGGCTGACTCTGGGCACACTGCGTAGGAGTTAGCCCTGCTCTGGAAGGAGCCGCAAAAAGAAAAAAAAAAGATAAAAATTGTTTAAAAGATTGAAGAAATAACAAAGGAAAAGAAGAGGCAGTTCCTAAATTGTTTACCAGTTTACATTAGAATAACAAGCTATTGATCTGCTATACATTGTTCTTTGTCTCACAGATATTAGGCACATGAAGATAATGGGTGAAGCAGCACCCTAGTCAGGTACAAAATGCCTTTAAGCAGTTGCCTCCAGGCATGGGCCCTAACCGTTCCATACTGACTCCTCGCTGAGCCTGATCAATTTTGCCTGCTTCACATAGCACAGGTTGCTATGAGCTACCTTTCCTTTCTCACTATGATAAACATTAATTTTTATAGTTGCAATTCATTTTGTAAAAAATAGGGAAGAAAAGGAAAATTGAATTTATAAATTAGGTACAGTGAGAGATTAACAACAATAGTAACATGATAGCGTAATCCTAACAGTAGGCCAGGCGTGGCTTGCCTATAATCTCAACACTTTCAGAGGCCAAGGCCGGCAATCACTTGAGGTCAGGAGTTCGAGACCAGCCTGGTAAACATGTCCAAACCCCGTCTCTAACTAAAATAATAATAATAATAATAATAATAATAATAATAATAATAATAAATTAGCCAGGCGTGGTGGTGTGCGCCTGTAATCCCAGCTAGTCGAGAGGCTGAGGCAGGAGAATCACTTGCAGTGAGCCAAGATCGTGCCACTGCGGTTCAGCCTGGGCAACAGAGCGAGACTCAAAAAAAATAGCACAATTCTAACAATATGCCACCATCACTGCTGATGAACTGGATAAGAGGGGACTAGTGTCACGTAAAATTTACCATCTGAAAAACAATTTTAGGCCAGGCGCAGTGGCTCACGCCTGTAATCTCAGCACTTTGGAGGCCGAGGCGAGAGGATCACCTGAGGTCAGGAGTTTGAGACCAGCCTGGCCAACATAGTGAAACCCTGTCTCTACTAAAAATACAAAAATTAGGCCAGGCGGGGTGGCTCACGCATGTAATCCCAGCACTTTGGGAGGCCAAGGCAGGTGGATCACCTGAGGTCAGGAGTTCGAGACCAGCCGGACGAACATGGTGAAACCCCATCTCTATTAAAAATACAAAATTAGCCGGGCATGGTGGTACATGCCTGTAACAGTCCGCTACTTGGGAGGCTGAGGCAGGAGAATCGCTTGAATCCAGGAGGCAGAGGTTGTAGTTAGCCGAGATCCTGCCATTGCACTCCAGCCTGGACAACAAGAGCAAAACTCCGTCTCAAAAAAAAAAAAAAAATACAAAAAGTAGCCGAGCGTGGTGGCATGTGCCTATAGTTCCAGCTACTCAGGAGGCAGAGGTGAGAGAAACGCTTGAACCTGGGAGGTAGAGGCTGCAGTGAACTGAGATCGCGCCACTGCACTCCAGCTTGGGCAACAGAGTGAGACTCCATCTAAAAATTTAAAAATAAAATAAAAAACATTTTTAAGTATATAATTTAATGGTATTAAATACTTTCATCAGGTGCAATCATCAGTCACCATAACTCATCTTGTAAAACTGAAACTCTGTACCCATTAAAACATAACTCTCCATTCCCTCCACCCCCTAGCCCCTGGCAAGGACCACTGTCCTTTCTTTCTCTATAAATTTGAGTAAGTACTTTATCTAAGTGTAATCGTACAGTATTTATCCTTTTGTGACTGGCTTATTTCACTTAGCATAATGTCCTCAAGGTTCATCTATGTTGTACCATGTCAGAATTTCTTTCCTTTCACCTGGGCAGCATACCAAGACCCCATCTCTAAAAGAAGTTTAAAAGAATGTTTCAAAGGCCAGGCCCAGTGACTCACGCCTGTAATCCCGTACTTTCTGGGGAGGATCACTTGACACCAGGAGTTCAAGACCAGCCTGGGCAACATGGCAAGACCTCTTCTCTACCAAAAAAAAAATTAAGAAGACATTAGTTAGGCATTGTGACATGTGCCTGTAATCCCAGCTTCCCAGGAAGCTGAGGCAGGAGAATGGCTTGAGTCCAGTTCGAGGCTGAAGTGAGCCATAGTCATGCCACTGCACTCCATCCTGGGTAACAGAATGAGACCTTATCTCTTAAAAAAAGTATATCTTTCCTTTTTATGGCTGAATGTTATTCCATTGTGTATAAATGCCACATTTTGCTTATCCATTCATCTGTCAGTGGCACTTGAGTTGCTTCCGCACCTCAGCTGTTGTAAACAGTCCTGCTGTGTATATGGCCACATATAAAAGGTCTTTTAACTTTATTAAGCTTTGTTTTCTCATCTGTAAAATGGAAAAGGGCCTGCTCTGCATGGTTGCAGAGATGAGTGAGTGTTAGTGTGCTTGACACTCTTCCTCTGAGGAAATAGCACCCGTGGTTGCCAGTTTGTGGCTACTGGAGCCTCACATGGCATTTGGAGGTGTGGCTCACTACCCCACCCCCGCCTGGGGCTCCAGGCTAACCCAAGCAAAACTGTAGGTGCTCTCTGACCCTCAATGTGCTCCCTCTCGGCCCACAGCCCCCGGTCCCTGAGAAGCGGCCCCCTGAAGTACAGCATTTCCGCATGAGTGATGATGTCCACTCACTGGGAAAGGTGACCTCAGGTCAGTCCCATCCCCCACCTCTGGTGGCTTGATGTGGTCTGTTCTGAAGGTTTCGGTGATAGGCCCCACACCATTCTCTCTCTTCTTCCAGATCTGGCCAAAAGGAGGAAGCTGAACTCAGGAGGTGGCCTGGTAAGCAGCAGAGGCAGAGCCTCTACCCCTCGGGGGCTGCTCTGAGGGAGGGTCAGAGGTGGGGCTGCATCCCATCCTCAGTAGAAATGGGCAGGGTGTCAGTGGCCTCAATTTTTCTCATCTTTTTCTAGTCGGAGGAGTTAGGTTCTGCCCGGCGTTCAGGAGAAGTGACCCTGACGAAAGGGGACCCCGGGTCCCTGGAGGAGTGGGAGACGGTGGTGGGTGATGACTTCAGTCTCTACTATGATTCCTACTCTGTGGATGAGCGCGTGGACTCCGACAGCAAGGTGAGACAGAGCTGGTCTGCCCTCCCCGCCGGTGCTCCCCCAGGGCTGGGGCTCACTGTCCAGTCCTCCTTGTTCCCTGTTTTTCTGCTTTCTGTCCTTTTTATCTTCTGAATATCCCCTAAGTCGTTGCCCCACGCTGTCTATAACTCCTTTTTTTTTGAGGGGGGAGACGGAATCTCGTTCTGTCACCCAGGCTGGAGCGCAATATCACGATCTGGGCTCACTGCAACCTCTGTCTCCAGGGTTAAAGCGATTCTCCTGCCTCAGCCTCCCGAGTTGCTGGGATTACAGGCGCCTGCCACCACGCCCAGCTAATTTTTGTATTTTTAGTAGAGACCAGGTTTCCCTGTGTTGACCAGGCTGGTCTCTAACTCCTGACCTTAGTTGATCCACCCACCTTGGCCTCCCAAAGTGCTGGGATTACAGCTGTGAGCCACCGCGCCCAGCTGTAACTCATTTTCAATGTGTATTCTGCCCATTTCATCCACAAAGGTGGCCACCACCCTGCACACGGGATTTAGTATTATTATTTTTTTTTAATCAGCTAATGAAATGACCATTTAACAGACATGTACTGTTTAAAAAAAGAAAACAAAAAAAGAAATGACCAGAAAGCACTTTTTTAAAACATACATTATGCTGTTTATATAAAATTCAAAAGCATTCCATTGTCATTTATTTGCTTATTCCGTTGCTCTTTGTCTGGTTTTATCTTATATGTTTGCCTACACAGTAGAATGTTTAGTCTCTCTGATTTTGCCTTTTATTTAACATTTTATCATGAAAACTTGCAAGCATAATCAAAAGAGTAAAATAGGGAGCCCCCATGTACCCAACACACAGCTCCAGCCATTATCAGTACACAGTCCATCTTGACCCATCTGTACATCTCCCAGCACACACACCTACTAGGTTATTTTAAAGCAAATCCCAGACCTCATATCATTTTACCTAAACATATATCCATATAGATTTGTAAATATAAGGCCTCTTTTTGTCGTTCAACATCACTACACTACTGTTTTCACACCTAAAAAAACTTACCGATTTCTTAATACCATCAAATATCCTGTCAGCACATTTCCTCAGCTCTCACAAATGGTTTTTGTCAAGATCCAAATGAGGCCCACACCTTGATTTGATTAACATTTGTCTTAGGTCAGCCAGGCACGGTGGCTCATGCCTGTAATCCCAGTACTTTGGGAGGCCAAGGCGGGCAGATCACGTGAGGTCGGGAGTTCGAGACCAGCCTGATCAACATGGAGAAACCCCGTCTCTACTGAAAAAAATACAAAATTAGCTGGACGTAGTGGTGCATGCCTGTAATTCCAGCTACTCGGGAGGCTGAGGCAGGAGAATCGCTTGAACCTGGGAGGCGGAGGTTGCAGTGAGCCAAGATCTTACCATTGCACTCCAGCCTCAGCAACAAGAGCGAAACTCCGTCTCAAAAAAAAAAAAAATTTTTTTTTGTCTTAGGTCTCTCTTAGTATTTAGGTTTCCCCATCTTCTTTGTGTTTGTTTGTTTGTTTGTTTGTTTTTGTTTTTTGAGATGGAGTCTCACACTGTCACCCAGGCTGGAGTGCAGTGGCGTGATCTTGGCTCACTGCAAGCTCCGCCTCCTGAGTTCAAGCAATTCTCCTGCCTCAGTCTCCCAAGTAGCTGGGATTACAGGCACCCACCACCATGCCCAGCTAATTTTTTGTATTTTTAGTAGAGGCAGGGTTTCACTATGTTGGCCAGGCTGGTCTCAAACTCCTGATCTCGTGATCTGCCCATCTCGGCCTCCCAAAGCACTGGGATTACAGGTGTGAGCCACCACACCCGGCCTGATTTCCCCATCTTCTAAAAAAAAATTTTTTGGCCCAGGCGTGGTGGCTCACGCCTGTAATCCCAGCACTTTGGGAGGCAGGTGGATCACCTGAGGTCAGGAGTTTGAGACCAGCCTAGCCAACATGGTGAAAACCCATCTCTAATAAAAATACGAAAATTAGCTGGGTGTGGTGGCGGGTGCCCATAATCCCAGCTACTCAGGAGGCTGAGGCAAGAGAATTGCTTGAATCCGGGAGGTGGAGGTTGCAGTGAGCTGAGATCACACCATTGCACTGCAGCCTGGGCAACGAGAGCAAAACTCAAATAAATAAGAAAGATTTTTTTTCTTGCCATTTATTTGTCAAAGAAACCAGCTCAGTTGTCCTACAGAATTTTTCACATTTAGGAGTTGGCTGATTGGGTGGAGATTGACACATCCTCTCTGCCCATATTTCTTGTAAACTGATAGATCTAGAGGCGGAATCAGCTTCAGGTGCCAAGAAGACTTGACAGTGGGTGCAAGTGCTTCTGGCCACATCACATCAGGATGCATGGAACATCTAATCTGGTCATTTTTCTTGTTAGTGATAAGATTGACCAGTGGGTTCAGGTGATGTCAGCCTGAACCTTTCATATAAAGTTTCTCATGAGCTTTGTGTCTAGTGTTTTTAGCAACCATTGGTGGTCTTGCCTGTTTATGAACATCATAAAAGGGGTATCAAACTATGTTTATCTTCTGGTACTTGCTTTTTGTTTTTTAACTTAATATCACATTACCAAGATCTGTGCACATTGCTGTCTGTAACTTTTTCACTGCTGTGTAGTATTCCATGCACCCTCTCTTTATGTGGCCCTTTGTCTCCTCTGCTACCCACACTCATCCCCAGCAGCCATCCGTGGGTAGTGGCGGGGGGCAATGGTGGTGGTGGTTTTCTTTACTCACCTCATTGTTTGAGTCCTGGGGGTTGGATATGTCTGTTCTGCCTCTCTCCCAGTCTGAAGTTGAAGCTCTAACTGAACAACTAAGTGAAGAGGAGGAGGAGGAAGAGGAGGAAGAAGAAGAAGAGGAAGAGGAGGAGGAAGAGGAAGAAGAAGAGGAAGATGAGGAGTCAGGGAATCAGTCAGATAGGGTAAGAGACGGAGGCTGATATCTCCAGAGGAGTGGGAGACTGTGGGGCTGGAGGTCTGGTCCTGAAGGTGTTGGGGGGGCCCCTGGGGGTGAGGGTTCCTAACTCCTCCTCCTCCCCCTTCCCAGAGTGGTTCCAGTGGCCGGCGCAAGGCCAAGAAGAAATGGCGAAAAGACAGCCCATGGGTGAAGCCATCTCGGAAGCGGCGCAAGCGGGAGCCTCCGCGGGCCAAGGAGCCACGAGGTGAGGAGGCTCTGCTGCTTTTGGGTGCCCTCCAGCCCCCGCCCGGACCCCCAGAGTGTGTGCACGCACACACACGCTCTCGCATGTCCACCTGCATGTACCCACGCGTCCAGGCACCTGTGAGCTCGCACTCTCACTCTCTCTGTCTCTGTGTCAGGAGTGAATGGTGTGGGCTCCTCAGGCCCCAGTGAGTACATGGAGGTCCCTCTGGGGTCCCTGGAGCTGCCCAGCGAGGGGACCCTCTCCCCCAACCACGCTGGTAATTGCCAATTGCCGGGACAGGGAGCCACTAGGGGGCGACCTCAGGGCAGGAGGGAAAGGGAAGGAGGGGAACCACGCCAGAGCCGGGGTGTCCATGGCCAGGCTTTAGGGGTTCTGGGGCATGGTGGGGTGGGGTAGGGAGGGAGTGAGAGGACCCGCCAGGGGTCCCAGTAGGTGAGGTGCAGAGCCTCAGCTCCTCTTTTCCTCCATCCAAGGGGTGTCCAATGACACATCTTCGCTGGAGACAGAGCGAGGGTTTGAGGAGTTGCCCCTGTGCAGCTGCCGCATGGAGGCACCCAAGATTGACCGCATCAGCGAGAGGGCGGGGCACAAGTGCATGGCCACCGAGAGTGTGGACGGAGAGGTGGGGCCGTGGGCTGGTGGGAGAGGTGCCAGGGCGTCCAGTCCCCGGCCCCAGCCTCACGCTCTCTTCTCACCCATCCTCACTGCGCACAGCTGTCAGGCTGCAATGCCGCCATCCTCAAGCGGGAGACCATGAGGCCATCCAGCCGTGTGGCCCTGATGGTGCTCTGTGAGACCCACCGCGCCCGCATGGTCAAACACCACTGCTGCCCGGGCTGCGGCTACTTCTGCACGGCGGTGAGTGACCAGTGGGGCAGACAGGTAGCATGCCCTGTGGCAGAGGGGGCCCCAGTAACCTGACCATGTCGTTTCCCTGCTCCCAGGGCACCTTCCTGGAGTGCCACCCTGACTTCCGTGTGGCCCACCGCTTCCACAAGGCCTGTGTGTCTCAGCTGAATGGGATGGTCTTCTGTCCCCACTGTGGGGAGGATGCTTCTGAAGCTCAAGAGGTGACCATCCCCCGGGGTGACGGGGTGACCCCACCGGCCGGCACTGCAGCTCCTGCACCCCCACCCCTGTCCCAGGATGCCCCTGGGAGAGCAGACACTTCTCAGCCCAGGTACTGGCCTCCCCCTTCTGTACTGTCTGTTCCCTGCCCCACCCCTATTGCTCCTGGACATGAGCTCCTTCTTCCACAGTGCCCGGATGCGAGGGCATGGGGAACCCCGGCGCCCGCCCTGCGATCCCCTGGCTGACACCATCGACAGCTCAGGGCCCTCCCTGACCCTGCCCAATGGGGGCTGCCTTTCAGCCGTCGGGCTGCCACTGGGGCCAGGCCGGGAGGCCCTGGAAAAGGCCCTGGTCATCCAGGAGTCAGAGAGGTGAGTGGGGAGTTGCTCAGGCACAGCAACTGGGGCTGAGGCCAGAGGAGCGGTGTCGAGGCTGATGCTGGAATCTGAGGAGCTCCCCTTCTCTCCCCGCTCCCGTGCTCCCTTGGCAGGCGGAAGAAGCTCCGTTTCCACCCTCGGCAGTTGTACCTGTCCGTGAAGCAGGGCGAGCTGCAGAAGGTGATCCTGATGCTGTGTGAGTGCCACCCGTTCCTTCAGCAGACCTTGACCAAGCTTCATGTATATACCAGGCACTGGGTACAGGGCCAGGAGTACAGTTGTGAAGGACACAGTCCTTGCCCTGAAGGACTTAGTGTGGCGGGGAAAAGACACATGTAACCCGTGACGATGGGGATGTGGTGACTCATAGATGCTGGGTCCTGTTCTGAGTGCTTATACCTGTTAGCCTTGGCTTGCACAGAGAGGTTAGGGACCTTGCACAGTGCACAGTGGTACTGAGAAGCAAGGCAGGGTTTGAATTCAGGCAGAGCTGATGCCTTTGACTCCTTATTCTGATAAATGCCGTGGTGGAGGCAAGCTCGGAGAATGCCAGGAGGGGCCCTGACCCAGCTTGGGGCCCTGAGAAGCCTTCCTGAAAGAAGTGCCACCTGCCCCCTAGCTTGCTTACCACTTGTCCCTCCCTCTCCCGGTGTGGCGGGCTCTCCCCGCAGTGGACAACCTGGACCCCAACTTCCAGAGCGACCAGCAGAGCAAGCGCACGCCCCTGCATGCAGCCGCCCAGAAGGGCTCCGTGGAGATCTGCCATGTGCTGCTGCAGGTCAGCACGGGCCCGGCCCCATGCCTCATTCACCAGGCCCTTAGGCCCCTCCCCTGCCCCATGCGTCCCTGGTGCCAGCCCTCCTGCCCCCTCACAGGCTGGAGCCAACATAAATGCAGTGGACAAACAGCAGCGGACGCCACTGATGGAGGCCGTGGTGAACAACCACCTGGAGGTAGCCCGTTACATGGTGCAGCGTGGTGGCTGTGTCTATAGCAAGGTGTGCGCGCAGGCAGCAGGGCGTGGCCCCCGGAGTCAGGGACCAGGTTTGGGGTGCCAGCCCGAAGGCTCATTTGCCCGTGTCTCCCTCAGGAGGAGGACGGTTCCACCTGCCTCCACCACGCAGCCAAAATCGGGAACTTGGAGATGGTCAGCCTGCTGCTGAGCACAGGACAGGTGGACGTCAACGCCCAGGTCAGCGGCCCACCCAGCGCAGTCCCTCTGGGTCCCTGGTGCCTGGGTTCCTTGGCTTGGCCTCAGGCTTTGGGCCGCCTTTCCTACATCTGACCTCACGCTGCTCGTGTCTGTCCTCATTGCTTTTTTCTTCCTCATTTGTATTTCTCTTCATTCTTTTCTTTCTCTTGTTTCTTTCTCTTTATCAAGTTTCAGAATAATCAGTTCCTGTCTTAATCTCTGAAAGTGTCCAGTGAGGCTTTTTATTAACTCTTGGGTTGTCATACATTGGATGTGTTTTAGTCATTTATTGGCATTCTTCTCAGTCTTTGAATTATTCCGTCATTGTCCAGAAGAAGCCCCTTTAAGAGGCCTCTGTGGCTGTGACATGACCCAGTGGCCCAGTGGCCTTTGAGAGCCTCCTGACCTTTCAGCACATTTCCTGCCCCCAACTCAGAATCCACCATTTCTCTAAGAAACTCTGCTTCCTTTATGGGAAACTCTTTTTTTTTTTTTTGAGACGGAGTCTCACTCTGTTGCCCAGGCTGGAGTGCAATGGTGTGATCGCAGCTTACTGCAAGCTCCGCCTCCCAGGTTCACGCCATTCTCCTGCCTCAGCCTCCGGAGTAGCTGGGATTACAGGCGCCCACCACCACGCCTGGCTAATTTTTGTATTTTTAGTAGAGACGGGGTTTCACCATATTGGCCAGGCTGATCTTGAACTCCTGACCTCGTGAGCCACCGCGCCCGGCCAGAAGCATTTTTTAGAGAATACAATCTATGTTCCTAGGAGTGTTTATTGTTATTGGGTTGTCGCTGCCTCTAGGACTTTTGAGTGGGCAGACTTAGGAAATTTTTGTTCGTTTTTTCTTTTAAGAGACAGGGTCTTGCTATGTCACCCAGGCTGAAGTACTGTAGCAGTTCACAGACAGTCATAGCTCACTGCAGCCTCGAAATCCTGGGCTCAAGCAACCCTCCCATCTCAGTCACATGAGTAGCTGGGACTACAGGCATGCGCCTCCATGACCAGCTCCTGGCTGTATTTTTTGGAAAGAGAACAATTACTTTATTTTATCTCTGGCATCAGATGGTAGACGCTACTAGTCCCATTTTTGTTTGTTTGTTTTTTGAGACGGAGTCTTGCTCTGTCGCCCAGGCTGGAGTGCAGTGGCACGATCTTGGCTCACTGCAAGCTCCGCCTCCCGGGTTCACGCCATTCTGCCTCAGCCTCCCTAGTAGCTGGGACTACAGGCGCCTGCCACCACGCCCAGCTAATTTTTTCTATTTTTTAGTAGAGACAGGGTTTCACCGTGTTGGCCACAATGGTCTCCATCTCCTGACCTCGTGATCCGCCCGCCTCGGCCTCCCAAAGTGCTGGGATTACAGGCATGAGCCACCGCGCCCGACCCTACTAGTCCCATTTTTTAGATGAAGAAACTGCGACCCAGAGACGTTAAGTGACTTACCCAGGGTCCCACAGCTTGTGAGTGGTGGAGCTGGGATTCACACACACAGCCAATCTTGACCATTTGCTGCTTTGGTGAGCAGGGCCAGCTGCCCCCACCCTCACTCCCTTCCCACCCACAGGACAGTGGGGGGTGGACGCCCATCATCTGGGCTGCAGAGCACAAGCACATCGAGGTGATCCGCATGCTACTGACGCGGGGCGCCGACGTCACCCTCACTGACAACGTGAGTGAGCGTTTGGTTGAGGTAGGGCAGCCCCAGGCCCCTGAGCAAGGTGGAGGCTGGATTCAAGGGCCCAGCTACCTGCACCTCATCTGTTCCCCTCCTACCTCCACAGGAGGAGAACATCTGCCTGCACTGGGCCTCCTTCACGGGCAGCGCCGCCATCGCCGAAGTCCTTCTGAATGCGCGCTGTGACCTCCATGCTGTCAACTACCATGGGGACACCCCCCTGCACATCGCAGCTCGGGAGAGCTACCATGACTGCGTGCTGTGAGCCCCTGCCCCGCCCTTGATGCCCCTGCCCCCACTTCTTGCAGCCTCAGACCCCGCATTGGGCATCCTATCCCCTCTTCAGGTTATTCCTGTCACGTGGGGCCAACCCTGAGCTGCGGAACAAAGAGGGGGACACAGCATGGGACCTGACTCCCGAGCGCTCCGACGTGTGGTTTGCGCTTCAACTCAACCGCAAGCTCCGACTTGGGGTGGGAAATCGGGCCATCCGCACAGAGAAGATCATCTGCCGGTGAGCCCTGGGCCCCTCTCTGCACCCAAGACCACCTCCTCCCCACCGATACCCTCCCCAGGCTCCATTGCATCCTCACAACATTCCCCAACCCCTCCCCATGCACCACTGAATCCCCAGAACCACCCACAGGCCCCCTCCCCACTAGGGTTGCCAGATACAGCAAATAAAAATAGAAGACACCCAGTTAAACTGGAATTTCAGATGCACAGATGCATACTTTTTTAGTGTGAGAATGTCCTGTGTAATTTTTGGGACATACTAAAAAGCTATTTCTTGTTTATCTAAAATTCTATGTTAACTGGCTGTCCTGCATCTTACCTGGCAACCTTACTCCCCTGCCCCCAGCCCCAGGAACCTCCCCAACTCTCTTCCTTATACCTGGAGTAGCTCCTCACCCCCTTTTCCAGCTTCCCAGCCCCTTCTTCCCGTCTTCTGCAGGGACGTGGCTCGGGGCTATGAGAACGTGCCCATTCCCTGTGTCAACGGTGTGGATGGGGAGCCCTGCCCTGAGGATTACAAGTACATCTCGGAGAACTGCGAGACGTCCACCATGAACATCGATCGCAACATCACCCACCTGCAGGTGAATAGGGGGCCCGGGGCCTCCCCAAAAGGACACCGAGAGCTGCCAAGTACAGTTGGACAAGCTTCAAACCAGCAAAGGCACCTGGCCAAGGAAGGGTTGGCTGAAAGGGAGCCCTGGTGTGGGGTCGCATCCCCCCCAGGGGAGGGATCCTTTTCCTAGGTCACAGCAAGGTATCATATGAGCTCCCAGTAGCCCTGGGGACACCACCATACTGATTACCCGTCACCCTAGGACCATCACCACCCACTGTTGTAACACATGGACCCCAAAGAAAGGACAGTGGTTAGGGGGTCAGGGGGCATCAAGAGTAGAGGGGCCCAGAGCGATCATGGGGTTGAGCTGACCCCTGCCTCCTCGCCCCAGCACTGCACGTGTGTGGACGACTGCTCTAGCTCCAACTGCCTGTGCGGCCAGCTCAGCATCCGGTGCTGGTATGACAAGGTGCGTGCCCCTTGCCTTGGCCACAGACACCCGGCCCCTCCTTCAGAGGAGCCAGCCTCCAATAGGCCAGCTCCCTGGGACCATGTCCCTCACCTCCTACCCTGTGGGGGAAGTGACTGAGAGGGCTGGGCAAGGCCTGGGAATCCTGGGACGTGGCTGGGACAGCGATGGGCGTGTGCCCAGGTCTATGCAAACCAGGGATGATGCTCCTGCATTTCCTGCTCTCGGATCTCAGCGCCTGTGTGACCTCCCCAACCCCAACTTCCCTGTCTCTGTAGAGTCTTGGGGTTCCTGGGTGGGCAGCTGAGGTGGCCCCCACAGAGAAACCACTGTCCTCCCCTCCGCACCCTAGGATGGGCGATTGCTCCAGGAATTTAACAAGATTGAGCCCCCGCTGATTTTCGAGTGTAACCAGGCGTGCTCATGCTGGAGAAACTGCAAGAACCGGGTTGTACAGAGTGGCATCAAGTGAGGCCCTGCTCCACAGCCCACCCTCTCCCCACCTCACCCTTTCCTCCCTGCCCCTGAGGCTTTTCCAGGGCCTCCACCCAACAGCGCCATCTCTCCTACCCCCAGGGTGCGGCTACAGCTCTACCGAACAGCCAAGATGGGCTGGGGGGTCCGCGCCCTACAGACCATCCCACAGGGGACCTTCATCTGCGAGTAAGTCACCGGGAGCACCTTAACGCCTGGTGGGAAGGGGATACATGGCCACTGCTGACTGCCAGGCCTCCCTCTCAGCCATCTGCCCTGTTGAGTCACATGTCTCCATCTGGCCACTCTCCAGCCAGCCTCCTCTGACCCCTATTCCTGCAGCTGAGCAGCCAGCCTCCTCTGACCCCCATCCCCCCAGCTGAGAATGGCACCTGCCTCCACTCTGCCCAGACCACAGAGCTTGTCTTCCCTCCCCTCCACCTCCACCCTCTACCTTCCCCTCCACCCCCTCCTCGCCCTTCCTAGCTGGAGAAAGTGCCAGTTTGGGAGACAAACAGACTTGGGTTTGAGCCCCTCTCTGCTTCTGGATGTTCTTGGCCAAGTTACTTAACCTCTTTGAGCCTTATTTTTCTTGTCTGTAGAGTGGAGGTGATAACAGCTACCTATGTGTCCACCTCCTCAGGGGCCTGTCCCTCTCCATCAGTTCTTTGCCCAGCATCTGTAATCTCCCCCTTTCTCTTGGCTGCCATCCCACAACCCTCAATCTTACTTTGGTCTCCTTTGGCCCTTATTTATTTTTTTTTTTTAATTTATTTTTTGAGACGGAGTTTCACTCTTGTTGCCCAAGCTGGAGTGCAATGGCACAATCTTGGCTCACTGCAGTCTCCACCTCCCAGGTTCAAGCGATTCTCCTGCCTCAGCCTCCCAAGTAGCTGGGATGACAGGCGCACACCACCACACCCGGCTAATTTTTTGTATTTTTAGTAGAAACGGAGTTTCACTATGTTAGCCAGGCTGGTCTCGAACTCCTGACCTCAGATGATCCGCCCACCTCGGCCTCCCAAAGTGCTGGGATTACAGGCGTGAGCCACCGTGCCTGACCATTCTTTGGCCTTTAAAAAAGATAGTCCTCTAACCATACTTGCCTGTTCAACAGACCATCCAGTTTCTTTCCATCATGTCATCTCTCAACTTCTCTGGCAAGCAGCCCCTTCCTGCTGGGCCTCAGTTTCCCCACCATCCACTCACTGCCTGTCCCTGCCAAAATCGGCCTTTGCCCTTCCCACTCTGCTGAAGCTGTCTCTTGACAGTCACTTCCCACCCACGTCCTCTCCGTGTGTCTGAATCTCCCGTGTCTGCTCACCCTCCTTAGATAGCTGGCTCCTCTCCTCCCTCTGGTGTCCAGATATGTGTGGGTGCTCTTGCCCCGAATCATGCCTTGAGTTCCTTGCCACTCCTGTACCTCTGGCTCTTCCTGCAGTCCTGGCCCCTCTCCTGTTCCATATCGCCCATTCCTGCCGGGTGGCTCCTGGTACACAAACCTCTCTGTGTCTAAACCCGAACTTCCCCACCCAGGCCAACTGCCCCTACACATTAATCCCCTTAACCACAGAGCTTGTTGTCTGTCTCTGTGCTGACTGAAGGCTTCCTCTGTCAAGGCTGGAATGCTGCCCTTTCACTTGCCCACCACTGCTGCTCCAGGCCTTCCCTTCCCCACACCTGCCAGCCCTGCCCATTCCAGATTCCACGGGCTTGTGAAGAGAGATGGGGCCTGGAGTCACCTCCTAATAGCCCACACTCACCTTCAGAACCATGGATTCCTGTCCCACAGGTATGTCGGGGAGCTGATCTCTGATGCTGAGGCTGATGTGAGAGAGGATGATTCTTACCTCTTCGACTTAGACAACAAGGTGAGCAGGAGACCCTCCTTACCCTGCTGCTCCCCAGGGCTGGCTTTCAGGAGCCTCTGGGAAGTCAGCAAATGGAAACCTGGGGAGGAGGTACTGGGGAGTCAGTGGGTGGGGAGGGCAAGCAGGGTCGGGGGAGATGTGAAGAGTGCCATCCCCCTGCCCCAGGATGGAGAGGTGTACTGCATTGATGCCCGTTACTATGGCAACATCAGCCGCTTCATCAACCACCTGTGTGACCCCAACATCATTCCCGTCCGGGTCTTCATGCTGCACCAAGACCTGCGATTTCCACGCATCGCCTTCTTCAGTTCCCGAGACATCCGGACTGGGGAGGAGCTAGGGTGAGACTCTAGGGGTCTCTAGGGGCTCTGCCAGGGGGTGGGAGATGCAGCAAACCTGGGACCTGAAGGCCGGCATGTACCTGGTGTCCAGGCATGGAGTAGTGCAGAGCTTCTCAGATTTCAGTGTACATAAGTATTTCCTGGAGGACTTGGGGAAACAGTCCTGTGCCTCCCAGAGAGATTTTGAATCAGTAGGCTTGGGATGGGGCCCAGGATTCTGCATTTCTAACAAGTCCCCAGGCAATGCTGATGCTGAAAGTCCATAGAACATACAAGGGGCTCAGATCCCATCTGGAGAAGATAGGTTGGGTGTCGGGTCCCTCTCAGGGAGCAGGATCCACAGGGTCTTCGGGGTGGGCTCTTGGTGGCTGGGTCCAGGTCCCACAAGCTCCTGTTTTCCTCTGACAGGTTTGACTATGGCGACCGCTTCTGGGACATCAAAAGCAAATATTTCACCTGCCAATGTGGCTCTGAGAAGTGCAAGCACTCAGCCGAAGCCATTGCCCTGGAGCAGAGCCGTCTGGCCCGCCTGGACCCACACCCTGAGCTGCTGCCCGAGCTCGGCTCCCTGCCGCCTGTCAACACATGAGAACGGACCACACCCTCTCTCCCCAGCATGGATGGCCACAGCTCAGCCGCCTCCTCTGCCACCAGCTGCTCGCAGCCCATGCCTGGGGGTGCTGCCATCTTCTCTCCCCACCACCCTTTCACACATTCCTGACCAGAGATCCCAGCCAGGCCCTGGAGGTCTGACAGCCCCTCCCTCCCAGAGCTGGTTCCTCCCTGGGAGGGCAACTTCAGGGCTGGCCACCCCCGTGTTCCCCATCCTCAGTTGAAGTTTGATGAATTGAAGTCGGGCCTCTATGCCAACTGGTTCCTTTTGTTCTCAATAAATGTTGGGTTTGGTAATAAACTGCGATTTTTGTGTTGGGGTGGGGAGAAAGCATACTTGGCTAGAGGGAATGTGGGTCCAAGGGCCACAATAGGATGGGAAGCAGGCTGGACAGGTGTGGCTGGTGTGATGGCCGCCCAGTGCGGGGCAGGGAGGTGGGGGGCCACTATGAAGATCCAGTTTCACAGGCACGGTGGCTGACACCTATAATCCCAGCACTTTGGGAGGCCAAGGCAGGCGAATCACCTGAGATCAGGAGTTCAAGACCAGCCTGGCCAACTTGGTGAAACCCCATCTCTACTCAAAATAGAAAAAATTTGCTGGGCGTGGTGGCAGGCACCTGTAATCCTGGCTACTCCAGAGGCTGAGGCAGGAGAACCGCTTGAAGCCAGGAGGCGGAGGTTGCAGTGAGCCAAGATTGAGTCACTGCACACCAGCCTGGGCAACAAGAGCGAAACTCCATCTCAAAAAGAAAAAAACAGGTCCAATTTCCACACTTTAATCTTTGGCGGGAGCGTGTTGGGAGTGTACGGCAGTTAAGGTAGTTTGCGAGATTATAAAGCGTTTTCTTATCAGAGCATGCCAGGTCGTTCACTGTGGTCCGTAGTGCCCCCAGGAAATAGCCCTGAGCCCGCGTCCCAGGCTCCAGCTCCCCAGCCCGCTGGGCACAAAGTTGAGAAGAAGGAACTAGAGTGTGTCGGGGACCACAGGCGGGGGTGGGGCTGTGACGTGTGGGAGGGCGGGGCGGGCAGCAGGTGAGACGCCAGGTCTCCAGGGCTCCAATCACTCCAGAGACTGAGCCATGGGGGGAAAGCAGCGGGACGAGGATGACGAGGCCTACGGTGAGACTGGGGCGAGGCTCGGGACCCTGTGGAGGGAGGGGAGGACGGGTACTTTGGGAATGGTGTCTGGGGCTGGCTCCAGGGAGAGGAACTAAGGAGAGTACTGTGTCCCTGAGGGGAGGGCCCGGGAACCGGGAGCCATGGAGGGAGGGAGTCAGGGTCCTGGGAGGAGGATGGGGCCCGGGGGCTGGGGCTGTTGCTGGGGAGCCCATGGGGAGTGAAGCTGGGTGCCTCTGAAGAGTTGGGGCTGAGGTCCTTGGGAGGAGGGGGGTATTTCAGGCCTGGACTCTGGGTCCCTAAGGGCAGGGCCCTAGGAAACAAAGCCGAGATGGAAGGTGGCAGGTTGGGGCCCTGAGCAGAATAGGGCTGGATGCTGGGAGTGTCCTGTGCTGCAGAGCCTGCAACCAGTGAGGCCAGGGTCCCTGTAAGGAGGAGGAGGTTCAGCCTGGAGTCTGGGTCTCTGAGGGGGAAAGCTGCTTGTGGCCTGCCGGCTCCCTTGAGGAGTGAGGGGACCCTGAGTGGGCTGGCCTCTGCCTGCCAGGGTCTCTGGGAGAAGTGGCAGAGGGAGTGGGTTCTGCTGGGGGTCCCTGTGAGGAGTTGGGGCTGAGGGTCTTTGTGGAAAGGGGGCTGGGGTCCTGCCTAGGGGTCTCTGTGAGGAGCTAGGAGCAGGAGCTGGTCTTGGGGTACTCTGAGGAATAGGGACAGGGCCCCTGGGGTTCCTGTGAAGGGTGAGGCCTGAGGGGAGAAACAGCAGGGAGCCTGTTTCCAGAATCTGCAAGGAAAAGGGGCTGGGGTTCTGAGGAGAGAGGGAGCTGGGGACCGGCCTCCAGATCCCCACGAGCAGTGAAGGCTGGGGACTCACCTGCGGAGGCCCCCCTGGTCTTCTGGTCTGAAGGGGAAGGAACCCCTGTGAGGGACCTTCTCAAGGAGAGGCTTGAGTCCCTTAGGGCCACAGGGGAGCAGGCAGTGAGGACTCCCGAGTAGACTTCCTGGAGCGGCCTCAGGTCAATCATTGTCCATGAGCCATGGAGGGACAGAGTCCAGCGCACCTGGGGAAAGTGGACCCCACCCGCCCCTTCCCAGACTCCTGCCCAGCCCTCGGCTCTCCCTCCTCAGTGCCCACAAGGAACCCTGACTGCCCAGCCCTCCTCCTCCCTGTGTGTGTACTCAGGGAGGACCAGGAACTCAACGTGCCTGCAATCTCTATGGCTGGGCTCAGGTGTCACTCTGACTGCTGGCCCAGAGCCCGGAGCACACTGTGGCCAGGGGACTGAGGTCCCACCAGAGTGAGGATGTACAGGGCCGCTTCCCTCCCCAGGCCCTGCTGGGGTTGACACCTTTGTCTCCAG
The DNA here is from genome assembly GCF_029281585.2 of Gorilla gorilla gorilla. Classification (NCBI taxonomy): domain Eukaryota; kingdom Metazoa; phylum Chordata; class Mammalia; order Primates; family Hominidae; genus Gorilla; species Gorilla gorilla. The sequence goes on along the minus strand of NC_073229.2, from coordinate 49,482,730 downwards.
TTTCTTTCCCCATAGCCTTGAGCCAGAGGGTAAGGTAGGGCCTGGGGCAGATAGGGGAAGAGGCCATGACCTCCCTGAGGGGCTGTGGGTCTGTGTGGTCCCTGGGGAGGGATTAGGGAGGAGGCAGGGATGAGAATGAGGGAGTGAGAGCCACTGGGAGTCCCACATCCCAGCTAAAGGGAGACTCAGGAGAACCGTGCCAGGGTAGGGCAGGGGACCAAGGCCATTTCCCAGACTGACTGCCTTGAGATGTGAGCCGGAAACTATAAAGGCCTTCCTTCCCCTCCCCATGGCAGCCTGGGTGGAGCTCCCAGGGAGCTGCTGAGCTGCTGACCAGGCCTGGATCCTACCTTTCCTGCTCCCCAGTTTTCCCCTCCTGCCAGTCCTGCCCTAGTCCATCTCCCTCCAAACACCTGAGGCCTGGGTAGGATCCTGGGGCTAGGAGGACTCAGCAGGACAAGATATGCAGAGAGAGACTCATCCTCCACACCTCTTCTCATGTCCCTCAGGGAAGCCAGTCAAATACGACCCCTCCTTTCGAGGCCCCATCAAGAACAGGTGAGCTCTGGGCACTGCTCCGGGGGCTGGCGGGGGTGGTGGGTGCAGTGTGGAATCCAGTATTTGCTTTGTATTTGCTAAAATATTAGTAGGAAACTTGTGAAAAAGAGAAACTCCTGCCCCAGATGGGTGGTGCCCTGGGGGGATTGTTGTGTCTGGAGCAGGCATCGAGGGCTTCCCAGTTCTGGGGGGATGTTCTGTTCCTTGACTTAAGTGCCGGCTTCACAAGCGGGAGAACTCACCCAGCTGAGCCCTTGCGAGTTGTGTGCTTTTCTGTCTTTTACTTCAGAAGAAAGTTTACCCACCCAGAAAAAGGTTTTCTTTCTTTTTGTGTTTTGGAGATGGGGGTTCACTGCAGGCTCGAACTCCTGTGCTCAAGTGATCCTCCTGCCCTAGCCTTCTGAGTAGCTGGGACTACAGGCATGTACCATCACACCAGGCTAATTTCTTTGAGATGGGATCTCACTATGTTGCCCAGGCTGGTCTCAAACTCCTGGCCTCAAGGGATTCCCCTGCCTCAGCCTCCCAAGTAGCTAGTATTACAGTCGTGAGCCACTGTACCTGGCTAGGTTTTCTAAATAAAATATTAAAAAAAAATTAGCCGGGCAGTAGTGGCACGTGCCTGTAATCCCAGCTACTCGGGAGGCTAAGGCAGGAGGATTGCTTGAACCCAGGAGGCAGAGGCTGCAGTGAGCCAAGATTGCACCACTGCACTCCAGTCTGTGTGACAGAGTGAGACCCTGTCTCAAAATAAAAAAATAAAAGCAATAAAAAAATAAAAATAAAGCCTACTGATGCCCACGCTGCAGCATCACCCAACTCTCTAACCCTTAACCCCTCCAGACCATAAGCCCTACCTCCCCAAGTCTCCTTAGCTCAGCCTCCCGTTTCTCTCTCAGAAGCTGCACAGATGTCATCTGCTGCGTCCTCTTCCTGCTCTTCATTCTAGGTTACATCGTGGTGGGGATTGTGGGTGAGTTTCCAGCTGCTCAGAGCCAGGGCAGTGGGTGAGGGACAGGAACCCAGGGAGGGACCATTCCCATAACTGCCCCACTAAGTCCCTGCCCTCCAATGACTCATCTGCGCCTCTGTCTGCAGCCTGGTTGTATGGAGACCCCCGGCAAGTCCTCTACCCCAGGAACTCTACTGGGGCCTACTGTGGCATGGGGGAGAACAAGTGAGTACAAAGGCGAGAAGAGAAGTGCAGGAGCGAGGCGAGGTGGGGTGGGCAGGAGACACCCCCCCAACTCAGGCTCCAGACCTGTCTGTGCTCTTTCACAGCCTTTCCCTGCTGTCCCCACCCCACCTCAGCCTCCCTGAATCTGACAACTCCAGGCCACGTTGAGAACCATTGCTGGACAGTTAGCTTCTTGAGTCCCCCCAGAAATGGGAGGCAGTGGAGAGTCGTGTTAAGTGTATGAGTTTTACAGTTCAGAGATTGGTGTTTGGATCCCCAAGTGGACCAAGTTTTGGTTGTGTGGCCTTGGACAAGTTACTCAAGCTCTCTGAGCTTTGATTTCCTTATCTGAAATTCAAGGGGAATTCCAGAAGCAATGCCAACAGTCCTCACATACAGATGTCCAATAAATAATAAAACCTCAAATATTTATATAGCATTTACTATGTTCCAGGCAGGCAGTAAACTTTACACACACAAGCGCATTGAAATCTCATGAGGTAGGCACTACTCTTTTATATGGAGTAGAACTAAGACCGAGAACAGGTGACTTGCTCAAGATCATAAAGATGATATGAAGTTGTGGAGCTCCAAGTTCATGCTCTGAGCCATTTGTCAGCTGCTGCAATGGTGACTTACTCTGAGAGATCTTCTAGGTGTCTCCCTACCTCCCCAGCTGAGCTAGGGCCAGGAGCTGGGAGGTGACTGGAATGGGCCACGCTGGGCTGGGCCCACTGTATTCTTGAGAAGCCACCCTAGTGGTCCCTCCCCTCCCCCAACACCTGACCAGGCCCTGATGCACATGGTCCCTCCCCTCCCACAGAGATAAGCCGTATCTCCTGTACTTCAACATCTTCAGCTGCATCCTGTCCAGCAACATCATCTCAGTGGCTGAGAATGGCCTACAGTGCCCCACGCCCCAGGTCAGAGCCTGGGACCTGCCTCTACCCCAGATCTCACCCAGGGTCTCAGGTTCCAGCCCCTTAGTGTTCTCTCTGCACCCAGGTGTGTGTGTCCTCCTGCCCGGAGGACCCATGGACTGTGGGAAAAAACGAGTTCTCGCAGACTGTTGGGGAAGTCTTCTATACAAAAAACAGGAACTTTTGTCTGCCAGGGGTACCCTGGAATATGGTGAATATTGCCCCTAACCTCATCACTGTCGCCCAGAAGGGCCAGGGTGGGCACGAGTGGGAGGGGGAGTTTGGTAGATGATCACCAGGTTGGCTCTCCTGGGGAGTGTGGGACAGGCTGAGCCCCATGGTGGTGGTGAGGGGACCTGCTTCTTCATCCTGCTCTGTGTCTGTGTGTCTGTGTGTCTGTCCTTTCACTCCTGCCACAGACGGTGATCACAAGCCTGCAACGGGAACTCTGCCCCAGTTTCCTCCTCCCCTCTGCTCCAGGTGAGAAGCACAGATTCCTTCCTCAGACGTCATCTAGTCCAATGTTTTCATTGTTTGAATGAAGAAACCAGGCCCAGAGAGAGTGAAGTCACATAGCTTGTTGGTGGCAAAATTGGAATTAGCATCAGGTCTTCATTTTGCTCTTTGTTATGTGGCCTTGCAGTCAGACCATCAGTGTTTTGGGGACCTACTATGTGCCAGGTGCTGGGGACAGAGGCAGGGATAACAACTGCTCCCTGCTTCAGCTACATTCTAGGTGAAGAGATTAGAGTTGTTCACAAAGAGACTGTATGAAAATCTCATGAAAACATACATGGGTGAATCTACACACACATTTTTTTTTTTTTTTAGACGGAGTCTTCCTCTGTTGCCCAGGCTGGAGTGCAGTGGTGTGATCTCGGCTCACTGCAACCCCCGCCTCCTGGGTTCAAGCACTTCTCTGCTTCAGCCTCCCGAGTAGCTGGAATTACAGCACATGGTGCCCGCCACCACGCCCGGCTAATTTTTATTTTTATTTTATTTATTAAATTTGTATTTTTAGTAGAGACGGAGTTTCACTATCTTGGCCAAGCTGGTCTTGAACTCCTGACTTCGTGATCCACCCACCTCGGCCTCCCAAAGTGCTGGGATTACAGACATGAGCCACCACGCCCAGCCTGCACACATATCATTTTTTATATATGCACAGGGAAAAGGCTAGAAGGATATTTGTTCAAATGTTATAAGTGAACGTGGCTGGGTGGTAGGATCACAGTTGAACTTTTTTTCTTTTACAGTATGCTCTTCCTTCCAGTAGCAAATGTCTTTTTTTTTTTTTTTAAGAGATGAAGTCTTGCTATATTGCCCAGGCTGGTCTTGAACTCCTCGATTCAAGCAATCTTCCCACCTCAGCCTCTCAAAGTGCTGGGATTACAGACATGAGCCCCGACACCCAGTTGCAAATGTCATTTTTAATATAAAACAATTTTTAGGCCAGGCATGGTGGCTCATGCTTGTAATCCTAGCACTTTGGGAGGCTGAGGCAGGCAGATCACCTGAGATCAGGAGTTCGAGACCAGCCTGGCCAACATGGCGAAACCCTATCTCTACTAAAAATACAAAAATTAGCTGGGCGTGGTGGCATGCACCTCTTATCCCAGCTACTGAGGAGGCTGAGGCAGGAGAATTGCTTGAACCCAGGTGGCAGAGGTTGCAGTGAGCCAAGATCGCGCCTCTGTACTCTAGTCTTGGTGACAGAGCGAGACTCCGTCTCAAACAAAAATTTTAGGCCGGGAGCAGTGGCTCACACCTGTAATCCCAGCACTTTGGGAGGCCGAGGCGGGCGGATCACAAGGTCAGGAGTTCGAGACTAGTCTGGCCAACATGGTGAAACCCCGTCTCTACTAAAAATACAAAAATTAGCCAGGTGTGGTGGTGGGCACCTGAAATCCCAGCTACTCGGGAGGCTGAAGTAGGAGAATTGCTTGAGCCCAGAGGCGGAGTTTATGGTGAGCCGAGATGGTGCCACTGCACTCCAGCCTGGGCAACAGTGAGACTCCATTTCAAAAAAAAAAAATTAGACAATTTATAGCATAAGATGAGATATCCAGTTATCAATTTAAGTACAGTAAGGAGTATCTCAAGTGAATACTTCAAAGTCAAGTAGATCTGAATATAAATTCTAGCACTTTCCAGCCCTATGGTCTTGACCCAACTATGCAACCTCTCTGAACCTTGTTTCCTCATCTGTAGAATGTAAATGACAGTGAGGTGCAGTGGCTCATGCCTGTAGTCCCAACTGCTCAGGAGGCTAAGGCAGGAGGATCACTTGAGTCCTGAAGTTGGAGGTTACAGTGAGCTATGATTGTGCCACTGCACTCCAGCCTGGGCAACAGAGTGAGAAACCCTGCCTCTAAAAAATAAATAAGCTAGGTGAGGTGACTCACACCTGTAATCCCAACACTTTGGGGGGCTGAGGTGGGAGGATTGCTTGAGCCCAGGAGTTTGAGGCCAGCCTGGGCAACACAGCAAAACCCCATCTGTACAAAAAATTTAAAAATTAGCCAAGTGTGGTGGTGCACATCTATAGTCCCAGTTGCTTGGGAGGCTAAGTAGGGAGGATCGCTTGAGCCCAGAAGTTCAATGTTGCAGTAAGCTATGATCATGCAGCTGCACTCTAGCCTGGGTGACAGAGCAAGACCTTGACTCAAAAATAAGTAAATAAATAAATAAATAGATAAATAAATGACAAAGCAAGGCTGCCTGGCAAAGTTGTTGCAAGGATGGCAGTAAGTGGCTCTGTAGGCACATAACAGTTGCCAAAGGAGGTGGGGATAAGGTCAGAAGGCTTCCTGGAGGAGGTGAGATGGAGCTGGATTTGAACAGGGAGTCATGGATGGGATTTCTGGTGGAAAGAGAGCCCTGAGAGAGAGGCACAGTAAGAGCAAAGGTACAGAGTAGAAGGGAACATGGGCTGGATTTGGACAGGAGAGCCTGGAAGCCTGGCCGGGGAGTGTGGATGCTGTCTCTGGGGCAGAGCCTCTGGAGATGTCTGAGTCACAAAGGGACCCAGAACCCTGGAGTGATGAAGTCCAGGCAGTGCCACGGTCTCCCTGGCACTCCACTCGGGTGGAGGTTGGATGGAAGGGTGACAGGGTGTTATAAGAGTTGAGGCCAGCGGAGAGGAGGGTCCAAACCAAGGCACGACAGGGAGGGGAGGCAGGGGATAGACTGGGCTCCACAAGGCAGAAGCCCATTTGTGAAATCAAAAGCAGCCCACTGAGGGATGCAAGGCCCATCACCCTTCCCTCCCCTAAGGGCACTGTGGACTGGGAGGGGGCCAGAGACCCTCCAGGCAGAGCTCCTGGCCCCCAACCCAGCAGCCCGGCTCTCCCTTCCAGCTCTGGGGCGCTGCTTTCCATGGACCAACGTTACTCCACCGGCGCTCCCAGGGATCACCAATGACACCACCATACAGCAGGGGATCAGGTAGGCACCTCCCTCCCCCACATCCTGGCCACACCCCTTCCACCCACAGCCCCATCTGACTCTGTCTCCCCAACAGCGGTCTTATAGACAGCCTCAATGCCCGAGACATCAGTGTTAAGATCTTTGAAGATTTTGCCCAGTCCTGGTATTGGATTCTTGTGTGAGTCACCAGATTCCCCTCCTCTTGTGTCCTTGCCTTCTTCCTCCCTGATCCTCTACACCCTCGCCCAATGTCTGAAACACAGGCTTTGGACAGAGGAGGAGGAGCCAGAGCTCCGAATGGATTCCAAGACCAACAGGATTTATAAGGGAAAGAGGCCTAATCTGGGGACATTGGGTGGTGTGTGGAAAGGCAGGGGGGGCCTCTGTAAGGGGAAAGATTTGAGGGGCTAGGGCTGAACCTCACTGTCCTCACCCTGCCTACAGTGCCCTGGGGGTGGCTCTGGTCTTGAGCCTACTGTTTATCTTGCTTCTGCGCCTGGTGGCCGGGCCCCTGGTGCTGGTGCTGATCCTGGGAGTGCTGGGCGTGCTGGCATATGGCATCTACTACTGCTGGGAGGAGTACCGAGTGCTGCGGGACAAGGGCGCCTCCATCTCCCAGCTGGGTTTCACCACCAACCTCAGTGCCTACCAGAGTGTGCAGGAGACCTGGCTGGCCGCCCGTGAGTGTCCTGCCCACCCCCAAGCCACCAGCTGCCCAAGGACTGCCCTGGGCCATGCCCGGCCCCAGCCCTGGCCCTGATCTAGGTCTGTCTGCCCCGTCCTCTGCAGTGATCGTGTTGGCGGTGCTTGAAGCCATCCTGCTGCTGGTGCTCATCTTCCTGCGGCAGCGGATTCGTATTGCCATCGCCCTCCTGAAGGAGGCCAGCAAGTTAGGGCCTGCCTGGGAGGGAGATGGGGTTGAGGACAGCGTGGACCCAGGAGTGCTAGGGGACCTAGGGGGTGCTAGAGAGGTGGCAGGGAGCCTCAGAGGAGAAGGGAGGAATATAGCACAGTGGTGAACACTGCTGTGGCTTTGCTTCCCCATCTGTAAAATGGGGGTAACAATAATTCCTGCCTTCTAGGGTTGTCTTGAGGATTGAATGAGTGCCTGGAATATGACATAGGCCTTCTAGAGGGGTTGGTGGGAGTGGTGGTGGCTGAGTGGAACGGCAGGAATCCGGGCCAGGAGGGGCAGCAGCTTGCTCCCGATCAGGAACTGCCACACACACCTGCCAAGGGATCACGCTTGGGGGTGATCTTCCCTTACTCCACCCGAAGCTGCCCCAGGTGGCTTCTCTGTGACCCTAGTTTCCTCTAAGGGTCCTGTGAGCCTGGTTTATTCAGTTCTGTTTATCCAGTGAGCACCTACAGTATGCCTAGCCCTGCACCAGGCCCTGAGGACACAGATATGAAAGACAATGTCACTAACCCTGTTGGTCCCACCCTGGGGGAGTGGGGCAGGCCCCAGCGAGGGCAGAGGGGTCAGCCCCCCCCTTTTTTTTTTGAGACAGAGTCTCGCTCTGTTGCCCAGGCTGGAGTGCAGTGGTGCGATGTCAGCTCACTGCAAACTCCGCCTCCCGGGTTCACGCCATTCTCCTGCCTCAGCCTCCGGAGTAGCTGGCACTACAGGCGCCCGCCACCATGCCCGGCTAATTTTTTGTATTTTTAGTAGAGATGGGGTTTCACCGTGTTAGCCAGCATGGTCTCAATCTCCTGACCTCGTGATCCGCCCGCCTCAGCCTCCCAAAGTGCTGGGATTACAGGCGTGAGCCACCGTGCCCGGCCGGGGTCAGCCCCTTGAGAAGATGGACAGCTGGGGCGGTGCCGGTGAACAGCTTTGTCTCCCTGCAGGGCTGTGGGACAGATGATGTCTACCATGTTCTACCCACTGGTCACCTTTGTCCTCCTCCTCATCTGCCTTGCCTACTGGGCCATGACTGCTCTGTATCCTCTGCCCACGCAGCCAGCCACTCTTGGAGTCCTGGGGGGTGATGGAAAACAAAGCAATACTTGCCCTGTAGAGTGCCTTGGTGTCACTGGAAGAGGTGCCCCTTTCTCTGGGCAGACACAGCAGCACTGTGCCTGAACAGAGTTGAAAGGGTGCACACAGGCTGAATTTCAGCCCTCTCTGTGCAGCAAACGATCTGCACAAGCACCTAGGAACAGGTCCCTAAGGAGCGAGTGACCTGTGGAGACCTCGTGTGATCATGCTTTCCTTGACTCCCCTCTGGGTACCTGGCTACATCGGGGCAACCCCAGTATGTGCTCTGGGCATCCAACATCAGCTCCCCCGGCTGTGAGAAAGTGCCAATAAATACATCATGCAACCCCACGGTAAGAGGAAGCAGGGGACATGGAGGCGGGACTAGTAGGGGTGAGGGGCTGTAGGGGCCACATTCCTCATTGTGCAGAGAAGACTGAGGCCACAGAGGGCAAGAAACTTGTGCAAGGTCACACACTCAACCCCCAGCAGAGCTAGAAGAAACCAGTTCCCAGAATACCTGGTACTCCTGTTGAGCCATCCATCATGTGGGGAAGGAAACTGAGGCTGGGAGAGACAGCCCTGGATACCAGGACTTACTCCACCCCTCCCCAGGACATTGCTCTGACTTGAGGACCATCAACCACTTCACCCTCTGAGTCTCAGCCTACTCCTGTTTGTTTGTTTGTTTGTTTGTTTTGAGACAGGGTCTTGCTCTGTTGCCCAGGCTGGAGTGCAGCAGTGCAATCTCAGCTCACTGCAACCTCCATCCCCCAGGCTCAAGCAATCTTCCCACCTCAGCCTCCTGAGCAGCTGGGACTACTAGAGTACGACACCACGCCAGGCTAATTTTAAGCTTTTTGTAGAGGCAAGGTCTTGCTGTGTTACCCGGGCTGGTCTTGAACTCCTGGGGTTGCCCCGATGTAGTCAGGTACCCAAGCGATCCTCTGGCTTAACCTCCCAAAGTACTGGGATTATAGGAGTGAGCCACCACACGCAGCTCCATTCCTCTGTAAAATGAGGATAATTATAATAGCCATCCCTGGGGTGGCTGAGAAGATGAAATGACTTTGGGCACATAAAGTGCTTAGTACAATGCCTGGCACCTGATAAGAGCTCAATAACAGGTTGAATTGTATTGTATTGTTAAGTCTTACTCCCTTGGAACACAGAGCCCTAGGTAGTAGCCAGGTGAGACTCCCTGCGGGGGACCCGAGAGAGAAGCTGCTTCCAAAATTCCCCTGTGAGGTTCCCCGGGAGTGGCGCTGGGCTGCTGGGAATTTACTCTTCTCAAACCTGTCATATCCCACCTCGTCTGAGCTGGGAACATGAGCTGTGCTGCAGGCATTAGCCCCACCCCTATTAAAAAGGGGAGGTTTGGCGGGCGCGGGCTCATGCCTGTAATCCCAGCACTTAGGAGGCCGAGGTGGGCGGATCACCTGAGGTCAGGAGTTTGAGACCAGCCTGGCCAACATGACAAAACCCTGTCTCCACTAAAAGTGCAAAAATTAGCCAGGCATGGTAGCAGGTGCCTGTAATCCCAGCTACCCAGTAGGCTGAGGCAGGAGAATTGCTTGAACTCGGGAGGCGGAGGTTGCAGTGAGCTGAGATCGCGCCATTGCACTGCAGCCTGGGCGGCGAGACTCCGTCTCAAAAAAAAAAAAAAAAAAAAAAAGGAGGTTTATTTACATGTACAGAGGACCCACTATGTGCCAGGCACTGGGTATACAAAGCCCAAAATGATGTGGTTCTTTTTCTTTTTCTTTTTTTTCTTTTTTAATGAAAAAAAGGCTGTTACACAGGCTGGAGTGCAGTGATACGATCATGGCTCACTGAAGCCTTGATCTCCCAGGCTCAAGTGATCTTCTCACCTCAGTCTCCCAAGTAGCTGGGACTACACACAAGTGCCACCATGCCCGGCTAATTTTTTTTTTTTTAAGAGATGGGGTTTCACTGTGTTGCCCAGGCTGGTCTCAAACAAATGGGCTCAAGCAATTTGCCTGCTTCAGCCTCCAAAAGTGTTGGGATTATACACGTGAGCAACTGCACTGGGTATGACGTGAGTGTTGTTTTCAACTTGCTTGTGATCTAGCAGTAAAGACTGACAGAAGGCCTGGCGCAGTGGCTCACACCTGTAATCCCAGCACTTTGGGAGGCCAAGGCAGGTGAATCATGAGGTCCAGAGTTCGAGACCAACCTGGCCAATATGGTGACAGAGTGAGACTCCATCTCAAAAAAAAAAAAAAAGATTTTTTGATTAGCCAGGCATGGTGGCACACACCTGCAGTCCCAGCTACTTGTGAGGTTGAAGCAGGAGGATTGCTTGAACACGGGAGGCAGAGGTTGCAGTGAGCTGAGATTGAGCCACTGCACTCCAGCCTGGGCAACAGAGCGAGACCCTGTGTCAAAAAAAATTTTTTTTGGTTATATTTGCTAGAAAGGGTTGCTTTTTAATTTGTGACTTTTTACTTTTTATTATGGGAATTTTTAAACATATGCAAAAGTAGAGATGATAGCACAGTGAGTTCCCTGTACCCAGATTCCACAACCCTCAACTTTTTGCTATTCTTATTTCATCTATATCCTCACCTATAATTTTTTTTTTTTTTTGAGACGGAGTTTTGCTCTTGTCTCCCAGGCTGGAGTGCAGTGGCGCGATCTCGGCCCACTGCAACCTCTGCCTCCTGGGTTCAAGCAATTATCCTGCCTCAGCCTCCTGAATAGCTGGGATTATAGGCGTCTGCCACCACACCCGGCTAATTTTTTGTATTTTCAGTAGAGATGGGATTTCACCATGTTGGCCAAGCTAGTCTTGAACTCCTGACCTCAGGTGATCCGCCCACCTCGGCCTCCCAAAGTGCTGAGATTACAGGCATAAGCCACTGCACCCACCTCATAAATTTTTTTTTCTGGAGACGTTTAAGGCAAATTCTGGACATCATGCCATTTCACCTGTACATACATCGAGATGGATCTCAACAGATAAGAACTGTTTAAAAGCATAGCCACTATATCATTATCACATCTCACAAAATTAACAATAATTCCTTAATATCATCAAATACCCAGCCTGTTCAATTTGCTGGAAAGGGTTTTGGTAGACGTTGCAGAGGCTGCTCTGGAATGGGAATGCTGAGTGAGTGCCTTCCCCTCTGATTGAGACTGAGGGAGCTGATTATGCTTATGCTATAGGCAGACCAAACTGAGTTTGAGCCTGGAGATGGAACTCTCCGACAGAACTTGACTCCCGCAGTCCAGAGAAGCTGCTACTTCCCACCTGTCAACTCTGGGAGGGGCAGGAGCTACTGGGAATGGGATGCCCAGGCTCCATACTGAGGCCCCCGATGCCTGAGCCTACTCTATCCCCGTCTACCCTCCCAGGCCCAGCTTGTGAACTCCTCGTGCCCAGGACTGATGTGCGTCTTCCAGGGCTACTCATCCAAAGGCCTAATCCAACGTTCTGTCTTCAATCTGCAAATCTATGGGGTCCTGGGGCTCTTCTGGACCCTTAACTGGGTACTGGCCCTGGGCCAGTGCGTCCTCGCTGGAGCCTTTGCCTCCTTCTACTGGGCCTTCCACAAGCCCCAGGACATCCCTACCTTCCCCTTAATCTCTGCCTTCATCCGCACACTCCGGTAAGGATGGGGCAGGGGCCTGGTCATTGTAGGCACGGGGGCCCCAGGGATCCTGGAGCTGTCTCTGACTGCATAACACCCTCTGCAGTTACCACACTGGGTCATTGGCATTTGGAGCCCTCATCCTGACCCTTGTGCAGATAGCCCGGGTCATCTTGGAGTATATTGACCACAAGCTCAGAGGTGAGTCTGGAGTCGGAGTAGGAGTCAGGAGCTGGGGAAGGCCATTAGGGAGGGGCAGTGACCAAACATGAGCCTTCCTCGCTCCCAGGAGTGCAGA